>NW_005054420.1:1714835-1719342 GCF_000277835.1 Geospiza fortis | reverse complement strand
TGGTTCCTGGAGGTACCTGGTGGTACCTGGAGGTTCCTGGAGGCAGGTTTTTTTTTCTCTAAAAACTCTACTTCCACCATTTATCTCAACACAGAAGAAAATTATAAATGTTTCTTCTTGGTTTCTTTTTATCTACTTCAAAAAGGAATTTTGTGGTACTTTATTTTTAAAATGGGAAGTTTGTGGGAGGTGGAAATAATTTTTCATGGTGGTCTTTGGGTAGAGTTTGGCTCTATTTTTTTTTCAAATCACTCCCTGCGGCATTTGCAGGGTTTTGTCTGGAACGGGGGTTCCAAGCCAGGGCTGCTCCATTGGCAGCTGCTCCATCCCAGCTGGGCTGGCTGTGGTGACTGTGCCATGCTGGGCAGGGCAGGGCAAGGCTGGGGCTGGCTGTGCCCTGGAAATCCTCTGATTTCCAGATCGATCGCAGCAGGACCAGCTCGTGGTGGGGAGGCAAATCCTGCAGAGTCTGGGGGCGAGGATGGAGCCCAAACATGGGTGAGGTGCATCTGCTTTGGAAGCACTGGGGAAAACTGAACAGGAGGTTGATTTTCCAGTGGTGGAGGAAGAGTGGAAGAATAGAAAACTTTGCCTTGAAGAAATACATCAGAGAAACAGGAGGAACTGCCATGCAATGTTTCCTTGTGGCTTCTCACTGGGATATTACTAAAAGTATGAAAAAATAATTAATTATTGTGTGAAGAAGGGCAAAAATTAAAGTAATTTTTCCTGTGAGGTTTTATGATGTGTTCTACATGCTCTCCAGATAAATAATTCACCCTTTGTGATGGATGCAGTTAATTTGTGTTACGTTTTTGTTGCCTTTGGGCTGTGGTGTTTGCAGAGCACAGGGCTGGGCTGTGTTTTTAGAGAAGACAAAGTCCTGGCCCGTGTTTTCTGTGACTCACATTGCCATTCTCACAGTGCCATTCCTCACCTGAGCCTGTGCAGAGGAGGAGGAGGAGGAGGAGCTGTGCTGAGCGTGCTCTGCCGTGCCAGGGAGATGCTTCTGCTCTTTATCTTCATGAATGACCACATGATTTATTTGGAACGCACCAAACACCAACAAGTGCTCATGCAAGCAGCGAGCAAAAGCTCCCAGCAAACAGTGTGACACTAATCTGTTGTTTGTGCTAAAATACAGAGAGGAAATTACTGCTGCCTGTCATGAAGCTCATAAAGGAAAAAAGAAAAATGCCACCACGAAAGAATGAGCTCAGAAGAAAGTTCCATTATCAGTTTGTTTCATGCCTTGTAGCTCCAGCTGCAAACAATCCCCTCCACAAACACCCCCTCGAGATAAATGGCAGCACAATTCGGGTGCTATTGGGGAGATAAAGCCACAAGTCACTGTTTGGGGGAGGGAGGATCCGCTGCTTTATTTTGTAACATCTCATCACCATCTCGGGGCAGCAAATGAATATGTATCGTCTGTTATCTTGTCATTTTGGAGCCAAACAACTTAAAATACATTTTCTGTGAAATAACCCCAGGGATTTCAAGACCAGAATAAATTATTAGAGCAATTTGAGCTTGGAGTCTCTGCTCTTGCTTGAAACGTGGCAAAAGCTCTTCCTGGTTTGTGAGAGCTGCTTTTGCTTAGGAACCAAAGGGGAAAAAGAGGACAAAGAACCACCCAAGGTTCCAAAGCAGGGAACCTGTAGGGTGGGAGTTGGCCTCTTCCCCCAGGGAACAGGGACAGGATGAGAGGAAATGGCCTCAAGCTGGGCCAGGGGAGGGGCAGGTTGGACATTTGGGAAAATTTCCCCATGGAAAGGGTGGTCAGGCGTTGGCCGGGGGGGTTTGGAGTGCCCATCCCTGGAGGTGTCCAGGGAATTCCTGGATGTGAAACTCAGAGCTCAGGCTGGGGACAAGGTGGGATCAGGCACAGCTTGGATGTGAAGGTCTGGAGGGCTTTCCCAGCTGAAATGCTTTTGGATTTACACACACAGCTGATGATGTTCAGCAAAGCCCTGGGAGGGCTGGGCCTGCAGGCTGTGGGGGTGTGGGGACAGATCTGGTGGCAAATGCCAGGTCAGGTTGTGACACTGATTCTCTGTTTGATGATTTGTGCTGGGATCTCTCAAAGCTCTCTCTGGTTTCTGTTGTGCTCAGGCTCAGGAGGGCGAGCCCTGTGCCAGCCGGGCAGCCCCTGGGCCATGGCTCTGCTCTTGGATGCAGCTCTGGCAGGGCCCTGGCAAAAAGGAGCAATTAAATCTTTTAATGGACATGTAACCTCTACCTAAACATGGACATCAGAGAGGACAAAACACATGAAAAAAAGATGGGCTTTTAGCTGTTGCCATTTCCTGCCGTGGCAGCTGGCTGTGTGGGCCAACCTCCACGAGGCCTGAGCCAGGAGCTGGGGCTGCTGGAGCCAAGCACTGTGACAATCCATGCAAATCTAAGCTCTAATCCTTTTATATTGATGGAAATTAAACTTTTATTCTTGCCATGGATATGGGAGCCTGAAATTCACTTTGGGAAAAAATTCAGCGTTTTATTTTTGGCTCCACTTTCACAATTACTCAGCCCAGGGCGTTTTTATGCTGCAGCTCCATTATGTGAAAATCGTGAGTAACATTTTTCTCTCCAGGACTCTACATTTACTCTCCGAATGTTTCACTGAGAATATGACATGATTTAGACTGCAGTGCTTTTAAAAAACTCCCCAATTTCTAGGACCAAATTGTACCTGTGAAAGTGGCTGCAGGGAGTCAGCACTGCCGTGGTGGGATCGAGCCAAGAGATGGCTGGAACTCGTTAAAGCTCTCTGCAAATTATCTCATTAAGTGCTTTCAGATCGGGAAGTGTCTCAGCACTGCAGTGCTGAAGAATGGATCTCTTCAAAAAGGGGATTTTTAATGATTTGGGGGTCAGAATTCCCAGTGTAACCAGCTGCACCCTGGCATGGAGCAAGTGTAGGGTCTCGGACACCCAGGGCACCCAGCACAGAGCAGGTGGCTCCCAGGTTTTTGTGTGCTTGGGTTTTCAGCTTTGGGGACAGATAACCCAGATCAGATCTCAAAGCCAATGCTGTTTGTTCTGGAGGCTGTTTGGGATGGTGGCAGTGCATGGCTGGGGCAGGACTGAGGCTGAAGAAGAAGTGAAATCCATTAATTCTGCAATTCCCCAGTTCTGCTGTGTCCGTGGGCTCGGCTCGCACCTGCTCCTGCTCCACATCCCTCGTTTCTCTGGGTGGGTCAGTCCCTGGGCAGCCCCTGCTCCTCCCCACACACATCTCTCACCCCGCAGGAGGGAGGGCTGTGCTGAATAATTGAGAACATCGGAAATCTTTGTTCTGCGCCTCCAGGCTGAAGTGGAAATTTGTCTTGAAGGGGCAGCTATCTGAAATCAATAAAATCATCAACATCACCTGCTTTTACAAAGATAATATTTCCTTAATATTGCCTGGATTCAAAGGAAGAAGAAAGGCTTGTGCAGAAGGAAAATTCACAAAAAGCATTGCAGTGAAGCAGCACTAAATTTTAGAAAACTTTTCCAAGGTCGCTAATTGAACTTGCTTACAAGATTTAATTGAGATATTGAAAATCAAACATAGCAGCCCAGTTTTAATTGCCTGTGCTGTGCTGGAGCACAATCTCAGAGGTGTGACCTCTGGTTTGGATCTGTACAGGTCCAGCAGCCCTGGCCGTGGGGGCTACACCAGTCCTGGGTACGCTGCCTTCCAACCAGGGCCTGGGCCCAGCGCCTGTCTCAGTGTGTATTTGAAAATAAATGCACTTAATAATGCTTTAAGTATTGTGGAAGACATGCCTGATATAGGGAATGTGTAGTTCATGTGGAAAAGTTTTAGTGCTACTCGGTAAAAAGAAATTTCTGGTGCAGCATCAGCCCAATAATGGCCATAATGTTTCACCTAATGGACAAATAAACAGCTCTGGGGAAATTAAAATAATCCAGCCTGTTAGTGCTGCAGGTTGGGCTGTAAACAGGGCACACACATGGAAAACAGGACAACTGAAACCCAAGGGGAGTTAACTCTGTCCTTCCCAGGAGCCAGGGGAGGTTTTTTGTTTGTTTGTCTGGTTGGGTTTTTTTTGGTTTTTTTTTGTGGTTTTTTTTTTTTTTGTTTGTTTGTTTTTTTTTTTTTGTTGTTGTTGTTGTTGTTGTTGTTTTTTGGGTTTTTTTTTGAGAATGAATTTACATTGAAGATTAAAATGCCCAGGAAGCTGCCTGAGCCATCCAAGTTCCTAGTGGGATCTGCAGTGCTTTGTAGACATAAAGAGATTGAAAACATTTATCTTCCCCCATGATTAATAATAAATCAAGCATCTTATGATTCTTCCTTTAGGTTTTAAGTTTAAGCAAGCTGTTGAAATACAATCTCTAAGCAAAAAAGGGTTCAGAACAGGCTTTGTTTGGATTGCAAACAGAAGTTTTGTACTGTTTGGGACATAAAAAATACAAGTATATAAAAACTCAGCGTCTTGCAATAACATATGGCTGCGAGCTGGGCTGGGTGAATGAGGAGGATTTATGTCTG
>NW_005054420.1:1693431-1714825 GCF_000277835.1 Geospiza fortis | reverse complement strand
AGCAGGAATCTGAGCAGCTGTGGGAGATGAAAAACGTGCTCAAGTCCATGAGGAGGGTGCCAGACAGTGTCCATGGAGCAGCTCTGGGAATTCCAGCGGGACAGCCGGGGATGCAGGGTGTAAATAAATGAGTGTCCACACTGAAATGTTATTGCCACAAGCTGAGGGACCCCAGGATGGCCTTAAAAAGGGGAAGGAAGTGTCTTGGTGTGGTTCTGGATCCCCTGGAGGAGCCCTGGGCTCAGACCTCCTCCCTCTGGCCCCAGGGATCCATTCCCAGGGGCTTCTTCCCAGATTCCAGCCTGAGGGGGATTATCCCCTCCTCCTCCTCCTCCTCCTCCTTCTCCTCCCAGGAGAGCTCTGCGGTTGGATGGGATTTCTTTGCTATAAAATGTGAGAAGGATCCTGAGACCAGACAATTCCCAAGGGAATGGAGAGCCCTACATGGGATATTGGTGTGTGTTCCAACCATTCATTGCTGCTCCTCTGAGCAGCTCCGTGCTACTCAGCAGTTTATTCAAAAAGAAATAAGAAAAAGGAGCAGCAGCAATAATGGCACTAACAGGGAATGGGAGGAGAGCTGAAAATTCTGCTTTTTGCCTGGTGGGTGAGTGAGCAGAACATCAGCTCACCCAAACCAGCCCTGGCAGAGGGGCAGCTCTGGGTGTGAATGGAACAATATTTCACTTCCTGGGGAAAAACATCAGGCCATTGGTCAAGATGTTTCTATGGTAACTGATATAATTTCATTTTAGTGATGGATTACACAGGAAAACTCCAGGGAGGTTTGAGGTGATGGAGTTTCATCTGGCAGAGCCTGGCAGGCTCTTTCTCTGAAGTTAGCAGGCAGTTCTGGTTATGTTTTATATTTTATACAACCATTTATAACCATATATGCTCTCTATTTTATATACAGCCATTTTCCATGCAGGAGCTGTGTGGGACAGCTCTGCACAGAGCCCTGGCAGTCACTGGGGTGGCTGCTCTGCTCCAGCAGGAGGGACCAGGGCTCTGCTCAGCCCGGGGATGGGCAGGGGCTGGCAGCACTGGCATTTCCCCACAAGTTTTGTGTTTGCCCATTTCTGAACTTGGAGCCAAGCAGCACTGGGGCAGCAAGTGACAAAATTCGAGATCTTTGTTCTTAAAAGGTGTTTCTGCTGCAGGTATAAAGCACAGGTACAGTGCAGCAGGCAGAAGAAAGCCAATTTTATTCCTCTTGAGGGGATCAGTGTTCCACAGTAGGGAAAGTTCTGTATTCCCAGGTATCCTTTTATAAGCAGCATTTCATTATGGCCATTATCATAACAGGCCTCTTGCTCTCCTCTGTCAATATTTGGCTCTATCAGGCACTGTGTTATCTTGAAAGTGAAAAATCCATCATTGTGACAGAAGGGAAAAGATACAAGAACACCCAGCTGCTAATTTCTGTTTGAGGCTGGAGGCCCAGAAGGGCTTTGAGGAGCTGCTGCAGGTTGGCATTAATTGTGTGCTTGAGCAGGGCTGGCAGTGCCCTCGTGGGGCTCTGAAATCCCTTCTGCTGCTCTCAGGGGTAATTTGGAATGTTTGCAGTAACTGAATATTTGAAATAATAAATTGAATATTTGCAATAATCGAATATTTGCAATAATAATAAAATAATAAATGTCCAGCCAGCAGCTGCCCTTGGCTCCGTGTCCTGTCTGGGTTTGGGGTCCCGTGGGCCTGTGCAGCAGCCAAGAGGTGAAAAATGAGATGTGCCGAGAGTCTCCTCATGATGGCACCAGTGATGGGGTTGCAGTGACACTTCTGCCTGGAAAGAGACCTGTGGAGCCCCCGGCTGGCCCTGGCACAGCCGCCTGGCTCCTGCTGTGCTGGGAGGTGCAGCAGGGGATGGAGGAGGGCCCTGAGCAGAGCTGAGCCCCCTCCCGAGGCTCCCTCAGCCTCCAGAGTCCAGTCAGAGCCTTGGGCAGGCACTTCACTGCTGCTGGGAAAGCAGCATCCCCATAAAAACGTCCCCTGTCAGCCCAGGGAGGGGGAAAGTATTGTTAATTCCATCATTTGTGCAGGGAAAAGCAGCCAGGGGATTTCAGGCACACCCCTTTCATCCTGGGAAAACAGGTGGAGTGGTTTTGTTCCAGGGTGCCACAGCGCAGGGTGCACGCTGCAGGCTGCAGGGGGAACCAAGCCTCCAAAACTGCAGGTAATGGCTGCAGCTGCTGCTGCGAGAAGAGACAGAATCCCAGGGCTCAAAGCCTGTGCCAGGTGTCGGGAATAGAGCTGTGCCTTGTGCCTGCTGGCAGCAGAGAGGGGACGGCGTGCAGGAGCAGTGGGAGGCCAGCCTGGCCCCGAGTCCTTCTCTGGACAGAAGAGGCTCAGCACAGGCTCCCTGGCAGGGCAGGGCTGGGCACACACCACCAGTGATCCCCCTTTCGTGGGGCTGTAAAGGAAAGGTGGGGTGGGTTCAGAGAATTGTACAATGCACTGAGCTGGAAGGGACCCAAACTGAGGGCAAGGAAGGCAGACTTTGCAGACTTCAGGCAATACATTTAAATTTAAATTTAAATCCTTCTCCTGTTGGGCTGCTGGGATTTCCTGGCTGCCCTGGCCCCAGATCACCCATGGCCCTGCCCTCCAATTCCTGCCTCCCTCACAGCAGTGGGGATGGAAGGGGGTCATGGAGGGGAATGAGAAAAGGGGAGAGAAAAATGGATAGAAATGGAGAAAATGACTTTTGAACAATTCATACATGCTCGTGCATCACTCATCAAAAGCAGCATTTTAAAAAGGTTAACACCTTGGCAGAGGTAATTGCTGTTCTTCCTCTTAAATTCCAGTGTAATTTCTGATTTCTTCCTCTGTTGTTGATCTTTCAGCTAAGTAGATTTTAAATAAAACAAATATTTATGCCAGTAAAGCACACAAGGGCTTCAATGTTTAAGTAAAGCAAAGCAATTGAAACTTTCTCGTGTAAATATTGAGGGAAAGCAAAGCAAACAAACCCAGAAACTCACATGGCTGAAGGAAACTGCCTTAAAAACCTGAGGTTACACTTCTCCTCCCATATAACTTCTTTATTTGATTTTATTTTATGTAAAAGGCACACGTGAGAGAGCAGATACAGGATTACACCAACTGAAAAGTTAAGAGCAAGGTTCACTGATCTCATGGTTCAATACAGTGGGAGACAGTGATTTTTATAAATTAAAGAGCAGAGATTGAGATGCATTCATCACAGATTAGCTGAGGTTCTGCCTTGAAGGGCTCACTGGAATGTGTGTGATGCCCATTGTTGTGCGAGGTGCTGGTTCCAGCTCTGAACAACAAGATAAAAGCTTGTGACAGGGAGAAAGAGCTGCTGTCATCGCTGGGTTTAATAAATCTGCTGCAGGGACAATAAGCCTGAGATAAACCCCACAAAGCCTCTTGCCTGGGAGTTCTGTTGGCAGGTGGGAAGGAAGGACGTCCTGACATTGTGGTGTGGGACTGTGCGCCTCTCTGGGCCGCTGGAACCTTCCTGGGGTCAGAGCAGAGGCTTTGGCATTGCCCGGGCACAGCCAGGGACTGGCTGGGGGAATAGGGCTGTGGGTCTGCCCAGTGCCACCCCCTGGCACCAGGCAGATCCTCAGCACCAAAAAACTGGAGGAGAAAATAAAGCTGAGATCATTCTTATGGGGAAAAAAAGGTGTTCTTCTTGGGTGGTATAAAATAACAGAATTTGCTGAAAATAAAATTTACTGGAAATGAATATGTGGGTTGGAAAAAGGCCTCCAAGATCATGAAGTCCAACTTTCAACCACCATGTCCATCAGCCATGTTGCAAAACGCCACATCTCATTTGATGAACTCTTCCAGGGATGGGAATGCCATCACTTCCCTGTTCCAGTGCTTGGCCAATTTTCAGAGAATAAATTTTTATTAATACAAAATAATAATTAAAATTAAATACTAATTTAATTTCTAATTTATAATATAATGTTAAAATTTAATTGTTAAAATTAAAGAATGGTTAAAATTACTGTTTATGAATACTAAATAATTGTGGCTGCACCAAGGAGAGCAAATAGCAACCCTGCTCCCCCTGGGGCTCCCAGGGCACAGAAATGACCCTGCAAAGGCAGCCGTGCTCCCCCTGCCCGTAACCCTTCTCACACACACTGAATGATGATTGGCAGGTGATTGGCAGGTGATTGGCAGCTCTGGTGATTGGCAGGCTCCCGCTGCAGCAGGCAGTGAAGTGGCAGCCCCAGATGGGGGAAGCTCCAATCCATTTGCTCCCAAGTAGAACCAAGGCCAAGGGCACAGCCCAGCCTGCCTGGGACTCTGGGTTTGTCACCTGTATTCAGCCACCACACTCCAAATGTCCCTTTCGAAGTGGTTTTGGGAAAGGCCTGGGACACTGAGGGCTGCTGATGGAATTCTGACTCCATGGGAGCCAGAGGCAAAGCTGGATGGAAGCAGCACCTCACCCCTCAGCCCTTATTAATCTATTAGAAATTATATTAATTATGCTGCTAGCACAAAAAGCAATTATCAAAATATTTTGCTAAACATCTTAAAAAATGTTATTTACCAAAACCCACTCAACTGTATCAAAGCCCTGACAAAAAGCTCTCTCAGAAATTAATAAATATGTTTGATTAGCACTTTCATGGATGCACAGATTCTGCATATGGGAGCATTATAGTGCATTTAATTATATATAAAGGCAATTAATGTCACAAATTAAGACTAAGCTCTGACTCGGGCTAAATAATTGTCATTATCTATCATACAACATGCCCAGAAAGCTTAACTCTGCAATGATTTTAATGAACAATAAACTTGGCATTTACATACCAAAACAATTTGATGTAATTCAGTCTCAATAATAAACGGCAACAAAAAAAATCACTCCCATTCTTGGGGAATTTTCTCCTTTCACGATCACAGGGGCGTTTTTCACAGCACATTTATCAGTTCCTCACCATGGGAAGGGAACATTTCCTTCTGCAGCTGGGTCCTACAGCACAGCCCGAGGGCAAGGGATGCTCCTGCCTCACAGCACCCCAGGAATCATCCCTGTCACTGGGGCTGATCTCCATGGAGGTGTCCACAGCATCCCAGGAATCATCCCTGTCACTGGGGCTGATCTCCAGAGCAGGACAGCTCTCCATGGAGGTGTCCACAGCATCCCAGGAGTCACTGCAGGGACCAAACCAGCACAGAAACTGCAGGGATCAAACCAGTACAGAAACTCTGCAGGGACCAAACCAGCACAGAAACTGCAGGGACCAAACCAGTACAGAAACCGTGCAAGAACCAAACCAGTCCAGAAACTCTCCAAGAACCAAACCAGTATCATGACACCAGTGTGTACTCAGAGGGGAATGAGATGAAGCTGTTATGGGAACAATGGTAACACTGCACTGATGCTAAGTGCAGCCAATTGTAAAATAAAAGACTCTAAATGGAGTTAAAGGCTCGTGGTTCTGTGTTTGAAAAGGAGCTGTGTGGGTGTAATAGTGTGGTGCAGTTTGTGAAATAAAAATAAAAATTGATCCACAGTGCAGAGTGCAACATCTTCACCTTGTGTCAGCTCTTAAACCAGAGCCTTGCTGGGCTCAGGGACTTGCTTCAGAGTCTAATGCATAAAAATAGGGGTGGAAGTGATAAAAAACAAATTCCTAATGCGTTCATTTTTTTTTAAATTTTAATACAACTGACAGGATTATGTGGTGATAATCAGTTCTGTTTGTGTTGTAGCAGGATCTCTGCCTGCAATGGGATAGAACAACTCCACTAAGGCCCTCTCTGCAAAGCTGTCAGTGCTGGATGAAGGGGGGTCAGGCTGCTTTTGGGGTGAATAATGCTGAAGCCAGCCTGACTCATCAGTCCCAAAGTTGAATATCCTGAGGGGGAGTGAGGATGAGCTTGGGTCCAGCTGCATCCCAACTCCTCTCTGAGGAGTTTAGAAAGCTGGAGGGTCCCTTCTGCCTCTTGTGATTGAATGGGAGGGTTTCCCTAAAAACTGAGGACTTTGCCCAGGGCTCCCAATGTGCCCAGGACACGTGTATGTAACACGGAGTGGTCATGAGTGTACACATACACACAGAAAGAGATTTATGGCTGTGGAGGTACAGCTCCGAGAGAGCCATTAATGCACCCAGGGTTCCGCATTCCCCATCACCCCCTCTCAGCAGCACCCTTCCCTCTTTCCACCTCAGTCCCCCCCTTCACCGAAATAAAGTGAAAACCAAACCAATAAACCATTTTTTTCCATTCAGGAAAAAAAAAAAAAAAAGAGAGCCTCTGGGCAAGAAACATTTGTTTGATAGCAATGTACTTATTTAGCCCAATGCTGGCTCTGTCCCAGTGTTTGTGGGGAAAGGAAAAAGCTGCAGCACCTCTGCCTTCATTATTAGCTGGCTGGTGATTAGTTTGTTGCTAAGAAAGCCTTTACCTGGTGGAGTTCCATCCGGAGTCAGCTGCAGTTCATTGGAGGTGCAGAACGTCCCCAGGCCATGGCCGTGCAGAGCAGGCAGGCTGTGACACCCAGCTCTTCATCTCCCTGCGCCCTGTCGCAGCTGTCACAGCTCCTCCTGATGCTGATTAACTTCATCAGGATAAGTGATCAAGCTGTCTGCAGAAAATGGGAGGCTAAACACCTTCCCCAGGCTCCATCAGCGCAGCCGAGCCGTGGCCGCCATGCCGAAGGTGCTGCAGGTGCTGTGCTGCAAAGGCAATGAGTTTCCTCTCACCTCTTGCCTCAACTTCTCCCTTTTCCTGCCCCAGCTCACCCAGCCTGCGCCTGGCAGATTGACTCTGATTAATTGCTCACCTAATTACCGTCTGGCGTGCTGTTGAACGTGGTGTCCTTCAGAGGAGCCTCAGCAGCTGACAGCAGCTTTGCAGATACCAGACACTGACAGGAGGCTGGCACCCAGGGACTCCAGCTTGGCTTTCGGGGTTGGGACAGACCTTTAGAAGTCCCTTCCAAGCCCTTTTCCCCCTGCAATCAGCTGCCAGCTTCCCCAGGACTTTCTCCAGACCTGCTCCTTGTGTACAAGCCCCTCTGTGCTGGATTCCTGCATGTCTGACAATGCCATTAAATAAATGTTAAGTCACAAGGGGGAAGGGGGAGGGAACAACTGAAAAAATATATTTATTGGAGTAAATAAAAAAAAGTTAACCAAAATCCTTTATTGATACATTCTTGGATAATATCACAGGATCGAGAGAATGGAAAGGGAGGGAGGAGGTTGCGGCAAAGATTGGTTTCACTAAATTGGCACATAAGCAGCAAGATTAACGAAATTACTTATTACAAACAGTAGAAAACATACATGCTTCTGTAAGTCCTTATCACACTGGTCAATCATGGTGGGGCATCAACAAAGAAAAACCTCAAGACATGTAAAAGCCATATTCTTTCCTCCAAATATCCTAAGAATCATTGAAATTATTGCAAAATAGTCATATACCTTAAAGAAAAGAACAAAGTAGAACACAAATACAAATATCAAACATAAATTATTAACATGTACCATAAAATACATTACTGGCATGCATTCCAAAGATCAAGACCTCTACTAAAACTCAGCAAAAATCCTTCCTGCTTCCTCTGCAGCCCATCGGAGGTGTGAAGGGGGGGACAAACTTCGCCAGCACAGTTTTTGGTCTTTAAATTATTTTTTTGTTTGTTTGTTTGTTTAGTTAAAAAAAATAAGGTATATGGATTGCAGTGATACAAGAATAATAATACAAGTCATGTACACAGGTCTCAGATCCTCAGTGGTCGGTTGGTTTGAGAGGTGCCGAGAGCACAGGGCCTCAAGGAAACTGTGCATCCAAAAACAAACAGTGACCTCGGAACAACATGGATGGCAATATGCAAAAAATCCTCACAAACTGTACAGAGAGTTCAAAAACTTGCAGCCTGGAAGTACATAGAAAGACAGAATTAGCCCATTAGAGTCCAGAGCAGCCGAGTGCAGCAGCCCCAGGGAGCCGCTCCTGAGGCGCGGCCATGGTGGCCCTGAGGCCATGGTGGCCCTGAGGCCATGGTGGTCCCAAGGCTGGAGAGGCCCCAAGGCCATGGCAGTCCCAAGGCCATGGTGGATCCAAGGCCGTGGCAGCCCCAAGGCTGGAGAGGTTCCAAGACTGGAGAAACCCCAAGGCCACGGCGGCCCCAAGGCTATGGCGGCTCCAAGGCCATGGCGGCCCCAAGGCCACAGCGGTCCCAAGGCTGGAGAGGCCCCAAGGCCACGGTGTCCCCAAGGCCATGGCAGCCCTGAGGCCAGCGCCGTGCAGAGCCGGCAGCGATGGAGGAGATGCCGGGAGCGGCCTGGAGCCGGGCTCCTCTCGCCTCCCCCGTGCCCGGTTCCCCAGAGCCCGTGCGGGGAGCTCAGCGAGGCGGGTGGGCTGGTGGCCCGTGCCCCACGGCAGTTGGGCCTAGATCACCAGGTTGTTGTAGCTCACGTACTTCTTTTTTGCAGCAGGGCCTGCAAGAGAAGCAGACACGGGTCAGAGCCCACGGCCGAGCCCTTGGTGGGGCTGGCACTGCTCGGGGGGCACCGGGATGGGGACACACCAGGAATGGAGACATGCCTGTGATGGGGATGTGCCCAGGATGGGAACATGCCCGGGATGGGGATGTGCCCGGAATGGGGACATGCCAGGAATGAGGATGTGCTGGGAATGGGGACACACCAGAAACGGGACACACCAGGATGGGGACACACCAGAAACGGGACACACCAGGAATGGGGACACACCAGGAACTGGGGACACACCGAGATGGGGACACACCAGGATGGGGACACACCAGGATGGGGACACACCAGGAATTAGGGACACACAAGGAATTGGGGATGTGCCCAGGATGGGGACACACCAGGATGGGGACCCACCAGGAATGGGGACACACCGAGATGGGGACACACCAGGATGGGGACACACCAGGATGGGGACACACCAGGATGGGGACAGCCGGTGGCTCCCGACCCCCCGCTCCCACCCACAGGACTCCGGGCAGGCGGCTCCCAGGTTAGCCCGAGCTCCAGCTCCAGCTCTGGCAATAAACAGAATTAGCAGGGATTGATTTTGTCAGGCTCCCGCAGTCTGGGTGACTGTGCTGCTGAGGCACCACAACCAGATCCTATTAAGATTTCTTTTTTACAAAAACAGTGACATTTCCTCCAACTTCTTAAATCTCCTGGGCTAAACTTGGCTTTTCTCATGGATAAAGTTGATTCTTATTCAACTTTTATGACTTCTGAGAATTTTTCAATATGAGGATGAAGGAACCAGCTTTCCTAATTATGACCTTCAAATCCAATCTGTTTGCAAACAGAAGGAAATCAGACCAGTCAGAAGGTTATGAGCGCAGCTACACGCTCCTGTCAGGAAAAGCTGCAAATATTTAACTGCAGCTGAACACAAAGCAAATGTTCTGCAGTACTCCGGCAACACTGACAGATCCAGGACACAGAATTGTGGAATATTCTGAGCTGGAAGGGATCAGCCAGCCCCTGGCCCTGCACAGACACCCCAGATCCCACCCTGGGCATCCCTGGCAGCTCCTGGAGCTCTGGCAGTTGTGCCCAGCACCCTCTGGGGATGAACCTTTCCCTGATATCCAGCCTAAACTCCACAGAGACCAAAAAGAGAGCCTGGATTTCCAGTTATCCCAGTTTGCTAAACCACTGTTTGCTAAATCCCACAGTCTTTGGGAGAATTTGGCATAACTTAAGCAGTTTGCTGAGTATTTCCAGCCTGCTAAGCTGGGGCAGACTCCACTCACACTTTGGATGAAGTTTTTAATGTGTTGTGTTTCATTTTAAACTTTCTCAAGAAGATTTAAGAGACACTGTGGAAGGAGAGGCGAGAACAACAATTGGATTTGTTCTGCAAATGTGCTTGTCAAACTTTATTGGGTTTGGGTCTCCTGGGGCTCCTCTCAGCCCCTCTGCAAAACCAGACCCAAATAGGACATGGCTCCCACAGGGCTCTGAGTGTCTGCCCTGTGTCCTCTGCATCTCCTGCATCTCTGCCAGCCCTGAACACCCCCTGCATCTCTGCCAGCCCTGAACACCCCCTGCATCTCTGCCCAAAGCTCCCCCGAGCTGCTCCCCTCCGCGCCCCTGCCCACCCCCTGCATCTCTGCCAGCCCTGAACACCCCCTGCATCTCTGCCAGCCCTAAACACCCCCTGCATCTCTGCCTGCCCCTGAACACCCCCTGCATCTCTGCCAGCCCTGAACACCCCCTGCATCTCTGCCCAAAGCTCCCCCGAGCCCTCAGAGACCAGACACAGCTCCCTCAGTTCCCCAGCCAGGCTGTGGTGTCCCCCAGGGGTGTCTCCCAGGCAGCAGCCAGACATCACTGCTGGCTTCTCAGAAACTCTCGTGCCCCAGCAATTCAGACTATTCCGAGTACAGAGCTCAGGGTGCAGCCCAGTATTTCCCATGGTGCTCAATGACAAAAACAAAGACAGGATTTTAGTCCCAGGTATTTCCAAGATGGACATGTAGGAACCTCACGTGGAGCTGCAGCCCTTGGCAATATTATCCTGCAACCCTGATTCAGCTCTTCCCTCGTGCCCCAGACCGGAGTCAGTGCTGTCTGCTCAATCAAGGACTGATCCCACTGAGGGCTGATCATCTTCAGCTCCCATTAACTTCCCCTGCACACGAAGGTGTTCAACATCTGCCAGGATAAAACTCATTATCCTTCAAGGCTACACTACAAATACCCAATAAACTGGGGAATGCTATTAAACGCTGAAGAAGGGTAAAATGAGCCTGGGAAAAAAATGTCATTATGGAACAGGTTGCAGAGTAATTCCATGTATTATTTTGTGATGCACTTCACCTTTATCCATTACATGCTCCAATTTCAGGGAGCAGCAGCGTTTCTATGACAAATTTAGATGCGCCCACTGCGAGTTCAGATCATGCCACCCCTCCAGTGCCCCCCAGTATTACTGGGGCTCCCAGCAAAACCAGTCCTTCTGCTGGTGAGTTTTCTCACCAGTTCAGCCCCAGCACTCCTTCCTCACTTCCAACGGGACCAGGAACCCCCGTGCCAAAGGGATGGGGCCAAGGAGCACTGTGGGTACCTGGATGGGCTCTGAGACGGTGACACAAGCCTTGGCACGGCCCCGCCTCACCAGGATAATGGAGTTGACAAAAGCATCACCCGTAATTCAGATGAAATGCTCAATAAAAGCCGCGGGGTTATTTTCAGAGAGGAAAGACAACCTTCCTTGTTGAAAGGCTGTTAGGTCAGGGGCGATCATGTCCCTGGTGGCTCTGCTGCATTTCCCCTCTCTGCTCCTGCACCAGCTCCAGCAATCCGCGGCTCTGTGCAACTTCCAACACATCCCAGGCCTGGACAGCTCAGGAGACACAGTCTGCCTCGATAATGAATCCTCCTGAGTCACAGCTCATCATTGTCACCGGCAATTAGCACCAGGTATGGATTTGATTTTCCTCAAAGAAATTAATTTACATGAAAATGGGGGACGCTAATGAACCATCAGCGCTGCCACGCTTTAATGCAGCATTGCCTGCTCCTTACACGGGACAGATACAGATCTCACTCGCTCCGCTGCTGTTCTGCTAAAGGGTGACGGCTCCGACAGCGAGCACAGATTGGCCTCTCGCGAACAGCATCCACGTGTTCATTAATTAATTAATGAATTAATAGCCACGGGATGACGGCAGCCTCGGCCGGCCGCTGCTTTGGGGGCGCTGGCAGCGAGCCGAGAGCAGCATCCGCGCTGCCGGGACATCCCGGGAATGCCCAGGGCACCACCGGGCTAACCCTCGGGTTTGGGCGCCCAAAGCGGTGCAGGAAGGAAAGATCCCGGCTGCTGCCTGCCTGTGCGCGAATAACGCTGCTCCGGAGGCATGGGCACCGTGTCACTGCCTTGGGAAAAAAGGACACCTTCCAAAAGAGCCCTAAGCACCTTAAGAAGGGGTTTCCTGTCACAGTTAGAGACGAGCGCCCTTTTCTGCTAATTTCCCGCTAATTAGTGGCGAAGAGTGACAATGCCAGTAGAAGGAAGGAGCAGGAGGGACCGCTGAGGGACACAGGTGGGCACAGCCAGGACCTGTGCACAGGCACAGGCGACCCCACAGAGACACAGAACCACCAGGGATGGAAAAACCAGCGAGTCCGACCTTCAGCCAGCACCAGCACAGCCACCAGAGCTGCAGGTGAAAGCAAACAGTGCTCCTGAGAGCAGCACGTGAAAGCAAACAGTGCTCCTGAGAGCACAACAACGCAGTCCTTTCCAGCAGTGGGGGCACTGACAGCCCACACCCTTCCAGAAGTGAGGAACAGGATGGGGAACAGCTGCATCTCCCTGCCAGTAACACATCAAAAACAAATACACAGAAGCAAAAATCCTCTTTGGACTTATGAGTTTCATCACTTGACTGGTTTTCATTATCTTGGGCACAGGTCACAAAGAAAGGAGCTCCCACAGCCCCCCAGAGCCAGGCAGAGCTGTCAATACTGACTCAGAGCGAGATGTAATCACTTGCACTTCAATTTTATGCGCATTTGTAACCTCTTCCATGCTTAAAGAGCAAAGATTTACAGTGCAAGAAATGAATTTTATTGCAGCCCCCAGGCATCTCGAGCTATCAAATGCATGAAACATCATCTCAGCATTCCCAGCTCCGAGCGGGGACGGACATGGGGATGGCTCCGAGCCTGGAACTCCTGCTCTGATTCCTCTGCAGTCACTGGGGCAGATAATGCTCAGCTCCTCTCTTCCATTCTTTCATTTCCTTAATTCTGGCTTAGCAGCCCATATCATTTGTGCCAGGCAGAGCAGAGGCTGATTATTAAATCCTACTCCTAGTCCATCTAAAAGCAAAATGGAGCTGCGTGGCTTTTCCTCGATCTCTGCCAGAAAGACAGAGCTCTCCCCATGCTCTGCTGCCTTCAAATTGGGGAATTTAGATGAGAGCCAGATGAAAGCAACAGGCCTAAATGATTCTACATGCTTGCCCAAACCCCAACAAATGGAATGAAGCTTGGAGAAAATAATTTTAAATTTGGTATCTAAATGTAAATGGATTGTTCTTTCACATTTTGACATCTCTCTTGTTGTGCTGCCACAGTGTTCTGGCACCTTCTCAGGTCTCTCAGTGGCTGCACTGCACAGAGCCATTGCACTGCCTGTGCTGCAGGGTCCCTCCAGCCTGTGGCCTTGGTACACAGGAGCAGTGCAATGTCCTGTTTGAATAACAGAATGCAAGTAAATTAAATAATTAAATAACGAATAGAACATCAGAAGTGTGCTCCTCCCCAGTTGCTTCTTCTCCTAGAAATTCTGTCCTCAGCTGTCAGGCTCCCCTGCCACGGCTGGTGCAGCAGCACAGCCAGGAGCAGCAGTGGCATTCCAGGTGTGGGAGATCCTCAGCACATCCCAGACAGAAACAGGCAGGGCAGGGTGCTAAAACCATCCCTGCTGTTTCCTGATTGCGGATTTCCTGGGACACAACTGCTCAGGTGGCACCTGGGGATGAGCTGGGCAGGGCTGGATGTGCCAGCCACAGGACAGGCTCAGGTGCCACAACGCTCAGACCTGGGGGCACCTGCCCCTCCTGGGCAAAACACATCCCTGAGGAATGTCACCAAACTCCTCTGGCAGGAGACAGCCCCGTGGCACGGGCTAAGCTCTGCTCCAAGGAGAGGTGAAGGACAGATGTGATAGGTGAAGGACAGATGTGTGCCTGCACTCATTCCCAGGGGCTGTAAGCGGGATGGGGTCAGGCTGGGATATCCCGAACACCAGCTGTGCAGTGCTCTGCTTGTCCCTGGCCAGAGGTGGCACTGGCCACGTGTGAGCCCCTCAGCAGGGCCAGGGCCAGCTCTGTGCACACAAACACAGCTCCTTGTCCATCTCTGCTGGGCTGGTTCCTCTGCCAGCCTCAATGAGCTGCCCTGCTAACTGCAGGGGTGATCTGCAGGGCCTGCAGAGACAGACCCTGCTCCAGCTCCTGGGATCAGGGCTCAGAGATCAGGGATCAGCTCCTCCAGCCACCCCTCGGCCTCGAGGGGTTACCAGGGGGCACCTGGGGAGACCAGTGCAGAGATGAACCTCCCCCCCTGGGCCACCAACACAAACGGGACTTTGAGTCACAGAACAGAGCCTGGCTGTTCATGGCCTGGAAAATCTGCAGGGTTGTGCCAGAAACAGAACTATGGGATTGAGATTTTGAGTCAGGAAATAAAACTGATAGAGGAGGATTACTTGTACCCTTCCAAATAAAAGCTAAAATCAACGAAGCACAGCACTGCTGAGGAACATCCATCTCAGGCACCTTTGGCTGTCTCCCTATCTCCTGTTTGGCTGCATCTCTCCCCATCTCCTCCTTGTCTGCTTTGCAGATAACAACTGGTGTGTCAGGGGAAGCTGAGAGCGTCTGCCCCATCAGGATCAGGGGATGGGCAGCAGGAAGGCTGATCAACACGTCCAGCCCTGAAGGACTGCAGGGGGCACAGGCAGAGCTGTGCTTGTGTCTCACAGGGATGGGGGACAGAAATCCTGCTCTGAGAGGACGTGGGGATGGAGCCAGGGGCCAAAGGAGCCACTGCACAACGCTCACACCAATCCAGCCCCAGAGCCTCACCTGCACCAGGTCACGTGGAGCTGGAAAGGTGCTCAGGAGCTTAGGAAATGTGTTTCCAAATGTTTATGAGATTATGGCAGGGAAGAAACAAACCCAACTCATATTCCTTAATTGGAGCCAGTGGTACAGAAAACCTGCTAATTCCAACTCCATTTCTACTGCTGCTGTTTGAGTGCTGTGGACTGCAAAGATAACAAATGGAAGCAAATTATTTTCACCTGCTTAAAACAAAGTCATTAACAGCACTTTGGTTATCTTACCTGGAAAGCCAGGCTCTGCAGAGAGCTGTTAGAGCCAAGTGTGAAAACAGTTTGCATGAAACATAATTAAAATGATGACCTGAGTGATGGCTGAAACATCCCCAAGGAGGCCTGGAGTCAGAGCTGATGGAAAACAATTCACCTCTGCCTCCTGGCTGTGCTGCTGAACTGCTGCCAGGGTGTCCCCAGCGCCTTGTCCCCAACCCCTGGGCACAAGCAGGGCTCCGTGGCTGCCCTGCGCTCCCAGCACTGCTGTGCCCTGCTCCAGCACATCTCCTTTACTTCTCTGCCATCCTGGGAGCTGCTGTGGGCTTCATCCCCCTCCCAGGGAGCAATGCCTTCCCAATATCCCAGCTCACAACTCCTCCCCAGTGTCCCAGCTCACAACTCCTCCCCGATATCCCAGCTCACAGCTCCTCCCCAGTGTCCCAGCTCACAACTCCTCCCTGATATCCCAGCTCACAACTCCTCCCCAGTGTCCCAGCTCACAACTCCTGCCCGATATCCCAGCTCACAACTCCTCCCCGATATCCCAGCTCACAACTCCTCCCCGATATCCCAGCTCACAACTCCTCCCCGATATCCCAGCTCACAACTCCTCCCCGATATCCCAGCTCACAACTCCTCCCCAGTGTCCCAGCTCCCCCTGCCCTCTTGCAGTGGGAAGCCATCCCCCTGCCCTGTCCCCCCAGTATTCCCTCTCCCCCTTTCTTGCCAGCCCCTCCAGGCTCCAGAGGCCACACTCAGGTCACCTGCAGCCTCTCTCCAGCACTGCCAGCTCTCCCAGCCCTGCCATGGTTATACAGTCATCACACAGCAATATTTTCTTACTCACCCCCAGGAACTCCTCTCCCTTCCTGCCAGCTGGCCTGCTCCAGCTCCTTGGCAAAGGGTTGCAAGTAACAAACATCTTAACAGGAAAATCAAGGATGTTCATGAGGTGCAAGAGACTCAATTCAGTGGAAAATGTATTCCTGGTGTACAACTGTGTTACACAGTGTCTGACAAAATTACACTCTGAGCTGCACTGTTAAACTGCCCCATTTTGCTGCAATCAACACTTAATTTTTTAGCAGAAAGTCTTGATTTCAAATACCCTGGAAATGTTTAACAGCTGCTATTAATGAGAGCCCAGATTTAATGCAGGGCTCTTTATCCCAGGGACATGATAAGCATCGTGACAAGTGGTGTAACTATGGCAACTTTATCTTTCCTGTTTCTTCTTCCCCTGAGCAGCAGGAGCAGGCACCTCGGTGGCTGCAGTGCCAGACTGCTCCCAGCTGAGAGCCAGAGCTCTGGGTCACTGAGGGCAGCTCAGGCAAACCTCCCAGCCGGGCTGGGCTGCCTTCCTCCCCTCTTCCCTGTGCCCATGCTGTGCTTCATGGGCATTACACGTGTTTAACCTGCTCCCTTCCTGTTCTTTCATTTTCCCCTGGCTGGAAAGGAACCCCTGCCTCTGCCCCCTGCTGCCAGAGCCCAAACAAGCCCAGCCCAAAGCCAAACACCTCTCTGGAAGGGCAAAGGATGCTCTGCTCTAATGAACGGCACAGCTCTCTGGGGGATGCACATTTCCCTCCCTGAAGCCAGAAGGGACAAACAGCCCCTGTGGTGCTCTCCAGAGTGCCGGGTGTGACAGCAGTACCACATTTCCTTCCCTGAAGTCAGCAAGGAGAAACAGCCCCTGTGGTGCTCTCCAGAGTGCCGGGTGTGACAGCAGTGCTGGGAGAGAGGAGCACGCAGAAACCCCAATTTCTGAGTGTTTGCTTGGATTTGCTGCTGCTTGCTGGCCCTCAAAAGCCAAACCAACCCAGGCCCTGCACAAATATATTCTGTTTGCACTCTGTGAGAGCACAGACCAAGCCCTGCCTCACTCCAGTGATCCCTGCAGGGACACAGCAGGGCTGGGCTGGGCTCCTTCTCTGCCTGCTCCACCCTCCCCAGAGCTGCTGGGGTTTTGTGTTTGCTTCCCACAAGGTGACAAACACATCAAGGTTTGCACAGCCTCACCAAAGGCACACAGTGAGGCAGGAGCTGAGATTTTTTGCTGTTCTTACACAACCTGAGCAGTTTTCTCCATACTTGCAATCATGCCCACCAAAACTGCCTGGATTTGTGTGTTTGAGAAATTAATTTCGCTGCAATATTGCTTGAGGTTTGTTCTCCTTTTTACCCCATCATTATTAGAATTTCCTTTTTGAACTCACTTGCCAAATTTTCATTAGATCTGTGAAAAGCATGGCCCTTCCAGCCTCTGGTGCTGCTGCTGGGAGCTGTCTGCAGCTGGGAGCTGCTCCCAAAGCCTGGGCTCCAGTGGTTTCAGGGGATGGAGGGGATGGAGGGGAGGCTGTGCAGTGTGATCTGCTATCTCCAGCTCCTTTCCTGAGGCAGGAGGGATGGGAGGGAGCCCTGCAGCACAGGCTGAGCCCTGACATCTGCCCTGCCTGGGAGAAAGGGAGGCACTCCACCTCTGTGGGACACAGGAGAGCCAGAAGCTGTGTCTTCTCCCTGATATTACAATTCAGAGATGTGACAGAATCTCCCTCAGAGGATGTAAGGAGTGGTAAATTAGTCAAAGGGAGAACTCAGAGCTGCTGAGAGTTTGTTAAGCAAAGAAGTGAGAGGGACTGGTCTGTGAGGTACAGCTGTATCTGCTCACTCCTCTCCAAGATTTCCCAGGGAAAAAGATCACAGAAGAAGACAGAAAATGTGGAATGAACAATGAATACTTACACACTAACTAATCCTAATTTGTGCTCCCAGACATCCATCTACTACACAGCTTTTAATATCCCAGGTGCTTCTAGCCATGGGTGTGTTTTTATTCACACATCAGACTCGAAGGGGATGGTTTAAGTGCCCTCAGAATTTCAATTTTTAAAAAAGGAAACGGTCTGGCACTTGCCTGCACATTACAATCTTGTATTGTGTACAGTCATGAGAGGTGTGAGACAGTCTGCAGATAATTAATATGGGAGCTGGCAACTATATGGATGTACCATCAAAAGTAATTCTTTTTAGATGTAAAAAAGAAAGTAACATGATCCCCAAATGCTCAGACAGCAGGGAATGTTCTTGCTGAGGGCTGGAGCCCCTCTGGAGCCAGGCTGGCAGAGCTGGGGGTGCTCACCTGGAGGGGAGCAGCTCCAGGGAGAGCTCAGAGCCCCCAGAGGGGCTCCAGGAGAGCTGCACAGGGACTGGGGAAAGGGATGGAGGGACAGGGCACAGGGAATGGCCCCCACTGCCACGGGACAGGGCTGGATGGGATATTGGGAATTGGGAATTGTCCCTGGCAGGGTGGGCAGCCCTGGCACAGGTGCCCAGAGCAGCTGGGGCTGCCCCTGCATCCCTGGCAGTGCCCACGGGCAGGATGCACCTCTGTGCAGTACTTTTAACATAAGCACATCACCATTAGAAGGAATTGGTGATGTTTAGTTTTCCAGTCAGCTGTTCCAGAAGCAAAATAGATGCAGTGAAGGGCTGTCAAAGCCTTTCAGTTATCAATTTTGAGTGCAAATTCTCATTTCTTAGCAGCCTCCCCTGAACAGAAAATCCCTCAAGTGAGGTTAAACACGGAGTATTTTCTCAGGCTGAAACTGGCCAGATTTAAAACAAAAATGACACTTCAATCCAGCAAATAATGATTCCATAGCACACACTGGAGGCTGATGAGCTACAGAGCATCTCACAGCTCAGACCCAGAGCCTGCAAAGGCTGACTGTCCCCAGGTGTTCTCATGGGCTGCTCCTGGCCTGGGGCACCCTGGGGCAGCCTGGCCTGTGAGCAGGAGCAGAACAGGCACGGAATTGGGGGGCACCTGAACCATTTCCCCCTTCCAACAGCAGCCCAGGTCAGTCTGAGACAGGTCAGAGCTCCTCGCACATCAGTTCCTCACTGGAACCCAGAAACTGCACTTCTCCTCAGGGCAGCTGTGCCCACGGCAGGCAGGGACTCCACAGCGCTGCTGCACAGGCTGTGCCAGCCCTGGCAGCGCCCTGGCTCCCAACGCCACTGGAATCAGCGTTCCATGGTGTCTGTGTCCAGCTCCCCCAAGCCCTGGAGTCAATCAGCACTCCATGGTATCCATGTCCAGCCCCCCCAAACCCTGGAATCAATCAGCACTCCATGGTATCCATGTCCAGTCCCCCAAACCCTGGAATCAACCAGCACTGCCTGGTGCCCATGTCCATGCCCAGAGCCTGGCACAGCCCCGGCCATGCCCATCCCTGCAGGACCTGCTGGGGATGCTCTCCCTGCCCCAAGCAGTGCCTGGCCAGCCTGGCACACCCAGCTGCAGGATGCAGCTCTGCAGAAGCCTCAGCTGCCTCCTTGCCTTGCTCACTGATGGACATTCCTTCCCTCACACCTAGCACGTGTTTTCCAAGCCTGGTATTTCCATCAGCCTCAGGAGCAGAGAAGCCCTATTTGTCACTCGCAGGAAACAATTTAGAGCCTTTCAAAGCCATCTCCCTGTGCATCACAAGCAGAAATTGATACAGTCACGTCAGGGCTCAGCTCTGCTCATTCCTACTACAAACACCTTACCAGCAGAACAAGTGTCAATTTACAAGCAGGCTGATGTTTGCTGCTGGCCAGCTTTGTTTTTAATACACTGCATTGTTTCATGCTGCTTGTTGTTTTGTATTCCTGGGAGAACAAATGAAAGCAGCAGCCAGGGCTGCAGGAGCTGGAGCAGCAGTGCTGGGATGGAAAACAACCTGGAGCAGAGGAGCACTGGCAGGACCAGCACAAGCCCAAAGCATCCCTGGTTTGGGATGAAAAGCATTTTCAAAGCTTCTCCGGACCAAATTTTAAAATCTGCTTAAAGAATCTGAGTGGCCAGTTGCTTTTTATAGGACTGGGATGACAGAGTTATTTGTGTGCCTTTGCAGACAGCAATTCCTTACATTATTCCCACTATTACATAGAAATAAATGAATTTTAGAATCTGAGCTCCTAATTATTTTTTGTGCCATTTTTAAAAAAAGTTTGCTATTAAAAAAACTATTTCTCCTGAGATTTAGATGTCTTCCATCTCTGTCTTTCTCATCTCCTTCCTTTAGCAATCTCATCTCCGCAGAGCTGCCCTTTCCTTCTCCTCTTTCATTTGCAGGAGGCTTTGAGTGGCCCCTTGTCCTGCTGGCGCTTTGTCCCATTTCCCCAGCCCAGCCCTGCCCTGGGATGCTCCGGGTCACGCCGGGGTCCATGAGAGCTTCAGCCTCCCCTCCTGCCTGCCTGAGCTGGGAGCTGCCACAATGGCCCTGGTTCAAATACAATCCAAACCAATTTGGGCTCTCGGGAGGACTGAATTGATGCTGGAGCTGGGGCAATTTACACCAGCCAGAGATATTGGTAATTTCTTTTCCTGTGACTCAGAGACTCAATTCAAGCAACATTCCAACCTTTGCTGATAGAAGTTCTCACCTATTAGGGCCACGCTAAACACTCGGAAGGCTGAATACAGTGATTTTCCCAGCCCTCAGAGCACAGCAGCACAGGAACCAGGTCAGGTACAAGCTTTTGTACCTGGGCAAAGCCCCTGAGCACACAGAAAACTGTGAAAAATACTTATTCATGCTTGGCAATCATTTCTGTGCAGTATCAAAGGCTTCCTGACCCCTCTGTGCCCCTGGGAAAGCAGGAATTCCTGGCTGCTGCAGTCACAAATATCACAGGAGCTCACACATCACCAGATCACCACGAGGCAGCCACAACACCAGGAAAAGCCAGCCCTCAAAAATTGTTCACTCAGTTTCCACCCACTCAGTGTCACTGGGCTGCCCTGGGGAAAAGCAGCTTTTCAAACCTTTTGGGGCCATGGCCAGCTTTGGTGCTGGCGAGGACTCAGAAAACACTGCCTTAGCTGTCAGGTCTGGGAGCCAGAATTCACTTTTGATCATTTGTTTGTTCATTTTTAAACAAATTCCATCCTCAAAGGCTTTATCGGGGTCCAGCTCCAGTGGTGGGCAGGGGGAGAGCTCTCAGACTCATGTCAGGGTCTCCCCTTTCCCCAGCAAACCCCCCATGGCAGCTTTTGGTAATGGGTTTGTGAACAATTTTTAAGTTAGATTTCTTTTTAAACACAGCTGCACTAATGAACATTTCTCATATAATTATGTATATAATAAAAATAGTCACAACAATCATAATCACCATCATAATGTGAGAATAAAGTAAGAAAAGCTCAGTTTTCCTTACCTTTTTGGAAAGCAGGCAAAAGCTATACAGTAGGTGGAAGAGTGTACCAAGTAACAGACTTTTGAACCCTCTTTCTTACTGGTGGTATGGAGTCTACAGGGAAAGTAAATACATTGAATGTAGCATGGGTCTGGGCACGAGGAACGCTCCCAGCCTGCCCTGCCACGAGCCCTGGCACTCCTCTGCCTCCCTCTGGGGTCTGGGGGCACCAGCACAGGAGTCAGCCCTGGCAGCACAGGAATCAGCCCTGGCAGCACAGGAATCAGCCCTGGCAGCACAGGAATCAGCCCAGGAATCAGCGCAGGCAGCACCGGCAGCACCAGAAGCAGCA
>NW_005054420.1:1692568-1693176 GCF_000277835.1 Geospiza fortis | reverse complement strand
CAGCACAGGAATCAGCACAGGAATCAGCACAGGAATCAGCACAGGAATCAGCCCAGGAATCAGCACAGGAATCAGCCCCGGCAGCCCCAGAGAAGCCAGGCCAGGGGCTCAGGTACCTCGCACCACAGGAGCAGCTCTCTCAGGAGGGCAGGGCTGGCCGAGCTGACTTTTCTCTGCTCTGCCCCGAACCAACCTGGGATGTTTTGGCTGCAGTTGCAGACCCCCTGTCCCTCCTCAGCCCCTCACAGGTTCCCTGGCATCACCAAGAGCCATTTGAGTGCTTTCCTCAGGAAGGGGGAAGCAGTAATTACATGTAAATCTCAGCAGAAGCTAAGCATGGGTTCTGACACTGCTCCTGCAGCAGAAACTGGAGCAGACAGCCCAGCAGGGCCCTCCACCTGCTCCACCTCAGGCTCCACCAGAAACACCTTCCCAAAGGGTGAAATTCCAGCAAAGCCCCACAGGAGCAGAGCAAGCTCATCCCAGGGCTGGGAGCTGCTGTGCCCCACGTCCCGCTGATCCTCAGCAGGGAAAGCTGCAGTGAGGGACAGCAGGCACCTCCAGATGGCAAACAAGAGTGATTAGGAGACTCCTCCTAAATGGATTGG
>NW_005054420.1:1689918-1692548 GCF_000277835.1 Geospiza fortis | reverse complement strand
GCAGGAGAGCCCTCCCAGGTGTGGCTCTCCCAGGGATCCCCAGGCAATCTCACACAGCCAGCCCCATTCCCCTGGCAGCTGGGACATGAGGTCACTGCTCTGCCAGGGGTTCTCCTCTCATGGTAATCAATCAGTGCCTCCCTCTGGAGTCACTCCAAACCCTCTCTCAGGTGCTCTGCACATGTCTGAGCCTCAGTCTCAGCAGATTGCCCCTGTGCAGAGGTTCCACAGGATGAGCATCCCCTGCTCCTGGGCAGCCACTCAGGAGTTCCCAGACCTTCAGCCCGACATGGACATCTGCAGCCCACTGCCACACAGGGGTCTGGGCTGGGAGGGACCCCAGAGCCCACCCAGGGCCACCCCTGCCATGGCAGGGACACCTCCCACTGCCCCAGGTGCTCCAGCCCCAGTGTCCAGCCTGGCCTGGGCACTGCCAGGGATCCAGGGCAGCCCCAGCTGCTCTGATCTATTAAAGATCTGCTAAAACCTGGAGATTTTTTCAAGGCTATTTCTCTGTAAAACCACCCACATTTTGCTTGTGCTTTAACTGTGGCCTGTGAGCAGGAGAGGCCACAAATGTGGGCTCAGCCCCACATTTCCAGGGTTTGGGGGTCCATGGGTCCTGTGCTGGTGCTCCCTGGGCTGGGACAGGGGAACACTCATGGAACACTTCCCAGCAGAAATGGCACGTCCAGCACCCAGCAGCTGAGCAAGCAGCAGCAGCAGCCCCGTGAGAAAGAGCAGAAAATCAAAGTGCAAACCCCCACTGTACTTGCAGAGCCCATGGCTGAGCCAGGCCAGCACTCAGCTCGCTCTGGGCACTGCTGACTCTGATCCTCTCCAGGAATTTCCCTGCTCTGCCCCCTGAGCTCCAGAGCCTTGCATGGCTCCAACAACCAAACCCTGAATTTCACAAAGAAATACTGAAAAAACATACTTGGTTTTCTCTTGAGAGAAAGAAAATTTCTATCAAAAGATATTTGAGATTTTTTTTTTTTCCAAATTGCTCCAAGATCCATCCAGGGTGATTTGTAATTCACATCTCCTATTTTCTGATTGGTAAAACTCAGGAAATTTCCTTATTCACAGAATAAAATATTTTTAAAGTGAAATTGCTATAAAAACATCAAACCCATTTTTATGTATGGACACCATACCCAAATTTTCACTGAATATTAACTTTGAGGATTTTGCTTGGATGTTATGACTTTTTTAAAATCCACTAATACAATTTCCATTTTTTCCACCTAAAAATGGAACCGTAAACAATTTTTATATTCAAACTTTAAGAAAAGAAACTGGGTTCAGCTGTTCAGTGAACAACTGTTATACACATTCCTGAACACTGCCTGATCAGGGGGCTGATCAATAACCCAATCAATGCCATAGCACAGTAACTGCAGCAGTTACTCTGGCACTAATGCACCCCAAAACTTTAAGTACAGCAGAAGTTTATATCATTTGATTTTCTAATAATTGTTATGAACACACAGACCTGGGGAATGAATGAGCAGTGCTGGTGCAGCTGAGACTATGAACAGATGGAATTCCACACTAATAATGGAAATGTTTTTAAAATACTTATTTCACAAGTGATAAAAAAGAAGGCAAAGTGTATAAAGCAGAAAGTCAGAGATGGCACATTTCCTAACAAACACATTCACGAGCTTTGAAGTCCCACTCAGTGAAGGCTCAAGGCAAAGGTGGCACATCTGGGCAAGCCAGGGGCCTCTGCCCCTTGTGCCTCTTGAAAACATGTTCTGGTCTACAGCCCTGGACTAAAAATGGGTGTTTGACCAGAAACACGGGGCTTAGGTGAGCACTATTTATTTATAGTAAAAATATTTCCTTCCCAAAAGAAACCCTGGCTGTTCTTTGGTGGGAGGGGAGGATATTCTCAGAAGTCTGAAAGCAGCAAGAGATGCAGCACAGGAGGATGAGAGCAGGAGGGGACCCTGGGGGGGATGTCCCCAGGCTGGGCTTCCACAGGGAACATTCCAGCATCACAGCTTGGGTGGCTTTCTCCTTGGCCAAGTTCTGGCATGGAATTCTTACATTTTGGGGTTTGTGGGGTTTAATTTCAGTTTAGTTGATCCAAACAGTAGTTAGTGAAGTGCATCAGCAACACAATCCCCTGCCCTGGCCCAGCTGGATTTCAAATTCTCTTTTCCTGCCTTCCTTTCCTGAAATCTGCCCTGGCAGAGGGCTCTGAGTGCCACTGGGGAACAGCCCAGGGCAGGAATTCCATTTGTTTCCTCCTGCACTCTGGGCTCTGTCCAGCTGCAAGTGCTTAATTTGTGAGAGCCATTCCATGGTTCTGGCCTGGCCTGGGCACTGCCAGCTGTCCCTGGCTCTGTCCGTGGTCCTGTCCCTGGCTCTGTCCCTGGCTTTCCTCCATGGTTCTGTCCCTGGTTCTGTCCCTGGCTCTGTGGCTCTGTCTGTCCGTGGCTCTGTCCGTGGTCCTGTCCCTGGCTCTGTCCCTGGCTTTCCTCCATGGTTCTGTCCCTGGTTCTGTCCCTGGCTCTGTCCGTGGTCCTGTCCGTGGCTCTGTCCGTGGTCCTGTCCATGGTTCTGTCCCTGGCTCTGTCCGTGGTCCTGTCCCTGGCTCTGTCCCTGGCTTTCCTCCATGG
>NW_005054420.1:1689493-1689785 GCF_000277835.1 Geospiza fortis | reverse complement strand
TGTACATGGCCATGGCTCTGTCCATGGTCCTGTCCATGGCTCTGTCCCTGGCTCTGTCCCAGTCCAGCTTCCAAGGATGGATTTGGTTTTCCTAGCAGGAACGGATTCTGTATACCTGCATGATCAGACGTCGGGGATAAATCCTGCAGGGGTGAGCAGGGGGAGGAAAGTGCAGTGTCAGGGATCTGCTGCCTGCTCCCACTCTGCTTTGACAGCAGAGCTGCTGCTCCAGGCAGGAATTCCAGCAGCATCAGGGGCAGGAATTCCAGCAGCAGTATGGGCAGGGAATGCC
>NW_005054420.1:1689044-1689277 GCF_000277835.1 Geospiza fortis | reverse complement strand
TTAGGGGCAGGAATTCCAGCAGCACTAGGGACAGGAATTCCAGCAGCATCAATGGGGCAGGAATTCCAGCATCACTAGAGGCAGGAATTCCAGCCTTAGTGAAGCAGGAATTCCAGCAGCATTATGGGCACGAATTCCAGCCTCAGTGAGGCAGGAATTTCAGCAGCACTGACAGGACAGGAAGTGTCAGGGATTCCAGCAGCAAACAGATCAGGGGAGCACGGGCAGGGAAA
>NW_005054420.1:1686305-1689023 GCF_000277835.1 Geospiza fortis | reverse complement strand
AGAGCATTTCTCCACATTCAGAGCTGGCTTTGCACAAGAACTGCAGACGTGCCCAAACCTTTGCAGCATGCTCAGAGCTGTGCAGCTGTCTCCTTCCTCAGCTCCTTCCAGATTCAAATGCAAATCAAATTTGATGGCCTCAGTCTGTAATTTCGTGCTGTGCTATCCTCTGCTATGAACATTAAGGAAACTAGAAGTGTCTTTGCCATCTATTTTCCCTTTAAATCGGTGGCAAGATTTGCATTAAGACCAGATAAAATCCCTAAATGGGAATCTTCAGGGACCGTGAGATTTTTGCAAAGTAACTTTGCAAGAACCGGGATGAAAAGTGGGGTTAGCAGAGCTACAGATGAATTTGGTGCTTGCCTGGGAACCTGTCCCTGCCAGGGCCAGTTGGACCTGGGCTGCAGGGTTCTGTGCCCGGGGATGTGCAGGGTTCTGTGCCCAGGAATGTGCAGGGTTCTGTGCCCAGGGTTCTGTGCCCAGGGCTCTGTGCCCAGGGATGTGCAGGGTTCTGTGCCCAGGGTTCTGTGCCCAGGGATGTGCAGGGTTCTGTGCCCAGGGTTCTGTGCCCAGGGATGTACAGGGCTCTGTGCCCAGGGTTCTGTGCCCGGGGATGTGCAGGGTTCTGTGCCCAGGGTTCTGTGCCCAGGGATGTACAGGGTTCTGTGCCCAGGGATGTGCAGGGTTCTGTGCCCAGGGTTCTGTGCCCAGGGATGTACAGGGCTCTGTGCCCAGGGTTCTGTGCCGCAGGGCTCTGTGCGCAGGGTTCTGTGCCCGGGGATGTGCAGGGTTCTGTGCCCAGGGTTCTGTGCCCAGGGATGTACAGGGTTCTGTGCCCAGGGATGTGCAGGGTTCTGTGCCCAGGGTTCTGTGCCCAGGGATGTGCTGTTCCCTCCCCCTCAGAGGGAAAGCTGGGGGGCACGGGTCACTCACAGCTCCCAAACCCTCCTGACATGCCGCCGCCAAACGGCACCGCTGGAAAATGAGAGCCAAGAGCAGAGAGTTCCAGCATCAGCCCAGAGCTGCAAAGGCCGCCATGGAGCAAAGCAGGAGCAGCCCGGGAGCGCTGCAGAGCCCCGTACTCACTGTTGGGGTCCACGTTCTCGCAGAGCTCCGTCTTGGCCTCGCCGTTGGGGCGGTCGCTGGGCTTGTGCGACAGGCGCGAGGACATGGTGGCCGCCGTCACCACCGCCTTGAAGCTGCGCTTGCGCTTCTGCACGTTCAGCTCGGGGTGGAAGATGATGATGTAAACCTTGGGCATGTAGAGCATCCCCAGCGCCACCGACGCGCTCAGGTTCATGGAGATGGTGAGCGTGGTGGTTTGGATGTAGAGCTGCGGACAACAGACACGGGTTACGCGCGGGGTCACCGGGCTGGGGCTGCTCACACACACACAAATACCTGCTGGAAAGGGATTGTAACCTGTTTCCATGTGTTACACACCATGGCAGGGGCTGCAGCACTTCACACACTAATAAGTACCTGCTGGAAAGGGATTGTAACCTGTTTCCATGTGTTACACACCATGGCAGGGGCTGCAGCACTTCACACACTAATAAGTACCTGCTGGAAAGGGATTGTAACCTGTTTCCATGTGTTACACACCATGGCAGGGGCTGCAGCACTTCACACACTAATAAGTACCTGCTGGAAAGGGATTGTAACCTGTTTCCATGTGTTACACACCATGGCAGGGGCTGCAGCACTTCACACACTAATAAGTACCTGCTGGAAAGGGATTGTAACCTGTCTGCATGAGTTACACACCATGGATAGGGGCTGCAGCAGTTCAAACATAAATACCCACTGTAAAGTAATTTTGAACCAATTTGCACACATTACACATCGGGCCTGGCCAGCCTGCAGCACCTCACACACAAACACCAGTTGTAAAGGAATTTTTAACCACTTTGCATGTTACACACCACAGGCCTGGCCAGGCTGCAGCAGCTCACACACACCCCCATTTGACACCGATTTTTAACCAGTTTGCAATGCAGATGGGGGAGCTGAGACCTTTGCCCTGCAGCCACCGTGATGTCCCACACAAATGCCCTGCCTGATCCACCAACAGCCTCAGTGCCTGAGATTTTCAGGGGCCTCAACACAGTTCCCACAGCAGGTTCCCACTGGTTTGATTGTGATTTATGTAATTAGGGCACCCTGCAGCAGCTGCTGTGCCCCAGGGGGAACTGCTCTGACTGGAGCTGCCTCAGCCTTGGGTCCAACCCTTCCCCTCCATCCTGAGCCCAGCAGCAGCTCAGGAGCTGGGTTTGATTTCTCCTGCTGGGAAGGGGTTGAAGGTGAGATGATTATTTAATCAAAGGGGTCTCTGGCAGCACCTCCAGAGCTCCCACCTTGCAAACGCTGATGGGAGATAAAAGGGAGGCAGAAAAGAGCGTTTGTAGAACAAGGAGGGATGAGTGACACACAAAGCTTCTCATGACAAATGGGAGCAGCCTAAAGATAAGGGAAACTAATAGATATGCTTATTATGCAGAGCCTCAGTTTTATGTGTTTTATCTCTGCTTTGTGGTTTTACCAGTCAGACATAAAAATGCAGTTTACGTGAAACTATTTCATTTCTTATTTCACTTCTTCTGATAAATTCTCGGGAAGCATTTTAGATGAATGCAAATGGGTGACTTAAAGTACAAAGGATCAGATTTAACTGACAATGGGACTCTAATAACTCATGCGTGCCTTTTACAGCTG
>NW_005054420.1:1685982-1686295 GCF_000277835.1 Geospiza fortis | reverse complement strand
TGCTGAACTGGCAGCTTCCAAACCTGAAATTAAATTAAGAAATTAAGATGCAGATTTAGCGAGAGATACTCAAACTTGACATGAATGAGAACTGGGACGGAGCTCATCCAGCCTGGAGGGGAAAAGGCTCTGGGGTGACACAGCTGTGGCCTTGCAGGGCCTGAAGGAGCTACAAGAAACTGCAGAGAGAGAGCATTTACCTGGGATGGAGGGACAGCACAGGGAAAGGCTCCCCCTGCCAGAGGGCAGGGCTGGATGGGACACTGGGAATTGCTCCCTGGCACAGGTGCCCAGAGCAGCTGTGGCTGCCCCT
>NW_005054420.1:1681159-1684976 GCF_000277835.1 Geospiza fortis | reverse complement strand
GGCTGCCCCTGGATCCCTGGCAGTGCCCAAGGCCAGGCTGGACACTGGGACACCCTGGGGCAGTGGGAGGTGTCCCTGCCATGGCAGGGGGTGCACTGGGTGGGATTTAAGGTCCCATCCCATGACTGGAAGTGTTGCCAGAGGAAATCCAGACTTTCTAAACCAACCTGGCGTTGGTCTCCCTGGCCACTCCCCTGCAGGGTTTGGAGCCACATCTGCTCTGACAGAAGGACAAACCCTTCTGCAGGGTCACCCTCGCCCAAATCTCCTTCTCTCTCCCACAGACTCTGGCTTTTGACAAATCTTAACTTCACACACTGCATTGCCAATGCAGCGACTTTGAAGCAGGCACTGGAGAAAACCCAACCCCGAGGACATCATTCACATGCAAAAGCACCTAGATTTTATCACGGCTTTTACATAAGTGATTTCCATTTGAATTTTAGATTTTTATGTTTTCCAGATTCTTGCTTTATTCATGCAAATCACAAAAATTGCCTTCCAAACCTTGAGAGAAAATTGGACTGGTCTGGAACACACACATCTAATAACGGGCAATTTTTATAGAACAAAATACATCAATGGCTGATTTTGCATGAGCTGTGATTTCTCTGGGAAGCAAAGCACGGCAGGATCAGGCCTCTGTCTTTGCCAACCCAGGAGAGACTTCCAGCTGCTGGGCCAGAAGAACTGAACTTCCAGGTTATAAAACAACTTAACTCAGAGCTGCAGAGCTTTGAAAAGTCCCTTTAGGAGTCAGAACCCTTTTTGCTGGCTAAAGCTTTGCCTTCAGTCTAATCAGGAGCTCCTCTTCCCTAATTCAGCTTTCTAATTATGCACTGAATTGTGTTATGTTGCAATATGGAAATAAAGCGGTAACTTGAGATATTTTTGGACTCGTGCTATTACAAGCCAATTTATCTCACTTTTATATGGGAATTAAAACAAATGTTCTTACAGATGAAGTAGACGGTTTATAAATCTCCCAGAAGGCTTTTCCAGGTCATCTGAAGATTCTATCTCATTCTCTACATTATGTTGTGCAAATATAAGAATGAGAAACACTTTTTAATAAAAATTAAAATTAGCTTCCCCTGCGCTGCGTGTTTGCAAAAGCACGGGAGGTGAAAGGACCCGAGTGCCAACGTGCCCTGGGAGATTTGGGGGTGCAAGGGGTGGGAGCGGGCCCTGCCCCTCCTGCAGGAGCCCTGTGCCCTCCCTGGGGACCCCAAATCCTCCTGCCTGCGCCAGCACCTGGGGCATGCAGGGAGAGACGTTCTAAAATGTGCCTTGGGCCCTGCTGCTCCAGCCAAGGCAGCAGCCAGGATGGAAGCAGGTACACACAAACCAGGATGGAAACAGCTACACACAAACCAGGATGGAAACAGCTACACACAAACCAGGATGGAAGCAGTTACACACAAACCAGGATGGAAACAGCTACACACAAACCAGGATGGAAACAGCTACACACAAACCAGGATGGAAGCAGTTACACACAAACCAGAATGAAAGAAGCTAGCACCACAAACCCTTCTGCTAAGAAAACTCTTTGCACCTGTAAAAAACAAGAAATCTGTGCCATGGCAATCAGGGAACACAATATGTGAACCATCCAGAAACAGAAGGATTTGGTGGGCAGGCACAAAGGCCATTTACTGACCCACAAACCGAGTTTCAGTGTGTTGTTAACCAGTTAGGTTTAACACTGTGCCTTCTGAAATTTCCTGTAAAAATGAGCTATGTGAATAAAGAACTAGCTTTTCTGCATGAAGGAAGTTGTGCGAGTGTCAAGGTCTACAAACAAATCTGATCTATACAGAAATCACAGAGGTTGTGCTGATCACAGCCATCAGAGCAGAAACAAGGCAGGCACAGAGAGCCCCTGTGGGATGGCTCAGGGGATGGGCTGCACATCCAGAATCCCAGAGTGGTTTGGGGAAGGGACCCTAAATCCCCCCCAGTGCCACCCCTGCCATGGCAGGGACACCTCCCACTGTCCCAGGTGCTCCAGCCCCAGTGTCCAGCCTGGCCTTGGGCACTGCCAGGGATCCAGGGGCAGCCCCAGCTGCTCTGGACACCTGCGCAGGGCCTGCCCACCCTGCCAGGGAACAATTCCTGATTCCCAATAACAATTTATGCCAACAAAAGGAGAATGCCTCAGACAGAAGCACCTAAAAGACCAGCGGGCTGAGGGCAGAGTCGTGTCCCAGCCCCCGTGGCAGCACCCAGAGCAGGATGCAGGGATGCAGGGATGCTGGGGGATCCTGTCCCAGCACGTTCCTGGCAGCAGCAGGCTCAGCCACCCACAGGAAACCTCACTCACACTGCCAGAGAGGCTCCCCTGCAGGGCCACACGCAGAGGCAGCCAGCACGCAGTGAGCAGGAGTGAAAGGACAAATTCCCAATTCCCAGTGCCTGCAGGCTGAGACTGCTGCTCCTGATGTCACCTTGTCAGAGCCACCATCCATTCCCACGTCCCCAGAGCACCCAGCACATCGAGTGTGTCAGCTTGTGGTTCACAGCAAACGTGTGGAGGAGAGCTGGAGTGAATGTCTGTATTTTAAATATCTCAGTTATTCCAGCTAAGTATTTTATACAGCTTTTTCCCTTATATTAGGAAGCTCCTTATGCAAGAAATTTGCATGCACCAAAAATAAACGTTTATGGGTTATATCCATAACTTGTGTGATAATTCAAAATAGCAAATGCTGAATTGCTCTGAGGGTGCTGATGCAGATGCAGAGAGGAGGAATTTTGTCCCTCCAGCCTGCGAGAGAAACTCTAACAGCTTTTCTGGAAGGAAATTAAATTAGCCAGATAATTGGACAGAGCAGCAATGGAAAAAAGCAAGTGCTGCTTTCAGACAGCATCTGATGGCTGAGAGAGAACTGAAGCAGTGTCAGAGGCAGCCCCACCAGTCACACAGACAGTACGGAGCAGATTCCTCCTCTGCTGCAGAAAGAGCAGCCTTGGCTTTCTGTGCCAGGCTCAGAGACAGCAAAGGGGCCCAGGAGCTGCGTGGGGTCACCTGGGAGCTGCTCCCCAAACAAGGACAGGGCTGGCCCTGGCTCAGGCCAGCAGGGGATTGAAGGGGTCTGGAGCTGGTGCCTCCCTGTCCTTGCACACAAGAGTCAAGGATGTGCAGGAGAAGTGACCCTGCAAGGGCAGGGAGCTTTGCAGAGAGCTCTGTGCATGCCCAGCCATGGGCAGGGGAGGTTCTGCTCCCCCTGGGTCCCTCCTGCTGCTGCTGCTGCTGCTCTGTGCCCCTGGCACTGAGCTCTGCCCTGCTGGCCCTGCTGGCTGAGGATCCCACTGAGGGGTGGGATAATGGCATGGGATAATGGGATGGGATGGGATGGCATGGCATGGCATGGCATGGCATGGCATGGCATGAGATGCATGGGACAGGATAATGGGATGGGATAATGGCATGGGATAATGGCATGGCATGGCATGGGATGAGATCCATGGGACGGGATAATGGGATAATGGGATGGGATCCATGGGATGGCTGGGCTGTGATCCCTGGCCTGGCTGGTGACAGCAGAGGCCCAGCCACAGCTGCAGGCCCCTCTCCTGGTGCTCCTTCCCTGCTGACCACATGCCCACAGGGATGGACAGAGTTTGCAGTGCATGAAGGACCCAGCCAGGGGCTGCTCCCCGTGCAGGAGGGTCCTGGCACCTCCCACCCCTGCTGGGTCACCCAGGGATTTCAGTCAGGGCTTGGCTGGATTTCAGCCTCAGCCAGAGGGAAGAGCTCCAGAAATCCCATTATCAGTCCTCAGAACTGTCTAACATCTCTTGCTTGGCATTC
>NW_005054420.1:1674774-1681126 GCF_000277835.1 Geospiza fortis | reverse complement strand
CACATCACTAAAGGAGACAAACACAAAGTGCAGCAGGAGTAATGTACATCCTCCACTTCTATTATTACAATAATGGCTTTTCCCTCTCTCACGGGCTGAGCACTTGGCTTTTTTGAGCTAGAAATAATTCTTCATCTGTCACTTCTTCCAAAAAACAAAAAAACAAAAAAACCAAAAAAAACAAAAAAAAAGGAAAGGAAAAAAGAGCAAAAAGAGCAAGCCTTCATTTCATTCTCCCCCTCACCACTGCACTGCTAAATTGACTGACACACAATCTTGGCATTTTTGGGCATTCAGAGCCAGACTCTGGCTGCTGCTGTAAATCATATTTCTCCACACTTATTGCATTTTATTCATTTTATACATGACCAGAGATTAGAGTTCAAATGAAACAGATTTTGCTATCCTTCTTACAATCCAAACGTCACCAGTCTAGAAATCTTTAATTTTACTCACTTCAGCTATTGAATAATTCAATGTAAAAGGAGAAAAAATCCAACCCTGCAACCCTCAGCTTGAGATTTTGAGGAAAATAACGTCAGACCCCAGGGCTGTGTCTCTGCAGGGTGGTGGGCACTGCACAGGGCTGGCACTGGCACAGGGCTGCTCCTGGGGCACACCTTGTCCCCAGGGTCACACAGTGTCACCAGGGACACACAACGTCCCCAGGGACACACAGTGTCACCAGGAGCACACGATGTCCCCAAGGGTCACACAATGTCCCCAGGAGCACACGATGCCCCCAAAAGCGCACAGGTTTCTCCAAGCCCTGCAGTCACCAACATCTACAAATGCCAAATCCCCATCCCCAGTTTCAGAGAGGAGCTGTGGAGGGTTCTGAAGCATTCCATGAGATTGACCATGGCCATGCAGCACAGCAGAGAGATTCTAGAATCAAATATTGCTTTTAGGGATGGAGCCCAGGCAGCCTTCCCACACACACACACACACTCCTGCCTTACCGAACAGCTGCACACTGAACTCCAGGCAAAACTCCTGGAAGCTGCAGGGATCCATGGCTCCTGAAAGCCCCAGGGATGCACAGCCCTGGAAGCTGCAGGGATCCCCAGCAGGGATGCACAGCCCTGGAAGCTGCAGGGATCCCCAGCAGGGATCAGACCTTGCTCTGCCTCCCTCCGCACGGAGCCCCGAGGAGGCTGCAGGAGGCAGGCAGGGCAGGAAGCATCTCGAGCACAGGGACTCCTCCCGCGAGGAGCAGCAGGGTGGGAGGCAGCAGCAGCAGCTCCTGCAGCCCTGTGGGTGTGGGCAGGTGAGATCCGGGCTGGGGAGGCACAGGGGGCTCAGGGCCAGGCCCAGCAGCTCCTGGATGTGCCCAGGTTGTCATGGCAATGGGAAGTGTGAGTGCAGCCCTGCCTTGGCAGCGCTGGAGAACACTGCCAGCACCATTCACAGCCGGAGAGGAGAGGCACAGCTGCCCTGGTGCTTCTCTCCCCCCTCGGGCTCTGTGCCCAGCCTGGGGTTGCAGTTTTGTTTCACCGCCCAGCAAGTCACACAGCCACACGTCAGGACAGCAAGCAGCCCTCTCGCCTCAGGTGGTCAGGCCTTGCAAAATCAAATCCATAATCCAGAATAAATACAACAAGCACTGCTAAGAGTTCCCCAGTCACACACAGTAAGGGATTACTGAGAAAACAAAGCAAAAGGAGCAAGTCAAGCCTCAAGGCAGCCTCACAAGTGGGGCTGGCCAGGCCAGCAGTGCAAGGCAGCCCCAGCACAGGGCTCCTCCTGCCCTGACTGAGCTGTAACTGAGCTGTAAGCCAGTGCCCACCCCTGTCAGGCTCTCCTCACCTGTCCTGCTGCAGTCCTGCCAGGATGAGCACCCAGCTGTTCCAGCCCAGGCCGTGCCTAACGAGAGCAGAGATCCCACAGGAGGTTCAGCTCACAGAGCAAGCTTCAACACCTTTTTCTGTCCTCTCCCTCCAATTCTGCCCTGACCCAGCCATATGAATGCTTGATTTATATCCAGCCAGCCTGGCCCACTTGGAAGGCTTTCCCTGAGATCAAACTGCTCTTTCTCTGAGACACTCCACTTCATAAATTCCCTTTGCCTCCACTTGCTTCAGCAACTGAACATCCTCCATGACCCACACACCAGGCTCACAAAATCTCAGCCCAAACCTTCCCCCATCCAAAATGAAACCCTCTGGCCTTCCCAGGAGAGCAAAACTCGTTCCCCTGCACAGCTGGGTGCCAGATGTTCACTGAGCACAGCGCTGTGACCCCACAGCTTGGTCACTCACGGCCCCTGGGTGTGAGCAGTGAGCCTGGGGGCTGACCCAGCACTGCACTGAGCCCTGCCCAGGCACACAGCCCTGGGCAGTCCCTGCTGGCACCAGCTGGGGATGGTTTCTGCCAAACCCTCCCAATCTGCTCTTGGTTTGGCCACTCCAGGGTGCCCATTTCTGGGAGCAGCACTTCATGTGCAGCCTGTGTCCCTCCTTTATGGCTCCTGAGAGCAGGCTGAGGGGAGGGGCCCCCATGAGCCCTTCCCTGGGGGCAGCTGTCACACGGTCCCTGAGCTGGGCAAAGCCCTCCAGGATCAGCCCTTGGCTGCTCCCTGCCTTGTCCCCCAGACCAGAGCCCCGAGTGCCCCATCTAGGGAGGCTCACCCCACCACTGCCCTTTGCACTGAGGCAGCCCAGTTCTCCCAGTATTCTCCCAGCCCAGCGTGCAGGACCTCAAACCAGTCCCACAAACCATTCCTTGCCCACCCAGTGCCCAGGAGGTGACCATGGCCCGGCCCTGCCTGTGGTCACCTCAGCTCCCCCAGTGCCACAGATCCCCAGCCAGCTGCAATCCTTCAGTGTCACAGAGGTCTGACCCAGGCCCACACTGAGAACCCACTCCATGGATTTGCATACAAAGTGAGATCTAATTCTGCTCAGAGACCTTCAGGGGAATTTGAAGTGCAAGGCAGTGCCAGTGCAGGATGGGGAGAGGGAAAGGACAATCCCACACTTATTATTTCTCTTTAAAGACCTTGGAGCAGAGCACTGGCAGTAAAGAACATGACAAATATACATATATGAAGCAAGCCATTTCTTCGGTGACTTTTGAAATGCTAATGTCATTATTAGTTAAAGCAGAGCATTTACAAATTGCTTTGGCTACTTAGAAAAAACTCATTATGGCTGGACATGTCCTCAGGCCCCACAGCGCTGGGTACGGACTGTGGAATGTGCTGGGGGACCAGAGCAGTCGGCAGTTCATTTATTCTTGGTATTCATTCATTCATTCATTCATTTATTGGCATGCCCAGAGCAGCTGGGGCTGCCCCTGGATCCCTGGCAGTGCCCAGGGCCAGGCTGGACACTGGAGCAGCCTGGGACAGTGGGAGGTGTCCCTGCCATGGCACTGGGTGGGATTTAAGGTCCCTCTCAACTCAAACCATTCTATGAAAATTATTTCATTTTCTGAAAGGTGACAGTGAGCAGGAGTGTGGTTGAGCTGCTGAAAGAATGGAAGATTCCTGGGTAAGGCAGCAAAGCCTTTGCTCCTGACCAGCCTTTGTTGGGAGTTTAAACCCTGGCACAAGGAAAATAATTGCTTGTACTAAAGAATAGCCATTTAAACATCAAAACAATAAAAAGGATGGTCAGACCCGGGGTGTGGGCAGCAGCTCCAGCCCCACAAGGGCAGGACCCACACGTGGCTGCTCAGATGCCCCTGCAAGAGCCAAGAAGCCCAAAGCTCCCGCTGAAGCTGTGCCAGCCACCAGCAGCATCTCCCTCGCTGAGAATGCCCTTTTGGAGGCTCTGTGCCACAGCCAGCTCTGTGCCAGCCCAGGGGGCTCCCCCGGGCCCTCCTCACCGCTCATCCCGCCGGAGAGCCCGGGCAGGAGAGCCCTGGGCAGGGTTGGGATTGTTCCCGGCACCAGAGGTGTTCCTCCTCCTCCCCAGCATTCCCCCAGAGCGGTGCCAGTTTGCGTTTAATTAACTCCGTGACTGGAGCCAGCCAATTCTTGTTGCTACTGATGTGTCACAATTAGAACAGCATTGCCATGGCAACTGCCCGGTGCATCATCATCATCATCACTGCTTCCCCGGCTCCGCGCAGTCCTGGGGCTGTCACACGCACATGGGCGTTATTGTTACGCTAAACTGGCAATGGGTAATCCCACAAAATACAACATCATTTAGGTGCTCATTTAAATGAGATTTAATTACCAAAAGTCTAGCGTTCCAGGAGCTGCCAAATTCCAGCCGTTCCACGATCCCCCGTATCTTTGGGAGGCACCCGCGTGCATCAACCCAGAGCATCAGGGAAGCGCTTCTCTCTTAATTAGCTAACACTGCCTTTTTAGTGCAGGAATAAAGCAAACCTCCATCTCAGAGCAGCACTGCCGTGACAATTCCAGCACTACCCAGGCCTGAGAGGTGATCCCATCCTGTCCTGCTCAAGGCCACAATTCCAGCACTACCAACGCCTGAGAGGTGATCCCATCCTGTCCTGCTCAAGGCCACAATTCCAGCACTACCAACGCCTGAGAGGTGATCCCATCCTGTCCTGCTCAAGGCCACAATTCCAGCACTACCAACGCCTGAGAGGTGATCCCATCCTGTCCTGCTCAAGGCCACAATTCCAGCACTACCAACGCCTGAGAGGTGATCCCATCCTGTCCTGCTCAAGGCCACAATTCCAGCACTACCAACGCCTGAGAGGTGATCCCATCCTGTCCTGCTCAAGGCCACAATTCCAGCACTACCAACGCCTGAGAGGTGATCCCATCCTGTCCTGCTCAAGGCCACAATTCCAGCACTACCAACGCCTGAGAGGTGATCCCATCCTGTCCTGCTCAAGGCCACAATTCCAGCACTACCAACGCCTGAGAGGTGATCCTGTCCTGCACAATGCCACCACAGCTCCCACTCCATCCCCAGCTCCGAGTTAACTCCAAAATCCCCTCCCACACTCAGTCAGTCAGTCAAACTCCCAGACACCACCGCAATTCACTGCCGGCTGCTCAGAGCATTTGGGATGCTTGGATGGAGCAATCTGGGGAGAAAAGCCCAAGTTTTACACCCAAACCAGCTCATGTGTTTAACTCATCCCTGGCCTGACAGAGGTTAAGGAGCTGCAGACACGAATGTGGATCTGTAACTGATTAATGAGTTTGAACAGGATGAAAAAGCAGAGCCTGGTTATTGGTGCCTCGAGCCCTGTGAAAGCTCCCCAGAGCCGTTTGGTGCCCACTGCACGGCACAGCTGCAGCAGCTGCAGCGCCTCATCCCTGATCCCTGCGGGATGGAGCCTCCAGGAGCCCGAGAACACAAACGGGACTGGGGACAAAGGGTACCTGCTGCCAGTGAGGGGACAGAGGGCACCGAGCTCGGTTCTGCTCTGAGCTGGGACAGAGAGCGCTGAGCTGGGTTCTGCTCCGAGCTGGGACAGAGAGCACTGAGCTGGGACAGAGGGCATCAAGCTGGGTTCTGCTCCAAGCTGAGCCCAGCCCAGCTGAGCTGAGCCCAGCTGCTTCTTAGGTACCTGACCTTGTCCATGCTGTTTTGGGACCTGACTCTTTGGGACCTGACCTGGTCCCTGCTGTTTTGGGCATCACCTCCCCAGCCCAGGACCCCGGGCTGGGCTCTGGGCAGCCCCCGAGCCCCAGACCCCGCTGGACACACGGGCAGCCCAGGCTGGGCTGTGCCCCAGGAAAGGCTGGCTCTGTCCCATCAGAGCCAGCCCAGACAGGGCTCAGTCCCATCAGAACCAGCCCAGACAGGGCTCAGTCCCATCAGAACCAGCCCAGGCAGGGCTCAGTCCCATCAGAACCAGCCCAGACAGGGCTCAGTCCCATCAGAACCAACCCAGACAGGGCTCAGTCCCATCAGAGCCAGCCCAGACAGGGCTCAGTCCCATCAGAACCAGCCCAGACAGGGCTCAGTCCCATCAGAGCCAGCCCAGGCAGGGCTCAGTCCCATCAGAACCAACCCAGACAGGGCTCAGTCCCATCAGAGCCAGCCCAGGCAGGGCTCAGTCCCTTCTGCACCACCAGGGACATCTGCAGGCCCTGACCTCCCTTCCTTATCTGCAGTCATTATCAGAGTTCATCTTCCAGTCAATAAAACCTGCTAAAACAACATTGATTCTCAAGTTCTGGAGAATCAAATCACTTGACTTCCTTGGTCCTCCAATTAAGGCACCAGAATAAATCTTAACTACTCCCTAATACCAGTTTTCACAAGACTTTCTTCAGCTCTAATCACATTTAAGCACCTTGGCTAAAGGAATTGATTTCCATTGCTTTTCCTTCCTGCCACCTAGGAGAGTCTGCTGAGCCTCCCGTGCCTCTCCTCTGCAGCTCCCTGTGAATTACTGCTGCTAGCTCCGA
>NW_005054420.1:1667953-1674592 GCF_000277835.1 Geospiza fortis | reverse complement strand
TCCCACTAAAAAGAGCTATCTTGTCTCCAAATGATATTTAATTATCTCCATTAAACATTACAGGCTGCTCTGATGCTGGAGATGTAAATCAGAGGAACAAGAGGAAGATGAGAGCATATTGTTCCTTGCTTGTTTTGTCCTCCTACTCCCTCTCTTAAATAAGTGTCTCTAGAGGTAAGGCCAACGTGGAGCTTGTGAACACTCGAGTTATTCAATTTACAACACACACATTATTTTTCACTGGTGAAACCATGAGACTCAGCCTCAGCTTTCCCTGCTGTGGCAGAGGCAGCTAAAGACTGAATGGATGGTGTTTAATGAGCAATTAACAGTGCAAGAAAAGCTGTTATTGCAGAAATACAAACACCCCCCAAATCACTTTGGACATGGTAGGGTTGGGACGTGAATTTTTTGCTTTAGTCTACAAAAATTCACTGTCGTTTCTCTTTAACCTTCTGCTAAGCTTATGCCTCAAAGACAAAACGTGAGGCAATTTCCATGAGTGAGCATGATGGTTTCTATTTTTATTATTATTACATGCCTGCTTAAGCCACTTAAAACAACAAATAAATCCTGCCAGTCGATATTTTTGTGCCCATGCCTTATGTACAGAGAGCCCTACCTTTTGCTCTGCATTGCACTGGCCCTGCTGGACTGAAGGTGGTCCTTGCAGAGCAGCTCTGCTCTCCCCCTGCAAAGGCAGCTGTGCCCAGCTGTGCTGTGCCCAAAGGAGCTGATGGTGGTGTCAGAGCATCTCCAGAACTCTGCCCAGGATCCACACAGGCCCTGCTGTGCAGAGAGGGGATTCCCTTTCCAGTGCCTGTAACTCGAGGTTTTTCATTCATTTTGGAGGAACAGGCTCAAAGAGGGTAGGTTTAGATTAGATATCAGGAAGGAATTCCTCCCTGGCAGGGTGGGCAGGCCCTGGCACAGGTGCCCAGAGCAGCTGAGGCTGCCCCTGGATCCCTGGCAGTGCCCAGGCCAGGCTGGACAGGGCTGGGAGCACCTGGGGCAGTGGGAGGTGTCCCTGCCATGGCAGGGGGGCCCTGGGTGGGATTTGGGGTCCCTCCTAACCCATTCCCCGGATAGCTGACTCCAGGCTGAATGCTCTCTTCGCCCGCAGGGGTTTGGGCAGACGGTGCCCTGGCAGTGCCCTGGGAAGTCACTCACCCTCTGTGACACCATCCCACGAGCTCTCTCCAAGCAAGGCTTCCCCTGGCCCTTCCTGCTCCTCTCCTGGCACTTCTCCTTGCTCCTTCCTTTTGCTCCTGTTTATTCTAAAGCAAACAGAAGGGAAGCTCCACTCCAGCCATGAGGGATGCTCCTTCTGCAGGGCCGCTCCATCTGGGGCCCTCTGCTCTCATCACCCACTCACAGGAGCTGCCAGAAGTGCTCAAGGACCAATTCTTGCTGCTGAAAGCCCCGATGAAAGCAAACCCTGACTCCAGCATCCACCTTCAGGAAATTGAGAACCATCTGCATAACTGCCATTGTACTGAAGGGGCCCTCCAGGCTCTGTGCTGATGAGCTCAGAATCAGCAGCCATTATTTCTGCCTCCAAACACCAGATTGTGTTTGTACAACACAGGGGCAGAGCCTGGCTGAGCTCTGCTCTCTCAGATCCGGCTGGGCTGGCTCTGTGTGCTCTGGGCTGCTCTGCAGGGTGAGGAACTCGCTCCAAACAAAGCAGCAGCAAAGGGAGCTGAGGATTTCTGCAGCACAACTCACCTGAGCTCCATGCCCCAGCCCCAGCAGAGCCCCCTGGGCTCTGGCTGAGCCCACAGGGACAATCCCGCAGGGACGGGCACAGGGAGTGACCCACAGCACCCCCTGAGCCCCTGACAGGGCGCTCTGCTCAAACATGCAGCTGGAAGAGGACCAGGGCTGCAGGGAGGTGTCAGTCCCCCTGGGAACCACCACTTGCCTTAACCCCTGCACACACAGGAAATGCTAAATTCTCATTGAAATCACAGAGTCACCCCTGGGATCGCCAAATCCCACCATGAACCCAGCAGCAGCACCACATTCACCAGCACATCACCTCCTGAGGTGCCCCACTCGCACTGTTCTGGGCACCCAAGGGAGGTTTCACCATTCCTGTGGGCATACACGGTCACAAACTGACACTGCCCACAGAACTCAGACACACTGACCCTCCCCTGCCTGCAGCTGCTTATTCTGGGATTGATTCCTTCCTTCCTAACGCTGAGGAGCTGTTCCATAACTCCACAGCCACGGGCGGGAGTTGGGACTGGGCGCTCCACGGGCGCCTGCCCGAGCCCAGCCCTGCCCAGCGTTAATCCCAGCACAGGGCTTTGCCAGGCTGAGCTCTCCCTTGGCTGCCTCGGCAATTCAGCAAGCTGGAAAGCCCCAGTCCCTCCCAGCAGCGCGGCAGGGTCTGTGCAAGGCAATGATGCTGTCAGCCCAGGCAGTTTGACACTCAGAGATATCACAAGGCAAGCACAGGGAAAAGTTTCATCAACACAGTAATTACTGCCCCGGACTCCACGGAGCCGCAATTATTTCCCGGTGAGGGGCTGTCAGCTTGTGCTGCAGATAAGAACTGTTGATAGGGCTGCCAGGGCCCGTGCAGGGTTCGCTTTTCAGATGCAAAACCCTCCTGGCAATGCTACATTTCCCCCCAAAAAAAAAGAGGAACAAAAAAAGTACGTGTCAACACTATGCATGAAACACCTACACGTTTTTCCCTTTAAAACTGTGTTGCTTTGTAGCCAGAGGCAGTTAAGCATGCACCAGAAATTCCAGGGGAAGAGGGACCTTCCTTGCCCCTTCTCCTTTGTGACATAAAGGGTGAGCACAGGGCAGGGGCAGCTGAGAGCCGCGGGCCAGTGCCTGTGCCACAGCCAGGCTCACCAGCACCACAACGTTCCCAAACCTGCTGCTCCAGTCACACAGAGACTGCCCAGCCCTGGGGCTCGGGCAGAACGGTCACAATGGAGACAGAGAAACCTGGGGAGGAGCTGGGTGCAGCTGCCCCAGCGCCATGGAGGGAGGCTCGGGCTGGATTTGGAAAGGTTCATCCCCAGAGGGTGCTGGCACTGCCCAGGGGATGGGCACAGCCCCAGAGCTCCAGGAGCCCTTGGACAGCACTGCCAGGGATGCCCAGGGGGGGATTTGGGGTCTCTGGGCAGGGCCAGGAGCAGGACTGGCTGATCCCTGTAGGACCCTCCCGGCTCAGGATATTCTCTGGTTTCCACCTCTGTGATGCCCTCTCCTTTCTGGGCTCCATTTATGTTCCCATCTTCCAAATAATTTCCTTTTTCTGTCTCCTCAGCACAGCTGGGAACGGAAAAGGCTGGAATTATCACAGCAAAGAGATCCCTCAGCGCCAGCATCAGACATCAAAGCAGCCACTCAGAGGCTTCAAAGGGTCCCTGGTGACACAGCAGCCCCTGGGGACAGGGATGAAGTCACTTCTGCTTAACTGAGCCCGTGTCCCCTGTGAGAGCAGCAAAGCCAGCCTGGCCCTGCTGCTCCCTGGCACAGAGAGCTCCCCAAAAACCACACATTTCAGCCTTTGGGTTGGGGTTCATCCCCTGCCAGCTCTGCCCTCCCTGCACAGCAAACCCAGCGTGGCCCTGCTGCTGCCTGGCACAGAGGAGCAATAACCAAAACCCAAACATTTCACCCCATGGGTTGGGGTTCATGCCCTGCCAGCTCTGCCCTCCCTGCAGAGCTCTGTGCCAGCCCTACCTGCTGTGCTGGTGGCACTGCTGGCTGGGGGAGCCCCCCTGCCAGGTAATTATGTGGAACACGATCGTGGCCCTGGGCTCCTCCTGCTCAGTGTTTGCAATTAGGTTTTACTACAAAAGTACATATTAACATTAAAGGAGCATTACAATGCAGCAAATGTGATAAAGCAGAGCCACGTTACGTGCACCTTCTGCTTCTGTTCTTTCAAGAATCATAATCACCGTTAATTTATGGTCTTCTGAGGAGCATCTAATTACTGCAATCAGCCCTTATTTCACTCTGAGTGTGCACGTGTGCTCCTCCCTGCCTGCCAATGCCTGCCCTGGCTGCAGACACACACAGACCTGCATCCTCAGTGGCCCTGCAGCCTCCCTTTGCACCCAGCAAAGGCAGGAATCCCTTCCCAGAGAGCCCTGCTGGGGAACCCAGCCCTCCGGGTAAGCTGTTTATTCCCAGTTGGCTTTGCTTTTTCAGGACACCACGTGAGGAGCAGGGGCTCCTTCCCCAGCCATCCCTGGCACACCCAGCTCCAGTGGCAGCTCCAGAACCTTTCCCAAACTCCAGTGCCAGCTCCAGAACCTTTCCTGAACTCCAGTGGCAGCTCCAGAACCTTTCCCGAACTCCAGTGGCAGCTCCAGAACCTTTCCCAAACTCCAGTGCCACCTCCCCCTTCTCCTGCTGCCTCTGAGTGTGAGCTGGGGGCACCCACACATCCCAGGTGCCCAGGTTCAGGCACCAAGGTTTCCTTGCCATTTTTCTTTCTCATCTGCAGCCCTTGGTGGCAGAGGGAGCTGTGCCAGAGCTCCTGGTGACTCCCTGAGCACTGGGAAGCACAGAGCCAGGAATATTCTGTATTTCCTGGGGTGTTCTCTCCTCCAGGAGCCTCAGAGGCCACAGCCCAGCCCCAGCCAGGAGGTGCTGGGTCTGTGAGTGTCTGTGCAGGGAACAAAGCTGCCCCCAGAGCACCAGGGAGAGGAAAACAGAGACCAAGAGCTCCAGCACCTGGATTCCTGCAGCACTTCAACGACACACATGGAAATGCTGAGCTCCTGCTGAGGGTTAAACCCCTGGCAGCAGTGACACCTCCAAAACCTCCCAGTCTGGCTGGGCTGTGAGTGTCACAGCCCCCCTTCCCATGGGGGGGCCAATGAGTGCAGGAGGTAATCAAAGAAATCTCACTGAGAACTTTGCCCAGGAGCTGGGCTTGGAGTTTTTGTTCAGTTCTGCAGAAATTAGAACTGAAACCCTGTAGCCACTCAAAGGTTTCCACAAGGGTTTTTATACACTTTCCAGCAGTGTTATTACATAACCTGATGAAAACCTAGGCCAGGATCACCTTTGTAGTGAAGGTCAGCAGCCTTCCAAAAATCCCACTGAGTATTTCACCCCTAGATTTCAGAGAACACCTAATTTCTCCTCAGTTAAAGGTGGAACTCCAGTACTCACAGAAGTGGATTTTGTGCTTTGAGGCCCTGCAGAGCTCGTGGCTCCAGCCTGGAGCTCAGAACTGCCATGAGCTGAAGCTGCTCCTCAGTTCAGGCTTCACTCAGGACAGCTCCAGTGCCAGGTCCCCAAACTCCAGGCTGTTCTCAGGGGCACAGCCCAGGCTGGACGGAATGAAGAACCTCAGCATCTGAACATGCAGATAATGAAGTGATGGGTGGAGTGAAAGGGCATCAATGAGAAATTCCTGTTGCCAGAATCCTCCTTTCAACAAAAATGATAAAAACTTGAAACGAAAGCTGCAATCCACAACAGCTGTCCCTGGGAGAGCCCCAAATCATGGCAGGCCCAGGCACATTCCCTGGGAGCCTCAAAGCCTGGGCTCCTCCACCATCCCACAGTGTGAAACTCCAACAAATGTTGCATTAAATTCCTCATAACTCCCAAATCCACAAATGCAGAGTTGCTATAGCAACTGTCAGCCCAAGCCTCCCCAAGGGAGAAAATAAAAGTGTGTCCTACCTGGCTAATTGGTATTTGTGTTACAGAGAATTGAAGGGTAACTTAGTTCCACCAAAAAATAGAACAGAGACTGAAGTGCTCCTGTGCTAATGTGACATTATTTAATCTGAACAAGGACCCATTTTGCATGTGTCTTCAAATTATAGTATTTATGGAACACTCAACACAATAAGTAAAAGTGTTGCTGCCAAATATGCCTGACTTGCCCTGCTTATTGATTTGAATAAAAGGGGCACTGAAAAAAACACCAGAGAAACAAGAAGGAAGGTGGAAGGGCTGATGGGATTAGGCACTTCAAATTTCTTTACAAAACCTACAAACCCCCCAAAAACCCAACAGTTTACAACTGAAAGAAGCTGATGGAAGGTGACAGCTCTTTTCCCCATTTCAACTTTTCCCTATTTCTCATCACTGCAGGAAGAACAAAGCTCCCAAGCAGGACAACCACACTGGCTGGACAATAGTCACCCCTCACTCAGAGGCACAATTAGAACTTTCTGAACTTGAAAAAAGCCCTGAAGATCATTCAAGAGAAGAGCCCCACTGGCAGGATGTATTTCAGCACGCTGACAGTTCTCACTGGCTTGTAAACATCCAGCAATGTATCTGTTTAATCTCAGCACAATTACTAAATAAAAGCAATCAGAGTTCTGAGGCAGCAGAACCTCTATGAAACATGAAAACATAACAATGACATCTCTGTCTCCATCAGCCCAATGACACAATCTGAGAAAATGAGATTTTGGGGGAATATTCAGCTTCCCTAGGCACCCTGGGCTTCCTCACCCTCACAGGGTAGAATTCCTTCTGTATATCCAGTCTAAATCTCCCCTCCTTCAGCTGAAAGCCACAGTGGCTTTCCATCAAGTACACACTACAGGAAGGACCTGTCTGAGCAGGGACAGCACAAACCCTGCCCCAGAGCTGACACAGCATTTTCAGGATACACAGAACAGGATA
>NW_005054420.1:1657000-1667694 GCF_000277835.1 Geospiza fortis | reverse complement strand
CCAGAGCTGCACAGTGCTCAGGGAAGGAGCAGGACACACAGAACAGGATAACCCAGCCCAGAGCTGCACAGTGCCCAGGCAGGGAGAGCAGGACACACAGAACAGGATAACACAGCCCAGAGCTGCACAGTGCCCAGGCAGGGAGCAGGACACACAATCCATACAGGATAACCCAGCCCAGAGCTGCACAGTGCCCAGGCAGGGAGCAGGACACACAATCCATACAGGATAACCCAGCCCAGAGCTGCACAGTGCCCAGGCAGGGAGCAGGACACACAATCCATACAGGATAACCCAGCCCAGAGCTGCACAGTGCCCAGGCAGGGAGCAGGACACACAATCCATACAGGATAACCCAGCCCAGAGCTGCACAGTGCCCAGGCAGGGAGCAGGACACACAATCAGAACAGGATAACCCAGCCCAGAGCTGCACAGTGCCCAGGCAGGGAGCAGGACACACAGAACAGGATAGCACAGCCCAGAGCTGCACAGTGCCCAGGGAGGGAGCAGGACACACAGAACAGGATAACCCAGCCCAGAGCTGCACAGTGCCCAGGCAGGGAGCAGGACACACAGAACAGGATAGCACAGCCCAGAGCTGCACAGTGCCCAGGCAGGGAGAGCAGGACACACAATCCATACAGGATAACACAGCCCAGAGCTGCACAGTGCCCAGGCAGGGAGCAGGACACACAGAACAGGATAACACAGCCCAGAGCTGCACAGTGCCCAGGCAGGAAGCAGGACACACAATCCATACAGGATAACCCAGCCCAGAGCTGCACAGTGCCCAGGCAGGCAGAGCAGGAGCTCTGGAGCTCTGTATCCCAGCCATGGGAGGGAGGAGCATATCCCACATCCCTGGGATCCACGTGCTGCATCACCAAACCAAGCCCATAAATCAGAGCTGAGCCATAAATCACAACCAGCCACACCTTCTCTCCATCTCTGATGTGGACAAAGAAACAGGGTGAGTGAACTCAAGCTGTAAAAACATCTGAAATCTGCTTTTACCATGTGCCACCCCCCATGTGCCTCATGGCTCATCTCCATCCTGGAGAAACTCAGATTTCTGGCCTCCCTCCACCTGCTGCAGCAGCTCCTGCTTGAATTATTCACCTTTTATGAATTACCTGCAGCACTTTGCTAGAGGTTTGGTTTTTTTGTTGTTGGAGGTGTTATTCTCTGCCCTGAACAAGGCAGGTGTTTACAATATGCCTTCCACCCAACAACATTATGCTTGTATTTATCGATAGAATAAGATAAATCCATCCCCTGGAACCCCAGTGTTATATATAGCCCCACTGCTCAGCTGAAGAGATCGTGCTGCATGAGACTTTTCAGCAAGTGCAATTTCCATTTCAGCAGACGTGTGTGGCCAAGCTAAGGCACAATATTTTCCAGAGGGAATATCTGACAGGAAATCAGTGGCAAGCACCAAAAAGCACAATCCCTGCAGCCCCCACAAAAGGAGTGCCAGAAAGGGAGGAAAAGCAGCAAGGCTCCTGCAGCACAGCCCTGGGCAGGGCAGGGCAGGAGGGGAAAGCCCCAGGAGCAGGGGCTGAGCACCGAGCCTGGTCACAGAGCTCAGGAGCTAAACAGCCCTGCAGGGACACAGGGACAGGGACATGGGGACAGGGACACAGGGAGATGGGGACACGGGGACAGGGAGACAGGCTGGGCTGGGGTGGTGCGGTAAAACAGACTGACAGCAGTTCAGGACAGCCCAGTATCATCACTGCTCTCTAAATACTGGACTTGGTGGTGTTTGCCAAATCCCTCTGAAATGACAGCTTTTCTCCAGGGAAAAGTAAAAGTGAATCTGCATCATGGAGCATCAGCTGGAGCTGCTGGGCTCAGCCCCTGGAGCTCAGGACAGGCCCTTTACACCGTGGTGTAAATGTGTCCTGGGCCTGTTCTGTGAGCAGAGCACTCATCACACTCCACACTGCCCTCCGGTCCAGAGGCACAGGAGCCCACCTGGGTATTTTTTGACAGTTTTCTTGCTTACCATCTTGCATTAAAAATTATTTAGTTAGGAGATACCTCTTTGTGGGTAATATGACAGCTAATTCCCACTTATCCTACTGTAAAGAAACAATTGAAATAGATGCAACAATAAAACTAATGGCTAACGTGATTGCTATTGATCATTTGCCAGTTCTTTAAATGAATGGCCCATGAGCTAAACGGGGAAGGAAAACAGTACCACAGATTGCCCTGAGTCAGGAACGAGCGACTGGAGAGCTCAGCTGGAAATCCACGGAAAGCTGAGCACCAGCACGTGGCTACAAGCACAGCGGATCCTGGGCACTCTCACCTACCTTTTCTGCTGACTGGGCAGTGCCAAAAAATATTGGAATGAAGGCAAGCCATACTATACAGGTAGTGTACATAGTGAATCCAATGGGTTTGGCTTCATTAAAATTCTCTGGGACCCCCCGAGTCTTGATGGCATACACAGTGCACGTCACCATGAGCAGAATGCTATAACCCAAGGAACAAATGATTTGTAGATCCGTAATGTCACACTTGAGCACTCCTCGGGCCTGCTCGGGGTTCATAGTTTTCTGCTCATCGTAATCCACGATGATGTTGGGCGGGTCCACCGCGAACCAGATGAAGACGCCCAGGAGCTGGACGGAGATGAGGCTGGAGGCGATGGCCAGCTGCGAGGTGGGGCTGATCAGCCGCGGCGCCGTCACCGACTTCTTGCCCTGCTCGAAGATGCGGTAGATGCGGTTGGTCTTGGTGAGCAGCGCTGCATAGCTGATGCACATGCCCAGCCCCAGGAAGATCCTGCGGAAGGAGCAGACGGCCACGTCGGGCTTGGCGATCATCAGGAAGGTGATGATGTAGCACAGGAAGATGCCTGTCAGCAGCACGTAGCTGAGCTCGCGGCCCGAGGCCCGCACGATCGGCGTGTCGTTGTAGCGGATGAAGGTGGCCACCACGAAGATGGTGGCCACGATGCCCAGCATGGCCAGGAAGACGGGGATGACGGCCCAGGGCGAGTGCCACTCCAGCTTGATGATGGGGATGGAGCGGCAGCCGGTGCGGTTCTCGTTGGGCCGCTCGTTGTAGGAGCACAGCAGGCAGGTGACCTCGTCGGCCTGGTACTGGTACCCGTCACACAGCTCGCAGTGCCAGCAGCACGGCATGCCCTTCACCATCTTCTTCCTCTCGCCCGGCCGGCACGGCTGGCTGCACACCGAGGGGGGCACGGCACGCACGCCCCCGCCCCACTGCATCTCCTCAACCTGTGGGACAGGCACAAACAGGCTCGGGGTTAGGCTTGGCTTAGGTGTGGCTTAGGCCTGGCTTAGAGCTGGCTTAGAGCTGGCTGCTCACCAAGGTGGGCGCAGAACACACAGCCCTGCCCCAGTGCATCTCCTCGATCTGTGGGACAGGCACACACAGGCTCAGGGTTAGGGCTGGCAGACACAGACATGAGCTGGGAAGGAAGGGAGGGGACTCAGGGGAGCCCCAGCACACAAACCCCAAGTGGATAAAGTTCCCATGGGCAGAGTCCCAAAACCACACCCTGGTGCTTCTGTGTGAGCCCTAACTGTGCTCACTGCCTCCATTTCTCATTTCTGTTTCTCATTAAGTCTGATGGAATGACATCCAAGCCCAGATAAACCACACGAGAATTATAACAACACTGCAAACCTCAAGGGAAGGCAGGACTTACACTTGCAAGGCTGCTTCCCACAAACCTTGGGGCTTCTTCCTGAGACAGAGCAGAGATCTCCCCTCCTGGAACTGCTACTGACCAGGGGAAGATGTGAAATGAGGTGGGAATGTGTTTTCTATAGGGCACGGGATCAGTGAGAATGGGGGAAGCTCTGCTACACAAGCCAGGTGAGAAATATGAAGGACAAAGAAAATGGTCATCAGTGAAAAAAGCAATAATTAGATACTATTTCGTTTCAAAGTCACATTCAGCTTTTGAAATACCACATGTACTTCTGGGAATGCAAATGATAAATGATTACATTAAATACATGGAAAGTCTCACTTACTCTGCAGTCTGGAGAGTCCTGAACTCCAAGGTAGGCAACAAAGGCTCCCCAGTGCTGTGGAAAACTGGACTCACAGATCATTTCAAACTGTGCCTGACTAAAGCCACTCCCCAGCCTCCAAGAACAAGGAAGGTTTTTAGATTGGAGCCCCAGTGGAACAGTGCAGACTGGAAGCCTGGGGAGGCCCTGGCATTCCCAGCACCAGTTACCAGCCCAGCAGCACCTCAGTGGCTCCAGCAGCTGCTCTGTGTGTGTGTCCTTTCCAGACACAAAACCTGATCCCCTGGCAGAGATGTAAGTGTCATTAAAAAAACATTTCAGCTATTTTTCCTTAGGCCACTTAAATGCTGACAAGCTCCATGATTTTCCCTACAAGCAGTCAAAGTTCTCAGATGAGTTTCTTGAGTCAGCTGCCTTAATTATTCATACAGACTGGAAGACTTGGATAGGCAAGTCTTAAATTGAAAGATTAAGTTGCACTTTCCTAATTTAAATCAAAATAGATCCTGTATAATCTTCATTTTATATTTGTGAAAACACAAACCCTGAAGTCACACTCTGCTCACACACTGGAGTACCAAGAGTCTTTCTGTGAATGCTGTAAAAATAATCCCTCAATGAGAGAGATTCTAGAGGTCTGCTCCTGAAAAGAGGGATTGGATCCCTGCATCCCTGGGAAGGAAGGATGCTCTCCCTGCTCCCACACACCCCAGCTCCCGAATGCCTCCAGCAGGAGGGACTGCATCCACTCACAACATGCATTCTCATTATGTTCACTATAGAACAAACATTAACAAGAAATGCTTAGTCTGTCTCATAAGGCCTAATGTAATTGTTCATGTTAATGAATAAAGTAACTCAATATCTGGGGATAATTCAAACATTGCTGCTTTGCTTTCCTCCGCCACAAACATTTCCATAATAAGCCATTTGTTCTGAACTTAATTGTTTCGTGCAATGTTTGATTAAAATAAAAATCACTACAAAAATAATTACATTAGTGGTAATTAACCTACTCAGGGAAGAAAATAGCCACGTTCCCTGATCCCACTTTCATAATGATGGTGCCATTAATTTCAGGGACACAGAGCAGCCAGCGGCGAGGACTGGGCTCAGATTTATTGCCACCTCCAGACTGCAGCTCCTAACTCAGCAGTTCAGACATTTGTGTATATTCCACTTTGCAGACAGCAATATTTGCATGACTTAGCTCTTCAGGCTCAGCTACTAATGTCTTGTAATTAGTTTCTAAATCCAGGGATTTACCGTGATAATGGTTTTAAGCTAAGAATATGTCAATAACACATCCTCAGCAGAGTCTTCTGCAAAATATCAACTGAAATCCCCGAAGAGATAACAGTGGTGATAAGCCAGAGTGCCAGAGAGGATGCAGAGCTGCCCCATGTCTGGCCCAGACATGGTCCTTCACACCATGGAGCTCCTTTTCCTTTCCCTGCCTGCAGGGAGTGCTGGGGAAGCCCTGCCCAGCACTGGGCCTGCAAGGGGTGGAGGCAAAACCCCACCAGTTCTGTGCCAAACAGATCCTGCTCTGAGCAGAGCAGCCCTAGCACCTCTGCAGGATAACACACAATTCCCAGAGACTCCAAACCACCTCTCGAAACAGAAGGATTATTCCTGCAGCAGCAGCAGCATGTGAGCTCTGGGAAGGGCCATGCAATGGGGACTCACACTGCTCCACCTCATCCCATTATCCCATGCCATGCCATGCCATCATCCCATCCCATCCCAATATCCCATCCCATCCCATGGATCCCATCCCATTATCCCATGCCCATTATCCCAGCCCATTATCCCATTATCCCATGCCCATTATCCCAGCCCATTATCCCATTATCCCATGCCCATTATCCCAGCCCATTATCCCATTATCCCATGCCCATTATCCCAGCCCATTATCCCATTATCCCATGCCCATTATCCCAGCCCATTATCCCATTATCCCATGCCACCATCCCAGCCCCTCCATGGTGTCCCCCAGCACGGTCCCAGCCCAGCCCCTGGGTGCTCCCTGCCCCTCCCAAAGCCACCCCAGCACTGCTGTGGCACCCCAGAAGGAGGCAGAGCTCTCTCCCACCTGCTCTTTGGGCTTCCCACAAGAAGCAATTCTTAACCCTCCTTTATTTCCCTTTCATTTCTACTCCTCCTTTGTCTTTTGTTTAGTATTTGTCACCTTTTCCCAGCAGCCCTGCTGCTCTGCCCCAGCAGCACTGAGAGCCCTCTGAGCACCATCTTTAATGAGATCCAAGGGCCATTTGTTCTACATTAAAGCAAGGACATTTCCAGCACACCACTGATGGAGAGAAAAATGCTTAATCCACAGTTTTTGCAAAAATGCTTATTATTATGCATTTCTGTTGACGCACAATAAAATGGAAAATTAATTATTTTAATGCTTTTATATCTGCCTACAGCTTTGTGTTGTCTTCTCACTAATGGAAGGGGGTGGACCATGCATCTTCAGTATTCATCCTGCAGCCCCTGCATAATATTTTTTTAATTAAAAAAGAGCATGTGCTTCCAAATGTGCATTTATAACACACAGCTCTTGTCTCTTTACATGGATAGGTTAGGGCAAAACTATCTTCTGAAAGCAGAGCTAATCCAAGACAACTTTTTATCCTAAGGTGGCTTAGAATGAGGGGAAATCTGAATTATCACAGAATCCCAAACTGGTTTGGACACCAAATCCCACCCAGTGCTGCCCTGCCATGGCAGGGACACCTCCCCCTGTCCCAGGTGCTCCAGCCCCAGTGCCCAGCCTGGCCCTGGGCACTGCAGGGACACAGGGCGGCCCCAGCAGAGATTTTAGCAGGGCAGGAGGACAGGCCAGCCCCAGGCAGGGCACACAGCCCCAGCCCAGCCAGAGCAGCTGCAATCAAACCCTTGTTCCTCACCTGCTCACAGTGCCCACAGCTGCACAGCCTGAGCCCCAGGAACAAGCCTGGATGACAGTGGCCCATCTAGAAGTAGCTCCAGGAATTCTGGTTCTTCTCCTGAAAAGTCCTTTTCAGAGCTACTTTTCATGGCACAGCCACGACCTTACCTAAGGTTTGAGGAAAGGATTAGCCCTTTATCTTTATCTCTCTTATGAGCCAAGAACTTATTTTTTCTGTTCTTTGTGATTGTGGAAAAGTTCTGCTCCTGCCAAGCCCAACTCAGAGCTCCCAGTCTGGAAAGGGCAGCGAGGAGAGGGCACCAAGCTGGTGTGTGTGATTTGGAGAGCATTCCTCCTGGAGTGCCTGCCAGCCCAGAAATGCTGGCATTTCTTTATCCTCCTCATTCCCAGCTGGCTCAAGGAGCAGCAGTTCCCAGTGCCATTACTTGGTGCTGGTTTTCCCCTCCTGAAGCCTCAGCATCAATGGACAGTGATTTCCTCACCACATCTCGTGTGCAAGGCAGAACAGCACAGGGCAGGGAGGGAGGATGAAAGAAATGCAAAATACTGAGGGAGATTCAGTACCCAGCTCATTTAGGCCCTAATTAGATTGCTGCAGTGATATTAATAATACTAATAATATTAAATTATCCTGCTCAGGTTATGCTCAGGCAATTGGGCCCTAAAAGAACTGCACAGAAAACTAGAAGAACACAGAAAATGAAGAATGGCTGGTGGCAACGCACACGGCCAGGGCAGCAGCTGCCTCCCCGCACAGGGAATTGTCTCTTTCCTCCCCACACACAGGGCTGTGACCCCTCTGCAGAGCCGGCACTGGGGAGCTGGGACTCAGCCCAGGGGAGGGCACCACGAGCTCCCAGCCTGGGCTGCGGGAGGAGAAAAGCCTGTCCCAGCCCTTCCAGCTGCTTTTTGGGGAGGAAAAGGCCAAAATCTGCTCTGCAAAGGGAGCTGAAGTCTGTACAGCCCCTCCCCAGCCAGTCAAACACAGGCAGTGCTAAAGCAGGGTACAGTCCCTGGTTCCACGGGCACTGGGGAGCAGCTGCTGCAGCCCCAGAGCCCTGGCCAGGTAAAGCTGGGACTGACCAGCAAACAAGGATGGCCCATGGGAACCATCCCAGCAGCATCTGCACAGAATGTACATCTTCAGTTTGGTGGAACAAAACCAAATAAACCAGGAAAACAAAGCAAACCAAGGCTTCCCTCAAGTTGTTTCAGAGCAGACTGAGGACCCTTTGCAGCTGGTTTTAGGGGTCATTATTGCCCATGCTGTGAACAATTAGCTGGGGACACCCTGAATTCCACATCACACCGCTGGTATTACAGTCCTGCTGCAGAAATCAGCGCTCAAGGACATTTTAACAGATTATTTCTGACCCACTCCACACATGTGGCCTGTCAGGACCCTCTGAGCTCTGCTCAAGCACTGGAACTCCGAGGGCTGCTCACATGGGCCTGATGTGAGCAGAGCTCTCAGCCAGCCTTTGTGGGATTTCTCTCTGCTCCCTGGAGCAAACAGGCACAATCTGACACATCTGTCATCATTTCTGCTCCACCGCCCTCGGCACTGGCATCAGTGTGGGACCAGAATTTCATTTTGCAAACACAGCTGGGTCATGTTTGGGATCTACAGAAGCAGCTCTAAGCCAAGAGCTCCCAGAGCTGCTCATACAGTTTATTAAAGGAGTTTGCTTGCAGATTTGATCAACACGAATGGAGACAAAGCAGCAAGTTTTGGCTGCTGTTAGCTGTCACCAGACTTGGCACCGCTGGCAGGTGCCAGCCCCTGATCTGCCACAGAAACCTGGGGCAGCTGCAGTGCCTGCAGTCCTGCTGAGTGCCCTGGGGCTGGCAGGGAGTGCCAGGCTCTCAGCACTCACAGGGACTGCGATATTCTGCTGCCACCTCCTCCCAGGCTGACCAACGAGGGGAGGTGGGAAAGGAGACCCCAAAGAAGGGAACAGCACTGGGGGTGCCCTGGCCTCTGCAGACACAAACCCCACATTGGCCTCTGCAGACCCAAACCCCACATTGGCCTCTGCAGACACAAACCCCACATTGGCCTCTGCAGACCAAACCCCACATTGGCCTCTGCAGACCAAACCCCACACTGCTGACACCCCTCCCAGACAGAGATCACTCTCACACTGCCAGGGGAACACACGAGTGTCTTTGGTCCAGAGGCACAGAGCCAATCATTCTCGTGCTGACAGTTCCTGGATTTTCCTCTCTGCAGAGCCTTGCCCTTGCCCCCAGCACTGCCCACACGAGCCCACACAGCTTCAGTGGGGAGTGAGGGACAAAGAGAGCATTGCCCATCCAGCCTCCCCTGCCAGGGCAAGGGCAGACACAATAAAGCATTTGCTGCCCCTCCACGGCCCAGCTGCAGTGCAGCCCCAGCCCGTGCAGGACTGGGGCTTTCAGCCTCACTCCCTCCTGCAGCAGCAGCAATCAGCACACGGCCATTCTGCAGGCCAGTGGTTTGAAAAATCCCCTTGCACTTCATGCTGCAAGTTGAGATAATTAAAGGTGTTTGTGCTGCTCACGGTGACATGAGCAATGAGAGATTGCAGAATTTAACGAGGGAACAAAACAAACAACATCCACTCCTGCAGCACACGGCACGGCTGCTGCCAGCCGGGCATGGGGGCACTGGGGGCAGCTCCAGGAGCCCAGGGATGGAGTCACCCTCGCTCCCCCTGGGTCACAGAGCCGGGGCTCAGGGAGGCCCAGCCCTGGCCAGGGCTGTGACACAGCTGCACATCCCTCTGCAAGGACTGGGCATGAGCAGCGCCAGCGCTGGCAAACACTGCACACACCCGCTGTGGCACTGCCACCTGTGTCACCAGTGACCGAGGTGACACCTGCGGGGACAGGAGCAGGGCAGCAGACATGCAGAGTGTCCCTAACAGTGTCCCCCAAAACCAGAAACTCCATCCACCCTGAATACATTCTGCTCCAAAGGAAAAACCCAAAACCCAGCAGCAAACCCAAGAACACAAGGAACAGAAATCAATTTGAACATGTTATTTTAGACAAATACCATCTGTTGGCAGAATATTCCTGAGCAACAAACAGCACTGAAGAGGTGCTTGGATGCAATTCCAATTCGAATATTTTATCAAAAAAAGGCAGGTACAGCCAGGTCTCTTGCCAGCGGGTTAGACAGTTAATTACTCTCTTCACCAGCTCACTATTCATAACATTTATTTCCAAACTCCCTAACAGAGATGTTTATGGCATGCAAATTGATTAGTCTGAGCCCAAACAGATTCAGGAGGTGTTGAAGTGAGCGGGTTTCACATAAATTGCACAGAGGATTATAGAGTTACTCAATGTGCTTCTGTTTGTGGGGGCAAAAAGGATTGCAGGGTGGAATTTCCATCCTGTGTCAGTGACTGTGGTGCCTCTGTCCCTGCTGCCGTCCTGCCAGCAAAGCTCCCCTGCTCCGGGGCAGCACTGACCCCAGCTCACCCCAGACCCTGAGCTACAGGGATGTTCCTGATTCCAAGCAGGGCTTTATCCCACACTGTGCTCCCCATGGCAAAGAGCAGCTCCCAGCTGCCTGCCCAGGGAGCAGGGAATGCTCCAGGAGCAGGGGATTATCTAGAGCAGGGAATGCTCCAGGAGCAGGGAGTTCTCCAGGAGCAGGGAGTTCTCCAGGAGCAGGGAGTTCTCCAGGAGCAGGGAATGCTCCAGGAGCAGGGATTCTTCAAGGAGCAGGGGTTTTTCAAGGAGCAGGGAGTTCCCAGGAG
>NW_005054420.1:1648010-1656966 GCF_000277835.1 Geospiza fortis | reverse complement strand
CTCCAGGAGCAGGGAGTTCTCCAGGAGCAGGGAATGCTCCAGGAGCAGGGAGTTCTCCAGGAGCAGGGAATGCTCCAGGAGCAGGGAGTTCTCCAGGACCCACATCCTCGGGGGCTGATGCGGGGAGCAGGTCCATGAACAGCTGTGCCCATGGAACCACACTGATCATCATCAATGCCATCCATCTCCCAGGCACTGATTGTGGAGCTGGGGAGGGACAAGGGGACCCCAGAGCTCCTCAGTGCCCCAGGCTGGGGGTGAAGAACAGGGCAGTGGCCTGCCCATGTGGGGCTGGGCAGGGAGGGACAAGGCACCACAGCTTGGCTGGGTGCTCCCACATGGGACAGGGCCAGGAGCCCTGCCCAGGGAGAGCTGAACACGAACAGCAGAACAGGGCCAGGAGCCCTGCCCAGGGAGAGCTGAACACGAACAGCAGAACAGGGCCAGGAGCCCTGCCCAGGGAGAGCTGCCCTGCGGGGTCCAGCCAGCACCTGCAGCCCATGGGGCAGGGTCCCTGCACCCCAGGGATGGGGTGATCCCAGCACCCCAGGGATGGGGTGATCCCTGCACCCCACTGACCCCAGGAGCAGCTCGTGTCCACGGGCAGGAGCCCAGGCAGGCCTCTGCAGCCTCAGCACAAGACCTGGAAAGAACAGGTTCAACAATTTCACAGGGAATGTTTCCTTCACCTATTGATTTTGACAGTTCTGGGATGCTTGCTCAGGGAATGGGATGGGAAAACATAACAAACCTGGGAGCTGCTGAGTTAACTGTACCTGGAGGAAGAGAAGCAATATCACCAAATTTCCCAGGAGAACCTGTGCTTCCTCTAGGAGCCATCCATTTCCTCCTCCTTCAGGCACACCAGCTCCTCCAGCAGAGATGTGTTTGTGTTTGTGTCAGGCACCTCCAAGCAGGAGAAGCTGCATTTTTGGAGCCAGCAATGTATGGGAGCTGCTCAGGCAGCTGCTCCCACCCCTCCAGTGCCCCTTATCCAAACAGCTCACACAGCAAGGACACCTCCGAGCTGAGATGGGGCAGGGCAGGGCATGGAGGGCTTCATTCCCTGTCTGAGATCCACAGAGAAGCACAAGGAGCTCCCCATGGAGGCAGGACCTGTCCCCTGGCCACGCTGCCTTCAGCCAAGCTCCCAGTTCCTGCTGCTGGAACCACACAAGCCTCAGACACAAAGGAAATCCCATCCTGACAACAAACTGAAAGGAGCCATTGGAAAAGCAAGCCAGCCCAAACCCAGCTGCTACACAACACTCCTCAGCCTCCCCAGGGCACACTGGCTCCTGCCCACCAGCAGCACCTCTGCATTTCAAACAGCAAAGCTCCAGCCAGTCCAAGCAGCTCTGGCAAGGCTGGAGCTGCCCTGAGCACGGAGCGCAGCCTCCCAGAGCCAGGCCTGCCTTAAAGCCCAGCTTTTTGTGGCCAGGGGATCTCTGTCTCTCCAGCCCAAGTGCACCAGGTGCCTCTCTCCAGCCCAAGTGCACCAGGTGTGTCTCTCCAGCCCAAGTGCATCAGGTGCCTCTCTCCAGCCCAAGTGCATCAGGTGTGTCTCTCCAGCCCAAGTGCACCAGGTGTGTCTCTCCAGCCCAAGTGCACCAGGTGTGTCTCTGCCTCCCACAGAGCTGTGCTGCAGCAGGGATGGGGCTGGCCGAGCTCTGAGCCTGAAATCCAGGGCAGGAGGGTGCCAGCTACAAACACTGCACCCCAAATCTGCCTGCAGCAGTGCCAGGGGCTGCCAGAGCTTGGCACAGCCCTCACCTGGCCCCTCAGGGTGGCAGATGGGTGGGCACCTCAGCATCACAGCCTTGCTGCAGGGAGAGCAGAGCACTGCCGTGGCTTTGCATGGGGCCCTGGCCAAGGCCAGTAAAATCAGACATCTGCTCATTTTATCCTTGCATGGACCCTGAAACACAGCCAGAACTGCCACTGAACCCTGCCCTGGGTGCTGGGCACTGCTCTGCTGGCCTGACTGCTGCCAAGCAGGCAAAGGAAAAGGGCTGATTGCACTGGCCTCACATCAATTGTTGTGTCCCAGGTTTGCTGCAGTGAAAAGTCATCAAATGCTTTGTTATCTGACCTGAGATACACACAGCCCCAGGTAATTAATACAGCCGGGTTTATCAACAACAAGAAAACAGAACAGATTTAAGGAGTCCCAAGGAAGTTGCTACAACTGTCCTCAGTCTGTCTGCAACACAAGCACAAGAGAGAAAACCAGAACAGAAGTTACTCTGCAATCTAACATGGAAAAATCTGGTTCAGCTCTCCAAATTAATCCAGCCTGTGCCCACCGTGCCCCAAAAAGTACCATGAATGGGAATTTGACCTTTGTTGAAGGCACCCTCAAGAGCCTGCAGAGCAGCAGCCCTGCCAGAGGAATCCCACAGTGAAACATTTCTGTTCCTCCCTGGAATGAGGCTGATGACAAAGAAGAAAACCGTTACTCACCGAGCTGGTGTCCTGCAGCTCCTGCCCCCCTGCATCTGCAGGGTCCTCACCTGTGGGGCTGTGCAGAGCTTTCCCCATGCGCAGGGAATGCAGACACACCAGGGCTGCCCCAGGGACAAAGCCCTGGGGACACAAAGCACCGCACAGAGCTGCCCCTCCAACCTGCAGCAAACACCCTGGCTCTCCCCTCTGGTGTTCGAGACATCAGGACTGGCACACATCCCCTGAACAGTTACTGCCACAATAATTACTGAGGACAATTCACATCCTCTGGTAGCTTTCCCTGGGATGCATTTAATAGAATTTATTTTGGTTATTTCCAGGAATCCTTGGCTTCTCTAGACTCCACAATTGTCCTTATTATTGTAAGAAATAATCCAATAATACAAAAGGGACTGTCTTAGACATATATTTGTGCGAGAAACTGGGACACTTGAGTGATTAGAAGGGAAGCTAGTGAGAGAATCTCAGCTACTGAAATGACCCTGTGGCCATGAGGCTACGAGGGTGAGGAAAGAGGTCTTTTTATGGAAACATTTAACACAACAACAGGAATACAAATCAAGATCCATTAAATTAGCTTTAAATTTTAATGGATCAGGATGTGCAGTTTACATAAAGAAGGATTTGCTTAATAAAATATTAATATTTTTTTGCTAAAAGAACTGTAAATTGCAAGTTAATATAGGTTTCCTTATATAGAACATCAAAAGTTGAAAAGCACTGAAAGAGCAAATCAAACACAGAAGATAAAACTGAGCCAGAATTCAAGGAGAGTGAAATATTGTGTGTGATCAGCCTCCAAGAGTGGACCCTTGGTGACCCACATTTATTACTTGATTTAACAAAAACCATGGAAACATGAAAAATAGGAAGTGTGGGGCCTTTGGTTCCATGCCAGGGGGTGGCTGTGACCCCTGTGGGCAGCTCAGGTGTCCCCACAGGTCACAGGGCCAGCCCCAAATGTGACACCGGGTCCAGAGAGAGCCAAGGCTGGGAGCACACCCTGCTCCAGGAACCCAAGGCAAAGTGCACAGAGGGACAAGCAGGGATCCTGCACCCAGCCAGGAGGTAAAGCTGGCACCACTGCTACAGGAACCCAAGGCAAAGTGCACAGAGGGACAAGCAGGGATCCTGCACCCAGCCAGGGCACAAGCCAGGCTCGGGGGATGAGGCTGACGCGCTCTCCAGCTCTCCCACCCACCAGTCCTGGGGATTTTTCTGGAAACATCAAAGTGCATTTGAGCACCTGCTCCTACGTGCCAGTTTGCCTTCAGGCATCATGCCAGACAGGCCACCTCATCCACAGGGTTAAAAACACCACTGGAAAAGTGACTCACTCCAAACACATTTCATTCCAGCTTTCCAAAGACAAGGAAAACCAAAAAGCATCTGCGAGTGAAAGCCCAGTGGTTTCAAACTACAACAAACCACAGCTTCATTTCCCAAGGTGGCACCTAGGGACTGCAGCCATGCAGCAGTAATTAAATTTACATGACCAGAGCCTGTCTCTGTCAGTCTGAGGAGCTCTGGCTCTCTGGGTACAGGGAGAAGGCTGCAGGACAGGGGAGACTGTGCAGAACCCCTAGTGTGGGGCTGTGAGGACATAGCAAAGGTCCCTGCTGGTTACAGAGCCCATAGCAAAGGTCCCTGCTGGTTACAGAGCCCATAGCAAAGGTCCCAGCTGATCTGAGAGCCCATAGCAAAGGTCCCTGCTGGTTACAGAGCCCATAGCAAAGGTCCCAGCTGGTTTGGGAGCCCATAGCAAAGGTCCCAGCTGGTTACAGAGCCCATAGCAAAGGTCCCTGCTGGTTACAGAGGCCATAGCAAAGGTCCCTGCTGGTTACAGAGCCCATAGCAAAGGTCCCAGCTGGTTATAGAGCCCATAGCAAAGGTCCCTGCTGGTTACAGAGCCCATAGCAAAGGTCCCTGCTGGTTTGGGAGCCCATAGCAAAGGTCCCAGCTGGTTACAGAGCCCATAGCAAAGGTCCCAGCTGGTTTGGGAGCCCATAGCAAAGGTCCCAGCTGGTTTGGGAGCCCATAGCAAAGGAGAGGGGGACTCACGTTGAGCTGCAGGTCGTCTGTCCACTGCCCCACCAGGCGGTAGCCGGGCGTGCTGGTGTTGCTGCTGTGGAACTGGAAGATGTCGTAGCGCCCCGGGGCGTCCCCGTTCTTGTTGAACATCACTGGAGTGCCAGCACTGCCTGGGGGAAGGAAACCAGACAAAATCCAACCACCCAGCACCAAAGCTTTACCCAGTCTTTCATCTGAGCTTTCACACTGGAAACACGTCCCAGGCCGAGGCCACCATCCCACAGTCATCCAAACTGGACACTTGGGGACACTGCCACCACCCAGCCCTGTCCCACAGAGCATCATCCCTGCCCTACCCTGCTGCCTGGAACAAACACAGCAAGCCCAGGTGAGCCCTGCCTCACCAGAAAGAGCAGGAGGCTTCTCTTCCTGCCCTGCAGCAGAGCCTGCCTCCCATCTCCCTGCCCTCGGAGAGATCTCCAGTGAATGCAGCCTCTAAATGCTGCTCTCCCCCTGCAGAAAATGGCCCATCTGCTCCTGAGAGATGCTGCTGTCAGAAGCCAGCCCAGGTCTGGCGAGTCCTGGCTGCATCCAGAAACAGGTACTGTTAGCATCCTCCTCCACAGTGTGTTCCACTGTCATGGGGCTGGGAGAGGACAGAGCAGCTTGGGAACAGCACTCCTGGTGCGCTCCCTTGTCCAGGAACAGCACTCCTGGTGCACTCCCTGCCCTAGGAACAGCGCTCCTGGTGCACTCCCTGCCCTAGGAACAGCGCTCCTGGTGCACTCCCTGCCCTAGGAACAGCGCTCCTGGTGCACTCCCTGCCCTAGGAACAGTGCTCCTGGTGCACTCCCTGCCCTAGGAACAGCACTCCTGGTGCACTCCCTGCCCTAGGAACAGCACTCCTGGTGCACTCCTTGTGCATTCCCTTGTCCAGGAACAGCGCTCCTGGTGCACTCCCTTACCTGGGAAGAGCACTCCTTGTGCACTCCCTTCTTCAGGCTCTGTAGCATTCCCACAGGAGTGCCCTGGGCAGAACCAGAGCAGGACCCTGAATTAACTTGATTTACCATGTAAATGGTAAATAATACCTTGTCACTCCAGTGACAAACACGGGTAAGTGCAGGACAAGAGAGCCCCAACCCTTCCTGTGCTGGCAAAGCCTGGAGCTGCCCTGACACCTGAGCCCAGCTCAGGCCAGCTCTCAGCAGGACAGACACCTGCATTTCAATCAGCACAGCCCTGGCTGGGAACCCTCCCAGGAGGAGAACCAAAGCTCTGCCTCATTTCCTCACAGCTCCAGGAACAACCTTCCAGGGTGACATTTATTTCCAGACATATTAAAATAGGCTTCGGTGGGGTAGAGTAATATTGTGTCAAGATTGAAGATTATGACAATCCTCCAGCATATCTATATTCAAAGCTTCCTCCTCCTAACTTTTTTTCCCCAAAGCAATGAAAAATCTCTCCTGTTGTAGCACTGAACTTTAAGATTATCGTTTTCTTCATGATTCCCATTCTTCATTGAATTCCAGGGAGTGAAAAAAAGATTTGAAGGAGTGAATTAGCATAGTCTCCATTCTAGCCCTGGTAAATTGTTTCCTGTCTCTCCTACAATGCTCTGAGATCAGATACAAATTCAGTTCAAAGGCTGGTACAGAAAATCTCCCACTGAAATCTCTCCTGGCTGGCTCCTTGAGAGCACCAGGCAGATATTTAATTGTCATTACAGATTCATGCAGCCAGAATACATCGGAGTGGAAACACTCAGAGGCAATCAGAAGCAATGGCTGTAATTCCTTGGCTCCTCAGGAAAGGCAGCAAAGTGCTAAATGGGATTTGGCTCATCACCACTCTTAGGGCTGCTTAGGGTCAGTTAGGCTCAGCTTTGTCAGAGCTGACAAGAGAAGGACACCTGGAATGGCAGGAGCTCAGGTGAGCTCCCAAAATGCAACAGACACACACAGGAAGGGGCAGGGCTGCTGGTCAGGAGGCAGATGGAGGATGGACCCCACTGTCACGGCCACGCCAAAGCCAGCGCAGGGACAAACCCTCGGGGGACACAGCCAAGAACACAGCACAGCCACCCCAAACCCCAGCAAAGGCACTGAAAGGGACCTGGGATGGCCGTGGGGGCAGCAGGGGGGCACAGCACCTTGGGCTGGGGGCCTGCAGGGACCCCAGAGGCACAGTCCCAGCAGGATAGTACAGCACCATGGGCTGAGGGCCTGCAGGGACCCCAAAGGCACAGTCCCAGCAGGGCTGGGGGCCTGCAGAGACCCCAAAGTCAGAGCACCATGGGCTGGGGCCCTACAGAGATCCCAAAGGCACAGTCCCAGCAGGACAGCACAGTCCCAGCTCACCACAGCTCAGGACAGGGCAGGCAGGAGCAAACCCTGCTCACAGTCTGTGCTGAAATGGCACAGGAGCACACCCTGCTCACAGTGCCTGTGCTGAAATGGCACAGGAGCACACCCTGCTCAGTGTCTGTGCTGAAATGGCACAGGAGCACACCCTGCTCACAGTCTGTGCTGAAAGGACACAGGAGCACACCCTGCTCAGTGTCTGTGCTGAAAGGACACAGGAGCACACCCTGCTCAGTGTCTGTGCTGAAAGGACACAGGAGCACACCCTGCTCAGTGTCTGTGCTGAAAGGACACAGGAGCACACCCTGCTCAGTGCCTGTGCTGAGGTGCCACAGCCCCAGGGGGAGGTGGGATCCATGGAGCAGCTGGCGAGGGAAGCACTGCTAACCCCAGGGCAGGCACGAGTGTGCCTCTCCTGCCTTTGAAGCCGCAGTAATTGGGCTCCAGCCAGGGCTCTGCTCAGCAGGGCCAGCCCTCCTTAACCTCTGGGTGAGGCTCTGGAGCCCTCTGTGCCACCTGTCTGCAGGGTCTGTCAGTCCTGGTTTGCATCACTGCAGCGATCCAGCCTCAGCTCAGGCTCCTTTCATGAAATAATGAAATTAATTAAAAGTGATGTACAAAAACCTCATGGCAGAGAGGAAACAGGCATTTCAGAAATAACCCTTGATCTTCCAGTCATTAAAACATGTCGTTATTTAACTGGTGTTTGATCATTTAGGATTTATTTTCCTCCTGTTAAGATTTCCCAGATTCTGCTGAGCCCACTGAGCAGTTCAGAACCTGTGTCAGTCTCCAGGCTGCAGCTCCTTGCTCATGCAGAGCTGTGACAATTTAATTCAGTTCCCAACAAAGGAGCTGCTTCTCCCCACGCAGACACAGGGCACTTGACACCTGCAGGAAGCCCTCAAACCCAGACACAACCTGACTGAATGTGCAGGGTTTCGATCTCTTAATCACTGCAAGATGAGGAATGAATTATGGAGAGGAGGCCAGGAGTGACACAGGTGTCACCAGCCAGGAGTTTGGTACTCAGGGCACGTCCATGGCAGTTTGGGCACCCGAGGGCCTCCCATGAACAGCATCCTCAGCTTTTCACTGGCAAAAACACAGCTGCGCCTCAAAACTTCCAGAATTTCACTGGGCGAGCACTTGAGGTTTAAAGTCTCCCATATGTTGGGCCTTTATGTCCTCAAGGACATGATCACAAAATGCACACTGAGCTCCTCACTCACATCCAGCCTCACTCCATCACAGCCTGGCTGCATTGATGGCAGCACCTCTGCGAGGAGGGCAAGGCCCCCCAAAGCAGGGCCAGCAGGGGGGTCCCAGCTCAGGGACCAGCAGGGCTGCTCCCCGGCAGGAGGATGGCCAGAGAGCAGCAGCAGAACAGACCATGCTGCTCCTGTCCCACACAGCAGCACAACAGAGCTCCCACTGCCCCACCCTGGCACCAGGAAAATCCCCTGGGGCACTGGGGAGCAGGATCTGCACCCCGAGCCACCCCTGCCCAACCCCATGGAGAGGGGGCAGCAGGGGACAGAGGAGGGTCGGTAGGTGATTTGGGGGGGCAGTAGGTGACAGAGGGTGTCAGTAGGGGACCGAGGGATATCAGTAGGTGACAGGGAGGATCAGCAGGGCACAAGGGGGTCAGTAGGTGATGGGGGGTGGGGCAGTAGGGGACCGAGGAGTATCAGTAGGTGACAGGGGGATATCAGCAGCGCACAGGGGTGTCCCTAGGTTCCGGGGCCGTGTCTCACCGTTGAAGTTGACGCTGCGGATGTACTTGAGCAGCCGCTTGCCCCCGGCTTTCTCCATCTCGGAGCACAGCCCGGCGCTGTCGGCGCACAGGTCGCGGTTCATGTGGTGCAGGGCGTGGGCCATGGCGTACACGGCATCGATCACGAACTGCACCTTCCCCTCCTGCTCGTAGTGCGAGTCCTTCCCGATGCGCTCCTGCCCTGCGGGGACACGGCGACACTCAGGGACAGCGGGACAGCGCTGCCCCGGCACACGGGGACACTCAGGGACAGCGGGACAGCGCTGCCCCGGCACACGGGGACACTCAGGGACAGGGGGACAGCGCCGGCCCGGCG
>NW_005054420.1:1641029-1647024 GCF_000277835.1 Geospiza fortis | reverse complement strand
GAGCCCGGCTGTGAGGCTCGGAGCGCTCAAAACAAGGCACAGCCGGTATTAAACCTGGCGCTTGTTCTGCTACAAATCCCAGCCTCTAATTGAAGCTCAGAGCCAGATCAAGGGAAGGAAGAGTCGCTTCAGAGAAGCCACCGACGGGGCTGCGGAGAACTGAGGAACGCGCCGGCAATTAACGGGCAATTAACGGGCAATTAACGGCACCTCGGGACGCTCCTGTCACTGTCCCCTTTCTCCCCTAACTCCCTGGCAGTGCTTTGGACAGGGTTTGGAGCACCTGGGACAGTGGGAGGTGTCCCTGCCATGGCAGGGGTGGCCCTGGGTGGGATTTAAGGTCCCTTCCAGTCCAACCCGTTCCAGGATTCCATGGTTGAGGCACCCTTTACCAAAACCCCCCAGTTTTACATCTCAGCTCCTCCGGAAGCCCTGAAATCCTGCAAACAAGTGAGCAGAAACAGTGAGTTTCCAGCTGGTGAAGTTCCAGGCAGGATCCTTTTCATTATTCACTCCCTCTCATTGATTACAGAACTTATCAGGATTTCAAGGCCTGACAAGGAAAATGCTTTTAAGTGGTTTCAGCTCTGTAACCAAATGAGCAATGCAGCAGGAAGGGATGCCAGGGGAGGTATCTGGGATTGAAATGCTGCACACAACCAGCACTGATAAGCCACAGCAAGTTCCAGAAGCACGGCTGGGCACACACAGCAGGGGGAAAACCTGCAGCAGTGAAGAGATCTGGAGAGGAACCCGAGCAAAACACACCTGGAGAAACCTGAGAGCAATGTAATGGTGTCCAAACACGAAAACAGCAAAGATTTTTAAATCTTAATAGGATTTCCAAGAACAAGAATGCTTCCCTGTGCTGGAACAGCCACTCAGCTGGGTATGAAACATCAGCTGTGCACAGTAAATCCAGATATGGAGCCAAATGTAACTGCTCACCCCCAACATGTCTGAATTTACAGCTGGGAGTGTGCTGTCCTTCACCAAAACACAGGCTGAGGTACCTCCTCAAGAGGTTCTACTGCAATTAGAATTTGAACCCAAATCTGAAGCAGCAAAGAGCCTGCAGAGCAAATGTTATGATTATGAAATGTTATGGACCAAGTATTGTTCAGACTTCAAAAAAAACCAGCAAATATCCAAATCAATCGGCCTGGCTGAAGAGTGTTCCCTCCAGCTTGTGTCACCCTGTTGCAGTGAGCAGCAAATCAGGCCCAACGTCCATTTTCAGGCAGGAATAAACCAAAGGTGACGGGCACAGTTTTAATTCCAACTTCAACGTTATTGTGGGGAATATTTCCCCCTCGGAGGCTGAGCTGAAGAAGTCAGGCAGAACGCTTTACCCCAGGCTCCAGGAGCAGCTCCTGTGTGATGGGAGTATAGAAATTCAGTTATTAATTACTCTGCAGGAGAAGGAAGCTCCCAAAAGGCACCGAGTTGCTCCAGACAAAAGCAGCAGGAGCAGTGCTGTGGGTGCTCTGGGGAAGGGGCAGGAGAGACCCCCCAGCCCAGAGCTGTCAGGACATCCTGGGGGTCCCACGGAGGGAAGGCTGGAGAGCCAGCCTAAAACACGGGGGCAGCAAGAAACCATGAGCCCCTCTGTGCTGCCTGAGCAAAACCATGGGAAGTAAAAACAAACTCCATTCTGACCATTGAGAACTGCACCACTTCTGCTCCTCATTGAGAACTGCACCATTTCTGATCATTGAGAACTGCACCATTTCTGCTCCTCATTGAGAACTGCACCACTTCTGCTCCTCATTGAGAACTGCACCATTTCTGCTCCTCTTTGAGAACTGCACCACTTCTACTCCTCATTGAGAACTGCACCACTTCTGCTCCTCATTGAGAACTGCACCACTTCTACTCCTCATTGAGAACTGCACCACTTCTGCTCCTCATTGAGAACTGCACCATTTCTGCTCCTCATTGAGAACTGCACCATTTCTGCTCCTCTTTGAGAGCTGCACCATTTCTAGTCCTGCACCATTTCTGCACCTCTTCTAGTACTGCACCGCACCACTTCTGCTCCTCATTGAGAACTGCACCACTTCTGCTCCTCATTGAGAACTGCACCACTTCTGCTCCTCATTGAGAACTGCACCATTTCTGATCATTGAGAACTGCACCATTTCTGCTCCTCTCTGAGAGCTGCACCACTTCTGCTCCTCTCTGAGAACTGCACCATTTCTGCTCCTCCTTGAGAAGAAGGTTCGTTTCTGTTGTTTTTTCCCGTGGGGATGTGCAGGAGCCCCACAGCAGCACGGTGTGCCTCAGCAGTGGAGCAGCTGGCACCTGGGACCCTGGAGCACAGCGTGGTTTCAGAACACACTTCTGTCCCACGGGTTTGCAGTGAGTACCTTGGGATGCCAGGAGAAGATGAAACACAAAGGCAGTTTGTTGACATGAGCGTTTTTGCCTCCAAAGGATCTATTTGAAGGTGATGAGAAGCAGTTTAACCCCCGCTTCCCACTCGAGGCTCGAGTGCTCCTGATCCTGATTCCTGAGAGACGGAGCAGGGGGCCGGCTTCAGGCACATCCTCACAGGAGAACAGCTGCAACAAAGGCGGGGAAAAAAGCTCCAAACCAGAGTGCTGAGAACAGAGAGGAAGAGTCCCACTTGTTCCATCTCTTTCAGACACCAGCAGCGAGATGCAGGTTTGAGAGCTGCTGGTCTTCCTCCTTCATCTCGGCACGCAGAGGAGAGACGTGCCTGTTCCCAGCGCCTCTCCTTCAGCTGATCCCTCTGCTCTCATTGTTATCACCACACAACAGAGGGGACGTGTTAGGAGGAATAAATAGCATCTCTAGGACGATTTTTATGGCATATAATTCACACAGACAGACATCAAAATCCCACTCCATCGGCGCTCGCGCGAGATGAGTTCAGAGACTGCTTCAGCTCCTGGAGAATTAAACACATCTTCAAAGGGTCTCGCACAATGGTGCTGCTGAGAGCCTGGTGATAGTCATCATTAACAAGAGATTTAATTTAAAGATTGTGCAATGCTCACGGTATCAAGCAGGCAGCTCTTATTTGCACAAGGTGGAATTCGGCAGCTGGGGAAGGGCTGGCAGAGGAATCTCAGTGTGCATCCACGCCAGCAGCATCACACAGCCCTCGTGGGGGACAGGGAGAGCCCCAGCCCACGGGGCTCTGCAGATACCCTCCCTGATGCTCCCTGCCAGCACAGACCTGCACACAGCCCCCGGAGGCTCCTCCACATCAACTCCTCATGTGAAGGCAGCTGAGAACCAGGGCTCCAGAGCCACCCACGGCATGCCAGGGTCAACATTGCAATTTGGAGGGGCAGAAGATGACAAGGGCACCTCTGTGCAGTGAAATCCCTGCGCTGTCACATGACAAAGCCCTGCCGGACCAGTGACAGCTCTGCAGGGACAGAACCCCCGGCCCAGCCTCAGCACCACATCCCAGCACAGACAAAAGCCTTCATTTATCCCAGCAGCACCCAGCAATCCCCAGGGGACTTCTTGGGCAAGGCAGATGAGCTTTAAAATTTCTCCTGCTCACCAAAATACATTGGGTAATGCTCCAACCCAAACTCCCCCCACATCCTGTGGGCCAGGATCTGTGTCCAGGAGTGCTGAGCTGCTCCCAAACTCCCTCCACACTCCTCTGGTGGGAGTTTTCATCAATTTTCAGCCCAAGTAAAGCAAATCCTCCCGTGAGCTGGTTTCCCCTGATCACAGCTGAAGGCAATCGCCCACCATGGCACATTCCAGCTGCTGCTGGGAGATCTGAAGGGGTTGGGGGGAGGCTGGGGGGGCAGCAGGTGACACCAGCTGTGGCTTCTGTGTCACAGAGGCACGTTGTGCTTCTCCAGGGTCTCTAATCATGGAATCCCAGAATGGGTTGGGTTGGGAGGGACCCCAAAGCCCACCCAGTGCCCCCCCTGCCATGGCAGGGACACCTCCCACTGTCCCAGGTGCTCCAGCCCCAGTGTCCAGCCTGGCCTTGGGCACTGCCAGGGATCCAGGGGCAGCCCCAGCTGCTCTGGGCACCTGTGCCAGGGCTGCCCATCCTGCCAGGGAACAATTCCTTCCTAAATTGTTCCATCCTCCACCTAAAACAAACAAACCAACCCCTCCAGCCACCCCTCACTCAAACCAAAGCCCTGCTGGTGCCCATGCCCAGGGCAGGAGCAGGGCAAGGGTGGGTTCGTTCCTCACCTGTGCATTTCCTGTCCTTGTCCTCCTTCTTGGAGCCAGTGATGGTCAGCTTGCAGTTGAAGTTCTCCTCCCAGTACTCTGCAAACCACACGTTCCTCCTGTTGTTCTCCAGGGTGCGAGAGGTGAAATAGGTGTCAAAGCCTGCAGGGGGAGAGGGCAGGGCTGGGGCCTGGCTGCAGCCTGGCACCTCCCTGAGTGCCCAGCACACGCTCTGTGCATGCCAGGAACAGAGAAAATCCACATTTCCTCAGCAGCTGCATCCTGCAGAAAATGACTCTAACTGCCAGGTATCAAACTGGGCAAGACAAACGTACAACAGATCAATATTAGAAGAAGTTATAGGGGAAAAGCATGGATTAGAGATGTGCCAATAAGGAGTGGAAATAAATGCCATGGTGCAGCTGATATTGGGCTGAGCTCCACACTAATTTTGCTCTTGGCCTGCCCAGATTGCAGGGGAGGCACATCCACCTCAGCAGGCTGCCAGCAGCATCTCTGTGCTCACAGATCCCCGCTGGAACCAGCAGCCAGCCAGCACCACCTCCACAGCATCCATCCCCTATTCCTGTCCCACTGCACTCTGGCTTTCCCTGGCAAACAAGGTTTGCAGGAGCACAAATCAATCAGAGCACGTCTGTGTGCTCCCACACAAAGCCTTTTGTAGTTTCTCGTGTCTCCTCTCCCCGTGCAGCTGCACGCACTCACCTGCTCAGACAGAGCATGGCACAGGCAGCAGCTCCTGGCACACAGCAGGGCAGTGCTCCACAAACCATGGACAGGCAATGCTGCTCCACCTGCAGCCCTGCCTCAGCTCCTGGCCCCCAGACCCTGCTCAGGGCACCCCAACGCTGCTCCTGGCCCCCCCAGACCCCGCTGGTTCCCTGCTGTACCCTCCCAGAGGCAGCTGCCCCTCTGGAGCTCTGCCAGGGGCTGTGCCAGCCCCTCCAGGGGCAGATCTCACATCCCACCTGTGCTGGGCTCACCTGGCTGTGCCTGCTCCCCTGGGCACCTCCCAGCCTGCTCAGCCCAGGCACAACAAGAGCTTCTTCTTTACTAAGGGAGTTGTGGAGGAGGTCAAATACCCAAATCTGAAACCTGGATGAGGCAGAGCGGGGGTGGGGAGGGTTGAGAATGCTGGCTGTGCCCAGAGGAGCTCCGGGTGAATGATCTGCCATCCTACAGGTGGAATCCCACTGGGGAGGGCATCTCACAGATGTTTGGGCACTCCAGCTGCTCTGGCACTGCAGAGGAGGCTGCAAGGATGGGAGCAATGAGCTCCCACAGCCCAAGCCCCATCCCAGGGCTCTGCAGATGCACCTCCCAGGGACAGGGGAGCCTCCCCGGCCCTGCAGCCAAGGATCTCCCTGCTGGGGAGAGCCACAGAGGCTGGCACAGCACAGGATGGAGCAGAGGCTCAGGAAATCCATCTGGCATGGGAAACGAGCACGACAGTCCTTCCAGCAGGCCAAAAATAGCACAAAGGCAGCTGTTTGCAAACTGGAAAGGAGATGGGAACGGGGTCAATGCCTGCTCTCCCTGCTCTGTGTGCCAGTGACCCAGCTCCAGGCTGGGCTCTGCCAGGGCTGAGGCTGCTGCTCTGCACACAGCCCAGCCCCAAGGCACAGCCCACGGTGCCCTAAAGAGCAGCCAGGAAAAAACGGCAGCACCGAGCCCCTCCAGGAACAGCAGCACCGAGCCCCTCCAGCCCTGAGCCCCTCCAGACACAGCAGCCCTGAGCCCTTCCAGCCCTGAGCCCCTCCAGGAACAGCAGCACCGAGCCTCTCCAGCCCTGCGC
>NW_005054420.1:1639161-1640757 GCF_000277835.1 Geospiza fortis | reverse complement strand
CACCCCTGAGCCCCTCCAGACACAGCAGCACCGAGCCCCTCCAGCACTGAGCCCCTCCAGGAACAGTCTGAAAGCTCACCCACATTTCACCTGCAGCCTCACCAGCAAACGATGCAGCTTGTTAAACCCAGGTCCCCCCTCCAGGAGAGGCAGCAGGGGGGTGCCAAGGCCAGAGCACAGCCCCAGCCTGAGGCAGCCCCTGGGACAAGGCAAGAAAACCACAAGGTGGCTGGGAGGAACCCTCAGGGCTGGGCTGCAGCTCTGTGAGTCCTTGGGGCACTCGGAGCTCCACGCCACTTCCCAGCCCTCCAGTGGGGACTGCAGCTTGATGTGAAACCTTCCCCAAATGAAATGAACCAAAGTGCAGGAAAAGAGACCCTGGGGTGGCAGAGACCCCCAGCCCTCCCTGCTCTGCTTGTCCTGATGCAGGGACTCCACCTGGGCGTGCCACAGATCGAGTAAAGATGGGTTAAAACTCCTGGGACACCTGCTGGAGCTAACTAATACCGAATGAGTCATTTAGGAACGTTTCTGTGCCAGCACCGTTTCTCTACACAAACCTTTCTGTGATTCTACGATTACCATTTATAGGATTAAATTCCCTAAGGGAAATATGGATGGGGCAGAATCCAGCTTTTATGGACACACAACCAAAACTTCTTCCTGTAAACCTGCGTGTTTCGGTTTTCCTCCTGATTAAAAGAGCATTTCAAAGGGGATATCCAGTCCCAAGATCTACAGCATCCATACAGCTGGGAAAGAGCACCAATAAACCCTCCCCACGTGCCAAACTCACCGACCTCCGGGGAAAGTGCTCTATAACTTAATAATGTAAAATCAATGGGTCCTGATAAAACTGTAATAGAATTCCATATGAATTACTCCGAACCTTTACAGATTTAATAACAAATAATAACATTCCCATTGATTGGTTTAATGATCCCTCTGCATTCACAGGCAGGAATATGGATCCCTATTAAAAAGGGAACATTTTTTACCATTCTTTCCTATTGACTGGGACAAGGGTGGGGGCGGTGACAGTGGGATGGGCTCAGCCCTGGACAGAGCCCTGGTCACTCCATGCCCAGCCCTGTGCAGCCCCTCTCCTGCAGTGCATTCCATTCCTGGGAATGCTGCTCCTGGAGCCAAGGTCCTGGAGAACCCCCCAGACCCTGCCCTCCTTTCCCAGCCTGGGAGCAGGGACCTGGGGTGGTTTGGGCTGGAAGGACCCTAAATCCCACCCTAAATCCCACCCAGGCCACCCTGCCATGCAGGGACACCTTCCCCTGGCCCAGGCTGCTCCAGCCCTGGCCTGGGACACTGCCAGGGGGGATTTGAGCAGCCAGGACTGTCCCCACACCTCCCACAGGGCTGTCCTGCGGGTCTGTCTGTGCCAGTGAACATCTCAAATGCTTCTCTCATTTCAGAGCCTTTTCTGGGACAAACCTGACCCATAAACGCCCAGGTGAACAAGGCAAACGTTCTAACCACACACCCGGGGCTGTGCTTCACCTTTCTGACTGAAAACACACAGAGAGCTCACCCACACAGAGCTGAGCTGAGCCTGCTGGGCTCAGGGCCCTGGGGATTCCATGA
>NW_005054420.1:1630837-1639121 GCF_000277835.1 Geospiza fortis | reverse complement strand
TTCTCAGCTCTGCTGGTGACCAAGCACTGCACTGCTGTGACAAGATTTAGCGATTCCCCAACGCTCTCCATATTTCATACTTTAGCAAATTACTTTTTCAGCAAATACCTCTAAGAGATATAAATAGTTCCTTTATGAGATTTTCCAAATCACAACGAATCTCTTATTACTTCAAATCACTGTGATTTGATTAAATCATTATTTTTACACATAGAAAGATGATACTACCTAAAGGGTTCATTTATTTTCCCCCACGGGACAAATACGTACATGAAACACATTGTGATGAGACAGAGGAGAAAAAGGGGGAGCTGGAGGGGGGACTGGGGAAGGGGACAGGATCCCAAACCCTGAGTCCAGGTGAGGGACAGGGACAGCACCACCAGGGATGCTCGGCAGAGCCAGGAAATAAACCCTGCTGGCCCCAGTGCAAACCCCAAAGGATGGATTTCTAACGTGGCCCTGCCTCTGTGGCTCCCTGGGATGCCATTCCTGCCTGGGCAGGGCTCAGCTCCTGCCAGTGCTGGGAGCTGTTCCTGCTCAGGAGGCCAAGCCAGGCACAGGGACAGCCTAGCAGCAGGGGTTTGTTACCAGGAGGCTCAGGAGCACACCAGGGACAGACACAGCCTGGCAGCAGGGGTCTGTCACCACGAGGGTCAGGAGCACACCAGGGACAGGGACAGGGTGTCCTGGCAGCAGGGGTTTGTCACCAGGAGGGTGAGGAACACACCCAGGGACAGACACAGGGACAGACAGAGCCTGGCAGCAGGGGTCTGTCACCACGAGGGTCAGGAGCACACCAGGGACAGGAACAGGGAGTCCTGGCAGCAGGGGTTTGTCACCACGAGGGTCAGGAGCAAACCAGGGACAGGAACAGGGAGTCCTGGCAGCAGGGGTTTGTCACCAGCACAGCCAGCAGCACACCAGGGACAGGGACGGGCTGCAGGACACGGGCAGGGCAGCCAGGAGAAGCCGATTTCCCCTGTGGAATGGAGGTGAGGGCGGGATGCAGTGCTGGGCTGGCACCAGCAGCAGCCGAGGGGGCTGTGAGCGCCAGGTGCCACCAGCACTGCAGGAGTTCAGAGGCCCTTGTGCCACCTCTGCTTGGCCACTGCACCAGCACACGCTGCAGGCCATCCCCTCCATGTGTCACAGGGGACTTCAGGGCCTCGGGGCTTATTTAATAAGGAAAATCATTAAGCCTAATTAAACCACAAAATTATTGACCCAGTGCATTTGCCATGCGCCTCGAGTGCTCTCATTGCCCAGGTGAGAGCAAATCCAACATATTGACCCAATTTCACTGGAGCAGGGCTGGGACCAGTTTATGATATTTTTACTCCTCTATTTAGTCCCAAGGATGTCCACACTACTGACAGCCAGTTATTTACCCACACAGTAAATCATCACCTGCTATAATTATTGACGCCAATTGAGCTGAAAGCAGCTACTCAAACACTTTTCCAATTTTGCTAGCATTTAACCCAAAGCAGTTTCATTTACTGGCATTACAGCTGGGATAAAAGCATTGGGTGGGGACTGACAGCATCAATTTCAGGACAGCAAGTCTCTCTGCAGATTTTCTGCTGCTGCCCAGCCACACACTGTGGGGTGGTGTTAAGACAGTCTACAGATATTTGTTTGACCTTCTTGCTCGGTAAAAAGGCCATAAAATAAATGATTTCATTAACTTCCATCACGCCATGAAAGTGCTTTGCAGCTGTTTTCTTTTTCAACAATTGCAGATTGTAACTGTGCAAAAGGGTTCTTTAGGTGGTGTCACATCTGACTTTTATATCCATGACATAAATCAGGTACAGAGGAAGTTCCACTCAGGGCAGACCTGGGATTTTGGGCTGTTCTGATGGGCAAATAGATAGATATAGATAGATATAGATTAGGTAGGTAGGTAGATAGATGATAGATTAGATAGATAGATAGATTAGATAGAGAGAGAGATAGATAGATAGATTAGATAGAGAGAGAGATAGATAGATAGATTAGATAGAGAGAGAGATAGATAGATAGATTAGATAGAGAGAGAGATAGATAGATAGATTAGATAGAGAGAGAGATAGATAGATAGATTAGATAGAGAGAGAGATAGATAGATAGATTAGATAGATAGATAGATTAGATAGATAGATAGATAGATAGATAGATAGATAGATAGATAGATAGATAGATAGATAGATAGATAGGTAGATAGATCAGAAGATAGACAGACACACAGATAGATATTGGCTGTGTCCTCATTACCACCACGGTATAAAATGACACAGCTGAGGTGAGATCTCAGCCAGTGCTGGGTGGGGCAGCCCTGGCAGGGAAAGGTTCACACACAAGGCTGCTCCTGTTCCTTATTCTGCATCCCACAGCCCTCAGGCTCCTCTCGCTCCCTGGGAGCTCCCGTGTGCACAGCACCAGCAGCACGAGCCCTGGCTTTGTCTCTCCAGTTCCAGTTCCATTTCCAGCTCAGCTTGGGGGGTTCCCCTGCTCAGCAGGGCTGGCACAGCCTGGGCTCTGAGAGCTCCAGGCCCCCAAACCACCCAGATTCTGCATTTGCAGCCCAGAGGCTGGCACAGGTACGAAATCACCTGGGCTGGTTGCACAGCTCAGCTGAACACTGCACCTCTCTCTCCAAGGGCTCCTGCTGCAGCAATGAGAACTCCTGGGAGCTGCAGGAATGAAAATTCCTGAGAGCTGCAGGAATGAACAATTCCTGGGCATGGCAGAGAGCAGAGTGCCAGCCAAGGGACAGTCACTGCCCAGCCCAGAGCTGAACCAGGGCACCACGGCCACTCCAGGCAGCTCTAGCAGCACCTCCTGGAGCAGAACCCTGCCAGCAATTCTTCCCTTCCTGCTGCCCACTTGCTGGAAATGGGCAATTTGTTTTGCCAGGACCTTTATCCATGAACAAACCCTTTTCCTCAGACCTGAAGATGAACTGAGAGCTGTTTAGCAAATAACAGAGCAGCTGGGGCTGCCCTGGATCCCTGGCAGTGCCCAGGGCCAGGCTGGACACTGGGGCTGGAGCACCTGGGACAGTGGGAGGTGTCCCTGCCATGGCAGGGGTGGCCCTGGGTGGGATTTGGGGTCCCTCCCAACCCACTGGATGTTCCCTCCCATCAGTTTCCCAAGTTCCAGCCCCCCAGTCTTTGAGCAGCAGCTGCTCCACAGATGGCCTGTTCCATTTTAATAATGCAGAGCAGCAAAAGCTGAGATGCAGGAGGTCAAAATGCAGAACATGAGAGTGCTTTCCTCCCTGCTCAGCAGCCACCAACAAAACGCTCGAGCCTCTCCTTAAAAGCAGCTAAACTCCAGTCACTCACTGCATAATTTAAACCAGGGTGAAAATACAGAGATCCCTCTCGGCTGGGATGCAGAGACTGCAGCAGCTCCTGAAGACACTCAACAGGTTAAAATTGTAATACAGAATTATAATAAAATGCAAATGCAAGGGGCTGCTCTGCCCAGCATTCACTGCACTGAGTCCTTCAGAATTAAAGTTATAATAAAGAATTATAAAAAACGCAAATGCAAGGGGCTGCTCTGCCCAGCCTGGCTGCACTGAGCCCTTCTCACCCAGAGCTGATTTCCTGCCTGTCCCTGTGATTCCCATGCCAACAGCAGCACCTGCAGAGTGTGCCCAGCTCTGTGCAGCCTGGCCTGGCAGTGCCAGCTGCCCCGGGCACAGGCAGAGCCCCCAGCACAGCCCAGAACAGGCAGCTCCACTGCTGGGGACAGGACAGCTCTGCCCAGGGCTGCCCTGTCCTGGGCAGCAGGCACAGCTGGCACAGCTGGCACAGCTGGCACAGGGGCTGCTCAGCCCCTCAGCCCCTGCCAGCTCACTGCCCATGCCCTGCACACAGACATACACAAGGAAATGGGAACGGACCCTAAATCCCACCCATCCCACCCCTGCCATGGCAGGGACACCTCCCACTGTCCCAGGTGCTCCAGCCCCAGTGTCCAGCCTGGCCTTGGGCACTGCCAGGGATCCAGGGGCAGCCACAGCTGTGCCAGGGCTGCCCTCCCTGCCAGGGAACAATTCCTAACTCCCAATATCCCATCTGAACCTCTCCATCTCATTCCCTCATCCAGTCACCCCCTGCTCCTGTAGAAAATCCCTCCTGCAACCCCTTCAGGTCAAGATCTCCAAGATCTCCCCAGAGCTTTCTCTTCCCTCTGAGCAACCTCAACTCAACTGAAAATAGAACCAAACCCCTCAAGTTGCAAGATAATTTGTATTCCCCTCTCTTCACACCAACACATTAACCAAATACATTATTTCCATAATGAGGAGATGAACATCTGTGTGGCTTCCCAAAATTTCAAGTGGCAATACTCGAGACAAGTATTCCCTCTTTGGGACTGACACATCAGCATTTCAAATAACTGCCACAACTAAAAATATCATTTAAATTCCAGGGAGGTCAAAGACAGTTCAGGTGTGGTTTGGATTTCAGGATTTTTAGATAAAGCAAACCAATTGGATTCCATGAAATTAAATTGCTGCAGTGTTGGACTGAATCATTTGTACTTGGGTAAGTGAGGTGCTCAGTGCAAGCTTTGCAAGGATGGGAAAGACAACCACCAGAGGCAGGGCTGTGTCCCTGAAAGCTGCTGTGGAGAGCCCAAAGCTCTGGGTCAGCCCCCCTTGGCAGCAGAGCAGCCCCAGCTCTGGTGGCTTCACCTCCCCCTGGCTTTGGGACAACAAACCTGCCCAAAGCCCCCAAAAACCAGCTCACCCCACTGGATCTGGGATCTTCTTCATTGGCAATTCATGCTCTGGGAAGCAGTAATTAAAGAGAGAAGCAGGAACCAAAGGTGAAAATGAGGATGAGAAGGATTTCTGCTTCACATCTGGGCTCCATCCTCTGTGACTCAGCGAGGGGGCTGAGGGCTCCTGGCACAGGTGGGCACTGGGGGCACCCAGAGGGAGGAACTGGAGAGGGAGTGAGCCCTGAGAGCCCAGGGAGGTGGCACTGTTGTCACCAGCCCAGTGCCACCCCTGCCCAGCCAGAGGGGCTGGGGCTGTACCTGGGCCATGCAGGTGCCACGAGCACTGTGGCACCACACCACGGGCCCTAATTAGGCCCCATCATCATTCACAAGCAATTACAGCATCCTGCACAGAACAGCCCCTGCAGCCACTTCCTTCCACCCCAGCTCCTCTCCAAGCACGTGGCTCCAGGGACACAGAAAAAGCTGGAGAACAACAGAGAGCTGGAAAAGAGCCTGCAGCAGGCTGCAAACAAACAGAAGGAATCCAGAGGGAAGTTTTTACAAGTATTATTATGCAATAAACTCTGGCCTCCTGCTCCCCTGAGGAGAGGCAGGAAGGGCTGAGGGCAGCACATCATTCCCAGGGAATATTCCAGGGAAAAATGAACCCTGAGCTCCTTCCTTTGGCACTCAGGGGCTGTGAGAGTAAAACACTTCAGAGCCATAAGCAAGGAGAGAATTTCATTCTCAGTTTTGCTTAAGTCACCACTCTTTCATTGTTTTTTCTAAAGTTCATACTGCCCAAATAAAAAAGGAGCAAAGCAGCTCATGTTGGAAATGAAAACAAAATGGGATTCAGATCTCTTTGGGAGAAAAACAACTGAGAATTCCTGGGACAGTTTTCTCGGCTTGCAGCACTTGTAGTTTTTAATTTTTAAACATACAGGCTCATCCCTGTGCTGGATCTGAGCTATCCCTCAGCCTTCTTGCCCAGAGCCTCACAAACCCCATCCCCAGGCTCTGGAACTGAACCATTAATCTGAAATCCATCTGAATCCCACTGCTCAGTTGCAGCAGTTCTGAGCTCAGACAGCTTTTCTCCACATCAGCAAAGCTTTTGCCAGACTTTGTAAATAATTCAGCTCCAATCTCCGTCCTACCCTCTGTCCAGCTGCTCCCCACGCAGACAGAGCACGCTCACCCCTGAGGGAGGCAGGGGGAGCCGGGCAGGGCAGAACGGGAGAGGAACCCCAGAGCTCTGCAGGGCTCAGTGCAGCCCTGGCTGGGACCTGCCCAGCAAAGGGCAGGGCCAGAGAGGGGCAAAGGCGAGCACATCCCTCGCAGCTGAGCTCAGAACAATCTCTGGGAGCCAGGGTGAGCCTTGGGGATCTGTTGTCCTCTTACTGCAGGGGTTCCACACTGCTGTCTCCTTATCACAACAGTTCCACACCTGCTTGGTGTTCCTCGTGGGCAGCTCCTCAGAGCTCTGACTCCTTCTTCACAAAGCACCCAGCTGACTCCAGCTCCCTTCTCAACACCACCCCACTCTTTTATAGCATCTTCTTCTCACTGGGTACAGCTGTGGCCTGGTAAAGTCAGGCCTGCTCCTAATCTTTGCTAATTGGCCCAGCTGTAACTCCTTAGGGGTGAGATTACTTTCTACACCATCTTTATTTTCTGACATTCTATTCCCCTACAGGGATCTCCTCTGGGGTCAGGAGGACCCAGCTCAGAGCACCAAGGAGCAGGGCACAGCATCACAGCATCACAGAATCACCCTGCTGCACAGCTGCTCTATGAGCTAACAAACAAACAAATATATAAATAAATGCAATCTCCTCTTTCTCCTCTGAAAGCCTCTCAAGTTCCCTGTACCTGGCTGGGCGGGCTCTGGAGCTGTTCCCCCCTTGCCAAGGAGTGATTCCTCTTTCATGTGCACTCCCTGGCTCACTGTCTACTGCAATTATGCAAATAAAATGCAACTTCATCCTTTCAGCATAATTACATCAAACACAATCAGGCTATATTAAGACTGACTTAAGATGAATGAATTCAGTTCATCTAATGATTTCCTAAATCCCCCCCATGGGACTGTGGCAAAGAGAATCCTGTCCCAAGAGTGACATCAAGTACCAAGACAAATAACTGTGGATCCGGGGCCTGATCCTACAGAAAGCCAAACACTTGAGGCCCCTCTGGAGTCACAGGCTGGGACATCCCCAGTGGCAGGAAGGCAGGAGCATCAGCTGCTACCTGTGTGCAGAGCTGTAACAGCACAGCACACCTGCAGCTCACACCTGGATTTTGAACCGAAGTCACTGCTGGGGGTGAAGAATAATTTGGAAAATGCTTTTTTTCTGTGCAGTGAGTGTTTGAGTGTATGAGCCATGTGAGCAGCAGCTCTGCAGGCAAACCCTGCTGCTCCAAGGTGTGCCCTGCACCCCTGAGCTCGCAGGGACACCCCTGCCAGTGCAGCTGAGGCTCCCTGGCTGATTTCCAAACATGATTCCACGATTCCCTTCCCTGGGGCACAGGCAGGGCCAATATTCAGCCAAGGCACGCGAGCTGCAGTGCTCTCTCTGCTTCCAGCCAGGTTTCTTAGGAACCTTCTTCCATCCTATCCCAACCACCATTCAAGAGAGATAAAGCAAAGGGAAAAAAGAAGAAGAGATGCTTTTGAGGATAAAGCAAGGCAAGCCCCTCATTCCTGACTCTGGCACAGAGCTCTCAGCAAATGCAGAGGGAACTGAGCTGTGCCCTGCCCTGCAGCCCCGGGATGCTGCATGGGGAGGAGCTGGGCTGGGCTCAGGGCTCAGCTCCACTGCTCCTTCCTGCAGCCTGGTTCCTTCAGCTTGCAGGGAAAACCAAGGGGCTCCATTTCTTTTATCTTATGCCCTCATCAAGAGCAGAGCGTTGCTGAATTTTAGATGCTCATTTCTGAATTTAGATGTTCATTGCTGAATTTTAGATGCTCATTTCTGGATGATGAAGGAATGACATTAAAATGTCCTATTGCTCTCTCTGGTCTCGTGGCCAAATGAAACTCAAAGGCCAGAAGGGGAACCAGAACAACCTCCAGCAGCCTGGGCTGAGGAAAGCAGCAACCCAGAGGGGCCAGGGGCTCCCTGGGCATGGAGACACCAAGGCCCAGGGGTTCCTGACACATGCCCTGGCTGTTCTCCTGGGAATGCACAGAAATGGGACCAGCCTGAAAGGGGAACGTGGGAGCTGAGTGCTCCAGCAGCCCAGGGATGAGCTCTGAGCGCCCCCAGCCCCTGGCAGCAGGAGCAGATGGCACATGCAGATGGCATTGGGGACAGCTGGACAGGGCTGGGGAGGGCAGGAGCAGGCAGGAGTTTGTGTGGGACAAAGTGCACATTTGGGCTCTGGGGGTGCGGGGCACGAGCCAGAGCCCAGGCTGGCGGCAAGGGCAGGGACGGGCACTGGCCCCACAGGCAGCACGGCAAAGGCTCTGTGGGCAGCCCAGTGAGTGCTGGGGGAGTCACGGCTGTCCTGGGCTGTTTGGGAGCAGGGGACACTGCACATCCTCCCGCAG
>NW_005054420.1:1626534-1629431 GCF_000277835.1 Geospiza fortis | reverse complement strand
CACGCGACAGGCGCGCGACTGCCACGCGACCGGCACGCGACCGGCACGCGACCGGCACGCCCCCGGCACGCGGAATCTGTAGAATTTTTCCTAAGTAAGGATGTTTTTTATGTTACAGCCTTGTAACTTTCCAGCCTGATCAACAACAAAGGAGATGTAACTGTTGAAACAGAGGAACCAACAGGCTCTGTGTGATGTCCTGTGTTAGCAAGCCCAAATACTTGTCAGTAGAATTGCTAATTCACGGCTGCATGTTTCAATAATGTCAGACCTAGAGGGCGGTTAACAAATGCTGGGAAGAAGGATGTACCACTGATGGTAGAGACAAAGGATGCAGAATTTATGGGCCACAAGAACATATGGGAGAACCCCAAAGAAAAGGAAAAACTAACGAGGACAGCTCCTCAACTGAGCAGAATCAGCTCCCATTGGATAAAAGGGAATTCCAGCAGGGGCACATCACAGGAAACCCACTGACCCAAAGGCAGAGAAAGACAGAGCCCCCTACTCTGCCAGGGACACCTCACCCTGCCCAGGGACACCTCACCCTGCTGAGCCCTTCCTGGAACACACAGACCCCAACAGGTGTGTCTGTGCTGAAGGACACCTCAGCTACACACACTTGTAGGCAAAATGCACTTTAGGCACCACAGCAATCCCCCAGCCCATGTGCAAAATGCACCCAGGCTACTCCAGGCACTTCCCCACTGAACCAGGAGATATTTGCAGGCTCAATAAACACAATTTTTTTTCAGGTACACCAAATACAGTGATATTCATACCTCCAATTTAACTGACTTTGTACACCTGAACTCTCGCACTCTGCCATCCTCACTCACTGCCTCCAAAACCCCCTCGTGCTTCCCATCAGGAGTTTAATGCGTAACATAAAAGGAAAATATTTTAAAACAAACAAACGTGGGAAGTTTTTGTTTCTGTGTACTGTTGACAGAATTTTTGGTTCTGTGTCAGAAACCCTCAGGGATGAATACAGACAGTGGGAAAAGCTTATTAAAATATCCTGCTTTTCAGAAACAAACCACTTCATTGTCTGTCAACTTTCTGTATTTACGGAGAAATAACATCCAAGAGTGCCTCGGGGGGCTAAAAATGTAAAAGAGTGAAGCAGCTGATCTACCTGAGAGGAATAACTGATGAGCAGGGAGTGCAGGCACAGGAAACATGCAAATATTTGGTTTTCCAGGGAGTGAAGGCACCAGAACCCATTTTAATGTGGGCAGCGTGTTCAAGGACTGGGCCAGCAGAGCAGTTGGGTTTCCCTGCTCAGTGCCTCCCCTGGAAACAGCTTTTCCTCCAGAGAACACACACCCTGACCAACCTCACTGGTGCCCAGAGGAAGCCGTGTGGATGCTGAAGCATCTTTACCACAACAGGGTTAACAAACCGAGGTGAGATCAGACTACAAACACTTGAGAGCATAAAGGGAAGTTGAGAAAGAAAGGGGTTCAGCAAAATAAGCTTCCCAAAATTCACCACACACACACACACACACACACACATCTGTACAGGTGTGGGTATTTCTGAAGCACACAGGTGATATGGATAAATACAGTGCTTGATCTGAAATAAAAGTTAAGCTGAGTTTAAATGGAAACCACGGATGGAAACATGGAGTTTTAGTCCTTCAGCAGAAAAGGTCTCTTACCCTCGATGGTGGCTCTCTTGGGCAGGATGGTGATGGCTCCCTCGGCCACGTCCTCCTGCTGCAGCAGCGGGCTCACCTTGGAGCCCCAGGTGTCGGAGCCCACCCAGAGGAAATGGCCCACCTGGTCTGCCCTCTTGGCTGCTGCCAGGATCTGCCTGTGGAGAGAACGGGGGGTTGGCATCGGGGCACTGCCACGGGGCTGCTCCAGGGAATGGGGGTGGCACTGGCACAGGGGTGGCACTGGCACAGGGGTGGCACTGGCACAGGTACTGCTCCAGGGGATGGGGTGGCACTGGCGCAGGGGTGGCACTGGCACAGGTGCTGCACCAGGGGATGGGGTGGCACTGGCACAGGGGTGGCACTGGCACAGGGGTGGCACTGGCACAGGGGTGCACCCCGTGGGCTCAGGGGTCTCCTCCAGCCTGACTGGGCTGTGAAGAGGAGGAGCAGCAGCACATTCCTGAACCCAGCAGAGCTCAGGGGTTTGGGACACTCGGTGTCACCAGGGCTCTGGGCAGCCTGGGCCAGGGAAGGATGGAGCTGGGTGATCTCCAAAGGTCCTTCCCAACCCAAACCATCCCATGGTCCATGCAGCACCAATGGGGCTTCTCTTTAAATTCACCCTATATCCCACAACCAAATTATTAATTCCACTAAAACTTTTTCCATTGACTTTACTGAAACTTTTCCCTAAATTCTTTTTGTCTCGTTTTGTGGGACTAGGCCTCTCAGCAATTGATGATTCCATCACAACTTTAAGCTAATTTCAAATTCTGGACCCAGAATACGCAAGTGCATAATGAAATATAAAATATTCTTTGTGTTATTTTATGAGCCCATTCCACATGGTTTAACCTTGAGCATCCAAGTCACTTTATCACTATTAACTTTCATTTGCCATAGAACAGACTGAACTAATGAATTACACCAAGCAGAACGAGCCTGGAGAGGGGCGTGTGTTTGCAATTCCTCTGAGGGGAAAGGTCAGCTCTGCCACCCAACAGGAGCATGGAAAAGCTCCAGGAAAAGCTCCCAGAACCAGGGCCCCATTCTCCAGCACAGGCTGGGCATCCATGAGCCAGGCAGCAGCAGTGCCTGGTGCTGCCCCCATTCCCAGCTCCCCATATCCCCTGTGCCAGCAGTGCCCGGTGCTGCCCCCATTCCCAGCTCCCCATATCCCCCATGGCAGCAGTGCCCGGTGCTGCCCCCATTCCCAGCTCCCCATATCCCC
>NW_005054420.1:1615382-1626146 GCF_000277835.1 Geospiza fortis | reverse complement strand
CCCACCTCCCCACACCCCCCATGCCAGCAGTGCCCGGTGCTGCCCCCATTCCCAGCTCCCCATATCCCCTGTGCCAGCAGTGCCTGGTGCTGCCCCCATTCCCAGCTCCCCATATCCCATATACCAGCAGTGCCCGGTGCTCCCCCATTCCCAGCTCCCCATATCCCATATACCAGCAGTGCCCGGTGCTGCCCCCATTCCCAGCTCCCCTATGCCAGTGGCTCCCAGCACAGACCTTTCCCTGGCCCAGGGAGGGCCCAGGCTCACCTGATGTCCTCGTCGTGGGCGAAGATGACGATGGCCCTGGCGTTGGGCGTCTCCAGCAGCTGCCGGATGATGCGGTCGTAGTCGATGCTCTTGTTCTCGCGCTCCTGGGGGATCTTCAGGGACTGGGCGATGCAGAGCCCACCTGTGCCAGGAGCAGAGCACAGAGGGACCCTCAGGGGAGGACGGGCACACGTCACAGAGCCCAGCATGGGGAAGGCACGGCCCACAGGGAGCCCGCGAGGGGAGGAACTCCCCCAGGGATCACTGCCCTTCCTGCACCCACGGCCAGATCCAGAGGGATCTGAGCAATTCCTGCTCTGACAGCACAGCCTAACCTGGGGGGGGTCAGGGGTTACACAGACTGTGCCCACCCCACTGCAGAACGGCAAAACAAGCAAAGAAACGGGCAGTGGAAGGATGAAATGGAATTAAACCAGGAAACAACAGCAAGCTGAACAAGCCTGAACTGGTGAATAAACCCCAAAACAACAGGCTGAGAGACAGAAGGTGCTGACAGTGTACTGGGCAGGTTTATCTCACTGGGGGCTGAGACTCTTTTTGATTTTGCACCTTGAGGGCTGCTGGGGGAAAATGCTTCCAGTGGAATGACTGACCTGGAATGGGAACAGCCAGAGTTGAGATATTGGCAAAACCCACACCGTGCAAGGAAAACCCCTATTCCTTCAAGGGCCCACCACCCAACAGATGGACAGACACAAACAGTGAAACCTCGAGATAAAGTCTGTGAAAGGGATTTCTCATAAACACCCAGAGAACACAGCAAAGAGCATCAGCACAGCCAGACCAAAAAATGCCCACTTTTAGCAGTTCCTGTACCACAGCTGTCTAGTTTGTTTTAGAAAAAAAAGAATTTTAAAAAATCCCATCTCCCATCTCCACTGAAATTCTGCTTGTTGCTGGCAGATGAAAACACAACTTTTGCCTTAATTATTTTGTTCCTCAGCAGTAATCACTTTCATCTTTTACAGCATCTTTGATACCAACCTGCTCACCATAGTGCACAGAGCGTTAATTAATAACGTATCAGAGCTCTTAATAAAAACCAGCAGTGGGGATGAGTTAATTAAAAGGCAGCAGGACAAGGGAGAGATTCACAGATAGGCTTTAAAACTCAGCTTTAAAAGTCCTGTAATTGAAGCACTGGAGAAGGTGTTGGAAGGTGAAGGACGTGGAGGAGGAGGAGGCTCGAGCCCTGGAGCATCCTCCTCATCCCAGGGCAAAGCAGACCCAGAGAGAACCAGGGGACAGCAAACTGCTGCTTGCAAATGTGAAATCCAGCTCCTGTGCCCATCCCTGAGCCCCTCACAAAGCAGGCCAGCCTTGTTTTCCCTGATTTTTGACAGAGAGAAGCTGAGCTGCAGCTGCCTGAAGGCAAAGGAGCTCTGCTGGGCCAGCTGCTCCAAAGGCTCACTGGAACAAAACCATTGTTTCATGGGGAGAAATGAAACGGTGAACAGGAAAGGCTGGAAGTGAATAAAGGAGAAAAATAACCCCCAAATTTTTCTGTCTCATATAAAACATTTGTTTTGCAATTATCACAACCTGGGCTTTCTGCAACCTTTCTTTTCCCCTTTAAAAGCAAACACTACTGAGCTTTAAAAATAAACTTCATTTTAAATGAAGATTGAAAGTCTCAGTGCCAGCGAGTTCAGAAACCTGGACAGTTCTACATGCTCGATTTTCCCCAGTCAGAATGAGACAGAATGAACCCAAGGCCACGAGCAGTGATGTGCAGCTCTCCCAGAATGTCCCACTTGGCAGGGACCACACAGGCAGTGGTGACAGGCACACCCAATTTGAGCCTTCCCAAAAGGAGCAGATGCCATGGGGCCCCGCTAGCCTTGGCACCACCTCTGCTCAGAGGAATGAAGGATAAATGGGAATTAGAAATAAATGGCAAACACCAGTGTGCCCTCTGTCACCCCCTGGCAAGCAGGGTGCCCAGGGAATTGGGTGTCTGCTGTCCAAAAGGCACAGGGGAGTAAGTTCAGCTTCCATATCCTCATGCCACATTCCAGCACAACAGGAAATGTGCACAGTTATTGAGAGCGTCAGGTTAATTCACAGCACTTCCAAGGGAAAAACCTCCGAGGGAATTAGGTGGGAAAACCACGAAAGCTGCAAATTCAGGATCTTGTCCTAGGATCCCTGCAGTGATCCATTACCCCTGGTGGCCTGGAGAAGTGACAAATGCTCCAAGCTGCACAGAGTGCCTGGCAAGGACAGGAGCCTGGGAGCCAGAGACACCCCAGGACCGAGCAGGGGCTGCCCCTGGGGGTGTCCCAGGCCAGGCTGGACGGGGCTGGGAGCACCTGGGACAGTGGCAGGTGTCCCACTGCGGCAGGAAGGGTGGAACAAGAGGATCCTTAAGGTGCCTCCCAAGCCAAACCGCTATGGATGGGATTTGTGGGTCCCACGCCATGACCCAACCAACACTCAGGCTGCTGGGATAAAGGGTCCATCCCCCCCACCCACCCTCCCACAGTGGGTCACGCATCCACCCACAGAGCGGGATCCATGGCACAGCCCTCTGGGGGATGAGCACATGCTGGCTTTTCCCTGGGAATGCCAGGGCTGTGTCAGAGCCTGGCACGGAGGTCAGGGGGCAGCCAGGACCCAAACCAGCAGGGAGCACAGGGGCTGGGGACACAGCAGAGCCTGAGCTGTGCCCTGAGCCCTGCCCTGCCTGCTCCTGTCACCAGCCAGGGTCTGTGCACAGATCCCAAACGGGACAGGACTGCTGGGAACGTGCCTTGAGCTGCTGGATTTTCCAACATCAGCCTCATTCCATGGCTATGACAATGGAAGATGCCAGCAGCTCAGATCCCAGGCAGCAGACACAGAACTCAATGGTACAACTCACTTTAGAAGTTTTTTGACCAATCACACAAAGCAAAATCACATTGACAGTAGTTCTATCCAATCACCATAAGCACATCTACCTGTGGTTGAACAATGCTTGATTATTTCAAATAGAATACCTGCTTGTGAGCCTTAAAACACAATGCACAGAGCTCCATTATTAAGCTTAGAACTTCCCAATATCTCACCAGATAAACTTTTCTGTAGCTTAGGGAGTTATTCTAGACAAGGGTAATACACAGACCATTGTTCTATTTGTCCTTGCTTTTCTACTTTTTAAACAATTTTTCTGCTGACCGATCTCATGGCTGCTGCTTGGCTCCAATGGCAGGTTTTCTGTTTCTTGGGGCCCTTTTGCAGCTTTCCCAAAGCCCTCTGATTCTGTGGATTCCCACAGCTCCTGCCAGCCCTGAGCCGTGCCCCGGCAGGCAGAGCCCAGGGCTCTCTGCAGGCACCCAGCAGCTCAGGGTTGGGGGTCCCAGCGCTGGCGCTGCAGTGCAGTGCTGCTCCAGTAGCCATGGATACCCATGGCTGGCTGCTCTGTGGGCTCTGTACCACACTAACTACGTTATTCTGCTGCCCTGGAATGCTCCAGGAGCTGTTTTTCTTATCGCCACTTAATTGGATTATCAGGTAGCAAAAGAGACAATTGAACACTTTTTCAGCTGATTTATCTGCAGAGATCCCCTTTTGGGGGGAATCACTTCTGGCAACGCTGAAAACATCACGTCACAAAGTTATGCTGCTGCTGCTGATTATTAAAAGGAACTCTCAATTAATTTGATTAATACGTTCCTTTAAAATTAGCAGCTGCCAGGAGCTGCCTCCTGGGTGTTTATCAGAGCTCTGGGAGCAACAGGAAAGCCCCTGGCACAGCTCAGCTGCTCCTCACTGCAACCAGCACAGCAAACAGCCCAAAATGGCGATTTTAACCACGCTCTGCTGGGAGGGGTGAGAAGAGCTCGGGTTAAGTACAGATGGTACCAAGACTCTGTGAGGCAACAGTTAAAAATTAAAACCAATGAAAATGAAAAGTTTCCAAGTGCAGGAGAGCTCTGAACCCTCACACAGACCCTGCCAGGCGCCCCAGGACGCTCCAACAGGCAGGAAACCCCCCCCACAAGGGGAAATAAATCAGTCAAACACTTTAACTGGGGTTTGGGGGAGTCAAAGGAGGGGAATTCACTGGGGAAAAATGAATAAACCTCAAAGGCACACAGGAGGTTTTTCCCATTTCATTGTACATTTTCTATCCCACTGCTGGCTTCTGGCATTTCCTGCCATTCCCTGCACATCCAATTTGGGAGCTGCAATGGATTTGACTTGCAAACCTCCTGTATTCTGCAGGTGAGAAACCAGTGACAGTAACACTGAAAACAGTTTAAAGAAGCCAGGATCCTCCCCTTGTGAAAACCCAGACAGCACAACTGAGGAGAGCTCCCTGACAAAGCAGAACCACATCCCAAAGAGCCAGCGTGACAAAAGATCATTTTATAGTCCTGAAATGCAGCTGGGGCTGCCCCAAACTCCTCAGCAGGGACAGGGTGTTCAAACACCTGACACAAACCCACCCAAGCTCCAGGGCAGGGAATCCTGCCACCCTGAGCTGCACTTACAGCATGGCAAACCCACCCAACCTCCAGGGCAGGGAATCCTGCCACCCTGAGCTGCACTTACAGCATGGCAAACCCACCCAAGCTCCAGGGCAGGGGCTGGAACCCACCTGAGACTCACAGGGGGCTCTGCTGCAGCAGCCACCTCCCAGGGAGGGCTTTGGGCCAGGTTTTGGTTTATTTTAACCAAAACCCTGAATGAACCCACGTCCCAGGACCTGCCAGCAGCATCACAAGAAGTGAAGCGATTGGAGTGTACAAACATTTCCAGTCCCATTCCCAACCCTGCAAATTCACAATAAAACAAGTGAACAGAGTGATCCTGGCCTGGGTGTGCAATATTCCCTGTCCCAGCATGGGACAAGGTGCCACCAGCGTGGCACTTCTGCACCAGGGGCTGCCCTGAGGCCAGCACAAGCTCCCAGGGATCTATCCAAGGGATGCAGAGCCCAGGAGATGCCCAGGGTATCTGCCCCAGCCCCAGCTCTGCCCCTTGCACCCCAAAGGAATTCCAGTCCGTGGGAATGAGCTGAGGGGCAGAAAAGCTCCTGCCATTCCAGAAATGGCAACAAATTGATTTTTATTGATTTTCCCCCGGGGAAAGCAGAGCAAGGCAGGTTCAGAGGGAGCTGGGAGGGGCTGGTTCATTCTGCTGCCACCCAAACCCACAGCTCTGGGAAATGGAACACCCTGGGCATGGAGCACCACCCTGCAGGGCGAACACATGGAGAGGCCAAAGCAGCGCACGACATGCAGGATCCTCAAGGAAAAGGAACTCCAGGTTCAAACAGGGCTGGCAGAGAGATCCAGAAATGCCAGCTGGGCCCTCTGTCCTAAATCAGTGTCCTGATGAGCCCTGCATTGGCTGCTTGGTCCTCCCTAGAACAATGAATATCTGCTCCCCAGGAATGCTCACCCTCCTGCCAAGAGCCACAAAGTCCTTGCTTATGGCACTGGAAGAAGTTTACAACTGCCCTGATCTGCAGATGGGCTCGGGTTTAAATTACATCTCCATAGCAAGGTAATTCAATTGTAAAAATGGAAGGTGCACCAATAATAAAATTACATTAACGCTTGGAATGACAACAATTTATCCAAGGAAAAGGATCCCCGTGGATTCCCAACAGCTTTAACTTAGAAACTTTCTACACATGAAGAAGCTACTGAATCACTTGGAAATCTCATTTTCACTAATTTTGTTTATTGTTTCATTTTTTCCCATTAGCCCTCATCATAACCCAACAACAGAACACCTAAACTAATATGGAAGACTAATATTTCTAGCATGTTATTCATTAATGCTTAATTCCATTGTGTCAGACCTTTGCTGCATATTTAATGACATTCCTGGTGTGTTTTATCACCTCAAAATTGTCCTTTATTATGGCAGTTAAACTCCAGTAATACACAAAAAATTAAGACTCTCCTTGGGAACACTAAATTAAATTACAAGAACAGTGTAAGATGACTTTGAGAGATGGAGGAAAGCTCTGTTTGTGAGACAGAGTAGCAGGAGAAGGAGCTGCCTGTGCCTGGGAACCTCGAGTGAGAACAGGCTCAGCTGCAGGAGGGATTTAGGAGCTTTTGGCTTCCTAAAATCTGCTACAAAGGTGCACTGGAGCCACACAGTGCAGCCAGGCAGGAAACAGCAATAGAAAATAGAACACTGAAATGCCTTTTGTTGGTGAGCTCCGTGCCAGGAGCGCTCCCAGGACCTGGCCTGAGCTCAGGAGGGCTCTGGGATCCCCCTGGCAATGAAACGTGACCCCTGGGAGGGAGATGGGAGCGCAGGGAGCCAAGGAGAAAGAAACCCCTAAATGGATGAACCATTCCCTGTTTTGTCTGAAAGGCCCAGAACAGGGAGCTCCTGAGCTGCACGCCTGTATTTATGTGTGAGAGCTGCCCTTCAGCTGCTTCCAACACCCAGGAGGAGAGAGAGAGCCCACTTCAGACACGGGAGCTGCTGGGGATCACGGAGGTGTGGATCAGGGACCTGCTGGGGATCAGGAGCTGCTGGGGATCAGGAGCTGCTGGGGATCAGGATCAGGAGCTGCTGGGGATCAGGGAGCTCCTGGGGTTCAGGATCAGAAAATTCTGGGGAGCAGGAGCTGCTGGGGTTCAGGGAGCTGCTGAGAATCAGGATCAGGGAATTGGGGCTCAGGATCAGGAGCTGCTGAGGATCAGGATCAGGAGCTGCTCAGTGCTGGGCTGCTCCTGCAGGATGTTTGTTCCCCCCCAGCAGTAGCGGTGCCCCCTCTGGATAATGAATCATTACAGAGTGTGAGCACAGAACGATCCCTAACTAACGATGGAGCTTTTCTAACTGCAGGTTGGAGCGTTCCCAGGGCCCCAGTCCCTTTGTTCTCAGGGAGGGAACATGGCATTTCAGCTGCTCCCCGCTAACGGCACTGCTGGGGCTGCTGGCTGCCAGGGCAAGCAAAGACTTGTCACCTCTTCAGAGAGTGACAAACGCAGGGAGCAGCCAGGACCCTGTGAGACAGCTCCGTGGGAGGCCAGGGAGGAGAAGCGTCTTTGATAGATAATTTTGGAAGGAAGCATGTTTCCTCGTTTTTCCACCCAAGAGGAGAGCAGCATTTACAGCATGACAAAATTCCTCCAGGAGCCCAGAGCCAGGCTTACAAAAGCCCTGCAACAGATCAGGGCCAGGGAGCAAGGCCACAGAGAAGGGTCCAGATAGGGCTGAGAGCTGGACCCCAGGGGACACTTGTGGGACCAGCCCACCCTGGTGCCCTGCCCTGGGTCAGGCCTGCAGGGATCCCTGCAGTACCAGAGCAGGTTTTGGTGGGTCCCCCCTGGGTTTTGGATCACTCCTGCCTTGCTGCAGCACATTTTCCTCCAGACTCACACCCAGGGTCGGTGCTGGGAGCTCACACAGTGACCCCTGTTCTTCTGGGACCCAAAAGGGGCACATTCAGCAAAGCTGGGAGCTGCTTAAACAGGCTCTGTCCCCAGCGCTCACCCAGGGAAACGGAAAATAGAAACAGAGCTCTGGAACTCCTTGGTCTTTGCTAGTCCTGCTCATAATCCCCATCTCCTTCACACTGGAGTCATGTCCTTAATGCACTCGCTGAGCCTTAATGGCCCTCTCTCAAATGAGTACTAAAAATGCAATATAGCTCAATAAACCCACTCGAGCAGCCCGGCAGAGCCCAGCCCTGCCCTGAGCCACTCCGTTCATGGAGCTCTGCCCCAGGGGCTGGAAAAGGAGATCGGAGCAAGGCCTGGGAAGGCAGGCCAGGACTGAGCCCAGCAGTGCCTCACCTGATGGCAAATCTCCTCTTGGATCCCAGCAGACACCAGCACCCACCTGGGACTCACCTGGGGACAGGGGCTGGGACAGGGACCCGGGCAGCGACACCCAGGCCAGGCTGGGCAGGCTCAGAGCAGCCTGGCACAGGGGGGGCTCAGAGCAGCCTGGCACAGTGAAGGGGTCCCTGCCATGGCACTGGGGGGGCTCAGAGCAGCCTGGCACAGTGAAGGGGTCCCTGCCATGGCACTGGGGGGGCTCAGAGCAGCCTGGCACAGTGAAGGGGTCCCTGCCATGGCACTGGGGGGGCTCAGAGCAGCCTGGCACAGTGAAGGGGTCCCTGCCATGGCACTGGGGGGGCTCAGGGCAGCCTGGCACAGTGAAGGGGTCCCTGCCATGGCACTGGGCAGGCTCAGGGCAGCCTGGCACGGTGAAGGGGTCCCTGCCATGGCACGGGGGGGCTCAGGGCAGCCTGGCACAGTGAAGGGGTCCCTGCCATGCCAGCGTGGCACTGAAGGGGGCTCTGGGGTCTCTCCCAGTCCCTGTCCACATGCTCAATGCTCCCCAGGAGACATGGAATGTGGATATTCCTGAGTGACCCAGCACAGAGCTCTTCACTGCCTGCCTTCCAAAGGGCCTTTTCAATGGACAGCCCATTAGAGACAGGGATTGTGTTCATTTGAGAGACCTGGCTGCACTGTGCCACACCCTGAATAAAGCCCAGGAAATTCACTTCACAGCAAGAACTTCAGAGAGTCAGAATATTAATGCACCAGAAATGAGGTCACAGCGAGCCTCCAATCAATCAATCAATCAATCAATCAATCAATCAATCAATCAATCAGTCAGTCAATATTTAAACAATTTTTATGCCAAAAAGAATTTTTTTTTGCAGAATCTTGATAATCAGAACAAGACAACTGGAGATAAAAGCATCCTGTAGTCAACCCAGGACATAAGGCAATCAAACCAGGAGATCTGGGATTCACAAGACCAAAGAGAGAGGCCAAAGGCAGGATAAGGAGGAATTAATTACGCTGCATGTGCCCCTTTCCCTTACTGCGGGGCACTCCTCACGTTAGTCCCCATTTAACTGAATCTCCCTCTGCTGTTTGCAGATGGAATTTCGCTCTGTGCCCCTGCAGTGTGCACTGTCCCGGGGCATTTCACACATCCCCGGGGCTGGCAGGAGCAGAGCTGCCCCCGGGGCTCCCCAGTGCCACCCCGGGCTGCTCCCCGTCCTCCAGGGCTGGCCCTGGGAGCTGCAGCTCCTCCTGCCACGAGGGACACGGGCCAGCACATTCCCCTGGAACAGAGTCTGCCTTGTAGGGAGGCATTCAAACGATGTTCTCAGTATGACACAAATGAAAAGTAATTAAATCAATGTAACTTCTAAGGAAACAGTTGTTAACTGCTATTTCACATAAGACATCCACTTCCTTTATCTTTAATTCATTCCGTGGTCGGAAAAGATGACCAAAGTTATCTTTACTTTGCAAAAACTACTGCAACGGGAGTGAGGGAAATTAACACTTTGATTAACACTTTTAATATTTGAAATTAATTTCAAAGCTCCATCTCAGTTGCCAAGGTTTGTATTAATCATTCCTCCCAATATTATGGCACGCTGAAAGAACTTGATTAGATTGATTCCAAAACAGGGAGTGAAGAGACAGCTCAGGCACCACCGATTCAACTCCTCCCTGGCATTGCCTACCTGCCCAGGGAGCCTGCACTGAGGAGGAGCTGCTTTGCTGCCACCTCTATTGTCACAGGAAACGCGGAATTTCTGGTGTGAAATTCTCAGAGCTCACACGCAGAGCAGCTCATCCCAGGGCTGGGATGCTCAGAGAGCTCTGGCAAACCATGGCTGGAGGGGAACTCTGTTAACTGACAGATCAGGGAATGGTTTGGGCTGGAAAAGCCCTCCAGGATCAGAGTCCAGCTGGGGAGGCACAGGGCAGCACAGCTCCCAAAATCCCTGCACTCTGCAAACACAGAAAATGCAAAAAAGCCCCACCAAGCTGTTGGTTTCTGTCACCTGGAGAGTCCTTGGGACTCACAATGGACACCACAAACCCAGGCATTCATCAACCCTTCCCCAGGGCAGGCCAGCACTGCCCCAGGAGCCACATCCACAGGGCTTTCAAACCCAGGATGGGGACCTTCCAATGCCTGAGCACCTTTCCATGGAGGGATATTGCCAATATCCACCCTGAGCCTCCCCAGCCCAGCCTGAGCTGTTCCCTCTGCTCCTGTCCCTGTTCCCTGGGGTCAGATCCCAAATCCCCCCGGCTGTGCCCTCCTGGCAGGAGCTGTGCAGAGCCACAAGGGCCCCTGAGCCTCCTTTGCTCCAGGCTGAGCCCCTGCCCAGCTCCTCAGGGATTCTCCTGCCCTGTCCCTGTTTCACCCCTCAGAGCCGTTTCCAGCGCTGGAACAGACCCTGCACCCACGGGGAGCTCTCCTGAAAAAGCACCTCCATTTACAAGTCATGAATTTGACTTTTGCCCTTCTGGGTGCCTCTCTCAGAGCAAAGCAACGTTCCCTGCATTAAAAAAAAAAAGGATAAAAGCAGGATATCCACAAAATTCCAGTGAGCCTTGTTTAATCCACTCGCCTTCAGTTGTTCTGCAAGCTCCTCATTTTGGGGAAATAAATGGTTTTAATTAAGTTGCCTGCACAGCTGCTGAGGCAGGAGCTGCCAGGGCTCGGGAGACGCCCCTGCACAGCCCG
>NW_005054420.1:1604892-1615313 GCF_000277835.1 Geospiza fortis | reverse complement strand
TTCCCCAGACAGTGTCCCTTCTCCATTTGTTAATCCACACTTAATTCTTAAATCACACAACATCACGGCTTTAAAGATAAGCTTTTAAAGAGCCTCCCACACAGCCTCTCCTGCCATCTCCCGGGACACTGAGATAACCAGCAGGAACCAGACACGGCGAATATGCAAATATGCAAATATGCAAATGGGGATGGAGGAGCTGCTGCTGCCGGCTGGGGCTGGGGGCAGGAGATGGGGCTGGGACATGATGGGAGGTGACACCCGGGGAGATGGGATGGGAGGTGACACCTGGGGAGGAGCAGGGCTGAGGATAAAGGAGCAGGGGAGGAAGGCCAGGAGCTGGGAAAACGCCCCTCGCCAAAGGCAGGGAGAGGGAAGGAGCTCGGCCAGCTGGGGCTGAGAGCCCCATGGCACAGGGCAGCACAGCTCCCCAGATTCCTGCACTCTGCAAACACAGGAAATACAAGAAAACCCCACCAAGCTGTTGGGTTCTGTCGCCTGGAGAGTCCTTGGGACTCACCATGGACAACACAAACCCCAGGCTTTCATTAAACCCTGGAAACACCACAGAGCCACTGAGCTGCTCGTGCTTGCAGTGAAATGCCCTGGGATGGGAACTGCTGCCCCTGCAGCCCCAGACCCAGCAGGGAGAATGGGAACTGCCATCCACCCCAAATCCAGGCTGGAGCTGCTGCCCCTGAGCCCCAGACCCAGCAGGGAGAATGGGAACTGCCATCCACCCCAAATCCAGGCTGGAGCTGCTGCCCCCGAGCCCCAGACCCACCAGGGAGGATGGGCACTGCCCTCGACCCCAAATCCAGGCTGGAGCTGCTGCCCCCGAGCCCCAGGGCTGCCCCAGCCCCACCCGGGCTGTGTGGGGCAGGCACTGGGTGCCCCTGGGGCCACCCCCAGCTGCAGCACCCCTGGAACTGCCAGAGGACAGCACAGCCCTGCGCACAGGGAGAACGCTGATTTTCTGCTTTCAAAGACATGGAGGAGCCCTGCTCCCTCCCTGCCTGCTCCCTCAGTAAAGATTTTAAATGTAAACTCGATTCCTCCAACACTGGGAAGAGTCCTATTAAAACTACAGCCACTTTGATGATAAATTTTAATTAGTACTATCCACAAAATGCTAAAATAATCTGATGGAGGAGGCAAATTCCAGCTGAAACAGCAGAACATGTAAATCCTCTGCCTGATTTACAGATCTTGGAAGCAAATCTGGAGCAGTTCCCTCAGCCTCTCATGCAATATTTTTTATTTTTCCCCAGAAAAGTTGCATTGCCAAGGAGACATCTCTTTTTTGGGTAGATCCCTGTTAATTACTAGCATGGAACTTTCCTACTAATTGAGCAGCCAGCCAACACACCACCTTGGAGATGCACAGCTTGCTGCAATCTGAGCTCCAGCATGTGAAAACCAAGGGATTCTTCTCTAAAAAGAAATGGAAGCATTTCAGCAATGGTTGAAAGAGAAATGGAAGCACTTTTTACCTACCAAAATATGGAGTTCAGTGTTGTGTGTTTCCCCTGCCACAGCTGAAGGCATCACTAACACCTAAAACAGAGCAGAGAGCTGCACTTGCACATTAAATGTCTAGAGGCAGGTGCAGAGACAGCGCAGGTCACATCAGCTCCTCACAGAGCAGCGGGCACAGAACCCAGCCCCAGGAAAATCCACCCAGATAGCGAAACGTGGGGCAGACAGTTACTGGGAGAAGGGAACAGAGCCTGGGGCTGGGCGCTCTCAGGCGTCAGTGACTGCTCTGCACAAGCCCAAAGAGAGGAGGAACAAAACCAGGAGACATTCAGAAGAGGGAGGATCAAAGGAGAACATCTCCTTGAGCACAGCTCACCCCACTGCCTGCAGGCCCCCAGGGATGCTGAAAAGCTGCCCTGGGCACTGCCCTCCCACCTCTGTGGGCTCAGCAGCCCCTGAGCCAGCCCTGCCTGTGGGATGGCCTGAGATTCACCTGGACAGCCAGAGCCCAGAGCAGGGGATGCAGAGTCTGCCTCAAAGCTGCAGCTTCACCGGCTGAGGCTCTGCTTATTCACAGCAGCCTGAACTTTCTGCTGAAACTGGGTAGGGACAGAAACTAAACTCGAGAGGAAAAACTAAACCAGAGAGGAAAACTTAACTAGAGAGAAAAACTAAACCAGAGAGGAAAAACTAAACCAGAGAGGACAACTTAACTAGAGAGAAAAACTAAACCAGAGAGGAAAAACTAAACCAGAGAGGAAAAAAGAGGAACCGGGGGAGAGGGCAATGTCCAGGGGCACAAATGCCCAAACAAGATTGCCTGAGGCTGTAACTCTGCTCTGAACCTGGCCAGGCAAAGCCACGTCCTGATCAATACTTTCTGAGACAGACTATATCTCATTAGGGTCTCCTGCTTCATTTGCTGCTCTTTTGCCATTCCTCCCAACATCTCCCAGATGTGCCTTCTCTGAGCACAGTGCCCACAGAGCCTTCCCAGGCTGGAGCTGGGTGCAGATGGGCCCTGCCCATCCCCATCCCCTCTGTGCTTTCCTGGGCTCCCTGGGGCTGGGGAGCAGCAGTTTGGGAATGGAACCCCCAAAGCACAGCAGCCAGAGCCATCCATCCCCCCTGCACACACAGGCACAGAGCTGGAGCTCCCACCCAGCTCCCTGCCTGTTCTCAGCACTGCAGGGAGCAGCTCCTGGGCATGGGTGGATGTTGCCATCTTATCACAGGGGTTCCACACTGCTGTCTCCTTATCACAACAGTTCCACACCTGCTTGGTGTTTCCCATGGGCAACTCTCAGAGCTCTGACTCTTCTTCACAAAGCACCCAGCTGACCCCAGCTCCCTTCTCAACACCACCCCACTCTTTTATAGCATCTTCTTCTCATTGGGTACAGCTGTGGCCTGGTAAAGTCAGGCCTGCTCCTAATCTGTGATAATTGGCCCAGCTGCAACTCCTCAGGGGTGAGATTACTTTATCTATTACACTATCTTTATTTTCTTATATTCTATTCCACTACAGGTGGGTGGATGGGTGGACAATGAAGGGATGGATGATGGAGGGAGGGATGGATGATGGAGGGAGGGATGATGGAGGGATGGATGATGGAGGGATGGATGATGGAGGGAGGGATGTCCAACAGAACCACCTCCCAGTCCCACAAACCTTCAGGAGGAGCCGCCTGGAGCCCGCCTGCCACCCCTCTGTGCCCTGCTCCACCCCAGTGGGGCCAAGCCAAGCTCTGGAAGGGCTTCCAGGAGCCACCTGCAGTGCCCAGAGCACATCTGGGGGCACCAGGAGCCACCTGCAGTGCCCAGAGCACATCTGGGGGCACAGGGAGGGCTCACAAGGGAAACGTGAGCAAGGAATGAGAGCTCATCCTGCCAGGGTTTGCTCCTTGTTGCCACATCAGAACTGGCTGCTGCACAGTGTTTGCCATGCTCCTGCACCAGCAGAAATTATTTCCTTGGGAAAAAGTGTAAAAGCTTTAAATAGATTAAAAAGAAAAGGTAAATCCATTAGAGTAAGTAAAAAGCAAACCCCCACCTCCTGCAGTACTCAGGCTTCAGCTCGGAGCCTGAGAAGTCCTGAATCACTTTCAATTTATCATGAGGTTGTCCAAGGTGAAAAGGCTGAACCTGGTGGCAGTCACTTCCAAATTCTAGTGGCTGTGGCTGGATTTTTGCCTGGCAGCTGGAAGAGCAGTGCAGTGAAATTACCCAGCTGCTAACAGCTGGAAATGACTCCAGGGGTCAGCCCCTGCCCCTGCAGTGCTTGGGAGGGTTCAATTCCCAGAGATTTTACTGCAGGTGCCACTTGTGCCTCCCTATTTCAGGGAGGATTTCATCTTGGCTGCAGACAAGTTTTCTCTCTGGTTCTCTCTCCCTTCACTTGACAGAAACAGAACTCAAATAGCAAAACACCCATAATTTCCTATCAAGGTTCTCCAATCATCCGAGAAGTGGTGGTTGATGCAGCCAGTTCTAACCCTGTCTGGACAGAAGATGTGCTGGAAATAAAATTCAGAGCTCTCCTGTTTCCATGGTAAGTTAGGATGAACAACACGAAATCAGGAGAGAGAAATCTGGGGGGGAAAACCCAACATGATGGAGAAGAGCAGCGCCCAGAATAGGCTCATTAAGGTCTGGGTGTGTGTGACACTAATTACACCTCTCAGTGGGGCAGGGAGGGGCTGGATGGTGCCGTCCCCATGGCACCTGGGGCTGGATGGTGCCATCCCCATGGCACCTGGGGCTGGGACAGAGCAGAGGCTGCTGCTCCTGGGACAGCTGGGGACACCCACAGTGCCCCATGAGCTTGTAAATCATGGAATTACAGCTCCAAACTTCAGCAGTTCCTGACAATTCCTGAACGGTTTCCATGCTGCTCTAACCACCCTCCCTGCAAGCAGCCCCAGTGGTCCCAGATGAGAGGAGCTGCTGCCCTTGCCCATGCAGGTGCCTGGCCTTCATCCCTGCTCTGCCTTCATCCCTGCTCTGCCTTCATCCCCTGCCCTGCCTCCATCCCTGTGTCACCATGGTAATTTATGAAAAGTCGCTTTGCCAGGATTTTTTCTCCTGAGAAGCCTCAGAGGAAAAGAAAAACAATGATTATCTGCTGCTGTGGAATGCAACAGGTGCATCTGTGATTGGTCCCATGAGGTTGTTTTTAATTCATGGCCAATCACAGCCCAGCTGTCTTGGACTCTCTGAGAGCCACAAGCTTTTCTTATCATTCCAATTCCTTTCTATTCCTTGCCAGCCTTCTGATGAAATCCTTTCTTCTATTCTTTAGTATAGCTTTAATATATAATTTCCTTTTAATATAATATATATCATAAAATACTAAATCAGCCTTCTGAAACATGGAGTCAGGATTCCCATCCCTTCCCTGGTCCTGGGACCCTGTGAACAGCACCACACCCCTGCCCTGCCCTGCAGCCCCAGCCCGTCCCTGCTGCCAGGGCTCCCGCAGCCCCACCACCCCTCCGAGCGCCTGACTGCTTTCAGAAAAGGCAGAACAATTTCCCAAGGCTGCAGAGGTCTTCCAAGCCCAGCCATCGAGGAAAATGAAAGATAATTCACAAAAATCACACTGAATTCCCTGTAAATGCTGGGCATTATGGCAGTTATCCATTTTCATGCCACTTTCACACATCTCCCTGTTTCAGGTGAATGGCAGCTGGGATTTTTACCAGCACCATTTGGTGGAGGGTCTGCGGGAGAGGTGAGGAAAGCACAGCGCTGAGCACTGGAACCCTCCGGGGATGGAACACACACTGGGGACCTGTGATGCTCTTCCTCAAAGCTCCCTGTATTCGCTGTTGATTTTTCTTTGGCAATGTCACTTTTAATAACAGGTTCAGAAGCAGGCTGACCTACATAATCCCTCTAGTACAGAAGCACATGCTGCCTCCCACTATTTCTGGAGAACGTAAATGGAAATGTCTGTGCCTTGCTTGGTCACCGTGTCCCTCCAGAGCTATAAAAACCAAACTGGAACAAATGTCCCAGGCTCGCCCAGTTCGCCAGGCAAACTCACAGACCTGCTCTTTTTCCAACAGAAGGGCCCGGCAATGCAGAAGGGTCTGATTATTTCATATCAAGGCATAAATCCTCCTGCTCTACACTCAGATGGCACCAGGGAGCTGCAGTCCCCAGAGCTGCAACTTCTGCCTCTCTCCTGTCCATGTTTGCCAGCTTAGCAGAAGAGATAGCATGGCAGATGCATCAAGATAATTTCAAGCCTTTTTCCTATTACTCTGTTACCCTTTAATTGTCCTGAATCAACCCTGCCCCAGACAGAGCTCCTGTTTCCTTTGTGGCTGTCTCACTCTCCTTTCCCTGGGATCCAGCAGCACCTGCACACAGGCACTGCTGCCAGGCCCAGCCTGAAACCAGCAGGCCAGAAATAAACCCCCTTGGGTGGTTTGGCTGAATCACATCTGGTCTGAAAAGGAACGAAAGCTGTCCACACTGCCCCAGAACTCTCTTGGTCAAAGAGGAATTTCCCAGCTTCATCCTGCAGCATCCTCCCCAGCCCCACAGGGCAGGGGCATCATCATCCTCAAGGACATCATCATCCTCCCCAGGGACATCATCTGTCGCTATAAAACACAAAAGAACACAAGCTCACACCACTGTTCTCAAAGTAAAGAGAATTATTTTCTGACTCCAACATTGATAGTTTTCCAAGAGTGGCAGTGGATTGGAGGTGACAGTGCCACCTCTCCAATGACACTGGACAAACCAACAGTCCATCACATTTCTCCTCCTCCATAAAGGAATGCAAAACAATGAGTTATTTACGGAAAGTGTGTGAGAAAGTTCGCTACAAGAATGTCAACATCAGAAGGCTTAGAAAATCTTAAAAAACCAAAGCGACAATCATCCTCCCCAGGGACACCATCATCATCCTCCCCAGGGACACAGGAACCCTCCCTGTGCCCCCAGCCTAACCCAGCCCTGCTCACCTCCATCCTCACCTGGGCACTCCCCAGCCTCCCTTCCCATGCCAACACAGAGAACATTTCCCTGCCACTAATCTTGTTTATTCTAATAAAGAGTCACTGACTAAAACAAAATCCAGAGAACTGACTGTTGACTCACAACTGAAGAGAAATTCCCACAGGCAAATCTTTTTAGCATTCCAAGAGCATGACTAATTCAATTAACACCAGCCAGAAGAAGATTATGTAAAGCTACCAAGTTATACATCTATATATGTGCAGAATAAATAACAATTACATGTTAAGGAACACAGGTAAAAGCTTGATGGTTTGCATTTTCTATTTCAAACACTGCTATAAACATCTTTAGTGCCAGCTTGACTCCAGGAGGCGTTCACAAATTTTCAGACATATGTGAAAATAAAGTTTTAGAAGTGTGTGGTTTTAATTACCTTTCCTTTATTCAAATCATTAGTGGATGCTGTTACAGCAGAGCTGTCTCCGTCCATCAGTGACTGTCTGTGTGCCAAACCACTCTCCACCCGCCTCCTTCCTTTCTGCTAATTCAGAACCTCCACAAATCGCATGAAAAGAAAAACCCAGAGAAGCAAGGAAGTGGAAAGGAGCTTGTCTTGTGGATCACTCATGCAAGGAGAGAACTCAGGATTGCCCTTGAAAGGCTTTTCTGAAGATTTCACCAACCCAGAGCACAATCAAACCATGAGCCTGGAAGTTCTTGTGCCAGAAAACAACTCCCTGCGTTTTCCTTGGACTCCAAAGGCAGAGGCTGATGAACCCATGCAAGCAGTGGAATAAATGTGAATTTTGGGCTCGGGCAGAGCAGCTGCTGTGGCTGGCTCTGCCCCAGAACCAGAGCCCCCCTGGCAAACTGGGCACCACAGGTGACGTGGCTCTCCCTGACTGCACCAGTCCAAGGATATGAGAGGCTTTCAGAACAAATCCCAACTCTTCTTTCCTGTAAAAATCTTACAAATCTCCTGCCTTGGGTTTTCCATCAGGCCCACTTAAAATTGCAGCTGAACTTCTCCCATCAACACCCATGAGGTAAGAATGAGCTCCACACTCACCTCGTGTCTGCCTGGAAAATCAACTTACAGGGAAAATTATGTCCTTTTTATAAAGGTGTGAAGTAGGGTTAGCTGAAACTTAAACCCCCACATGAAATGTGGTTGGGCAGCCCTGTGGGTGGGTCCTGCAGTGCAGGGCAGGAGCAGCACCTCTGCCAGGGCAGGGCATGGGCACAGCGTGCCTGGCTGTGGGCACAGCTCTGCTCCAGGTCAGGGCTGCCCCTGCAGCCTCTGCTGCATCCCAGGCCATGAGAACATCCACAACTGCCCCTGCTCTGTCCTCACAGCCATGAGAACATCCAGAACTGCCCTGCAGCCTCTGCTGCACCCCAGGGCATGAGAACATCCACAACTGCCCCTGCACTGTCCTCACAGCCATGAGAACATCCAGAACTGCCCTGCAGCCTCTGCTGCACCCCAGGCCATGAGAACATCCAGAACTGCCCCTGCTCTGTCCTCACAGCCATGAGAACATCCAGAACTGCCCTGCAGCCTCTGCTGCACCCCAGGCCATGAGAACATCCACAACTGCCCCTGCTCTGTCCTCAAAGCCATGAAAACACCCAGAACTGCCCCTGCAGCCTCTGGCACACCCCAGGGCCACAAAAACACCCAGAACTGCCCCTGCAGCAGACCTGCCCTGCTCTCATGCTGTCCTCCAGGACCCTCAAACCCTGCTGGAACACCTCTGTGAGCTTGTGGGCTCAGCCAGCCTGGGAGCATTGCACAGCAGCCGTGGCACAGCCCTGGGTGCCAAAACCCCTCCAGAGCTGCAGCCAGGGCTCTGTCCCGGGGCTCTGAGCATATCCCCAGTGCCACAAAATGCTCACAGACACATCTGTGCCCTCCTGAGACCACCGGGGCACCCAGGGCTACCAGCACACCCCCAGTAAATCCTCCCAGACAGATCTGTGCCCTCCTGGAGCCCCAGGGCACCCAGGGCAGGGCTGTGCCACCCTGGGCAGGGCTGTGCCACCCTGGGCTCCTCTGCTGGCTCAGCCAGAGCTCAGGTGGGCTCCGGGGCTTTTTTCCTCGCATCCCTGAGGGAATCACACCCACAGCCCCCTGCAATCTGTGCAATGGAAGTGCAGAGCCCTTGTGTGCCAGGAGCAGGTGCCAGGGAAAGAACTGCTCAGTTCTCGGGGACTGCAGCCTCCCTGAGCACCCCCAGAGCTGCTGCAGGCCCAGAGAGCTGGGCTGGGCTGGCACCTCCGGGCTCTGCCCCTGCTCAGCTGCCACCCTGCCCCTGGTCTGCCAGGGCCTGCTGGATTTGCTGCACACTAAATCACTGAGGGCAGATTTAATCTCCTGGAGCTGATAATGAGTGTAGCTAGATATGGATCCTTTCATTTAAAAGTCTGCTTTGCAATTTAATCAGCCTCCACAGCCTCAACACCAGCCTGAAAGCAATGTGGGATGCTTGTAATGGTGAATGAAGAACAGAAAAATTAGACAAGAATTAGATTAATGATTTTATCAGAACCACTGAGCTGCTGTGTGTAATCAAGTTTCACTGCAATGTGCTCTCTGAGCACACTGGTGTCCCTGGGGAGCACCACACATCCCCAGCACAGCCTGGCTTTGTCCAGGGCTGGGCAATTGCAGCTCCTCTGCACGCACAGACAGGAGACAAGCACCACTGGGAGCAGCGATTCCCCCAGCCCCCCCCCTCTTCAGCAACACTTTCAGGAATGCTGTGACAAGGCATCCACAGCCAGCCTGACACCCCCCCAGGACCCATCTCCAGCACCAGACCCTGTGGGGAAATTTGGGGTTGCACCCAGTGCCCTGCAAGGGCAAAGCAGGACTGACACATAGCAAAGGAAAAAGTTGTTAAACAGCTGGGGGGGGCTAGGCAGCCCTAAAACCATTGTGGGGAGCCCCAGATCCATTGTGGGCAGCCCCAGATCCATTGTGGGCAGCCCCAGATCCATTGTGGGCAGCCCCAGACAGCCCCTGCCCTGGGGCAGCTCAGTCCCCACCTCAGCCCCTGCCCTCAGCCCATGGCCAAGCCCAGCAGCCAGAGCTGAGCTGGGAGATGATTCCCCCCGGGATCTGGCACCACAAGCAGCACCATCCCCATGGCCTGGCTGGGTGGGACAGCAGGGAGAGCTGCTGGGGCTGGGATCAATCCTGCCACAGGTGCTGGGGAGCAGAGCACAGGGCTGCACAGCAGCGCCCAGGCATTCCCAGGCATTGGTGGTGCAGGAAAACGCTGCACGCAGAGGCAGCTGCTGACACACCTGGGCACGCTCACCCGCTGCAGAGAAAAGCAGCTTAGCACTAATGACATCCAAATGAGATCGCTGCCATCTCTGATGTTTGTGATTCCTGGCTCCTTTCTGAGTCAAAGATGTTGTTAGAGTTTAATCAATAGCATTCTGCTCAGAGAAAGGCCTTCTGAAGCTGACAAAACTGCACAGGTTTGCTTTGAGACCTGCTCCAAGCTGAAGAGCCATAAAAAGAAAACGCTTCGCTTTTCATGCTGGGGAGGCTGCTGAGATTGCTGAGGAAACCGAAGAGTGGCTGCAGACAGGGAGTGAGCTCACTGCTGATGGGCAGCACTGGCTGGGGCTGGGACTGGGGATGCAGAACTGGGACCAGGGACAGGCTGGGTGTGATTTGAGGCCCCTCCAATGCAAACCTTTCTGATGAGCTGCAAACAGAATCCCTTTTGGCACCCAAGTGTCCAAAGGCACTTGGCTCATCCCAAACCCCAAACAAACACGGGTCTGGCTGGCCCAGGGCAGGGGTGGGCTCCTCACCCAGCAAACGCATCACCTGGGAGCACGGCTGGCTCCAGGGCACCGCAGCATGGCTCCAGGGCACTGCAGCACGGCCCCAGGGCACTGCAGCATGGCCCCGGGGCACCGCAGCATGGCTCCAGGGCACCGCAGCA
>NW_005054420.1:1584048-1604312 GCF_000277835.1 Geospiza fortis | reverse complement strand
CGGGGCACCGCAGCATGGCCCCGGGGCACCGCAGCATGTCCCCAGGGCCACCCTGCCCCACCTCCCACAGACACCGAGGCCAGAACCGAGCCCCAGCTCTGTCAGGGACCTCCCTGCCTGCACAGCAGCCACCAATGCTCAGTGCTCTGGCACACAACCGAGGGGCTCTGCTTCCCTGATCCAGGCTCAGGTGGCCAAACATGAGACTTAAGTGGCATTTGCTTTGGACCTTGGAATAGATATGAAAAAAGCCCTCCCAAGGCACAAAGGAAAACTTGGCAAAAGGCACACGCTGCAAAAAATAGAGGCCATTCCTTAAGCAGAGTCCCTGCTATCCAGCAGTGATATGCCAGCAATATAATCTTAATTAGCCAATAAAAGTTTTTAGACAATCTGTCTAGACTTGCTTTTGCCTGGACATAAAATTGGCTTTAAAAGAAATACATAAACAGCAATGAAACGCCAGTGAAGAGCTGTCAAACAAAGCTCCCTGCTGCTCTACATCTGCGCCCTGCTCTTAAACACGAGCATTTCTGTGAAATCCTTCAGGTTTGAAGCAGAAAGCTGCTGGGTTTGGGCTCAGAGCACGGCGAGCTCAGCCAGCCCCAGCCCCTGGGTGCTGCTGCAGAAGGAGCCCAGCTCTGCTGGAGAGCTCTGAGCAGCTCAGCCCAGCAGCCTGCAGGAAGGCAGGCCCTATAAATAATGGTAACGGAGCAAAACCGTGTCTGGGGAGCACCTGGCTGGCCCCTGCCCGCCCCAGAGCAGCAGGACACAGAGGGACCCTGGGCAGGCAGGCAGAGGCAGCTGAGGAGCAGGGCTCACACACAGACCTCCAGGAAGGCTGCTTCCCCTGCCCTGGGCACAAAACAGAGACTCTGGGAAGGATTCCTGCCTCATCTTCTAGAAGTTTTATGTTTTCACAACCAAAGTCAATTCTGCTCCCGAAATCAGGATTTTTTTTGGGATTAAATAAATGTGATTTTTCAGCCCATTCACTCTCTGGCAAAGCTTCCTTACTCGTGGACATTTTTCCCAGCCATGGCTCAATCTTTGCAAGCCCATCCACTGGTATCACCTTTGTTCTGCAGCTTTTCATCCTCCCGCTCCTCAGCCCCACTCCTCCCTTGCTCTTTCCACAGACTTGTTCCTTTTATTGTTCTCTAACCCCAAACTCTCTCCTTTCCCCTTCTGCTCCCCAAGATTCAAGGGCATCTTTTCCTCAAGCTCCCTAATGCCCAGAACAAACTGCATGTCCCCATTTCCTCAGAGCCCCTAATCCCAGTAACAAACTCTGTGTCCATTTCCTCATAGCCCCTAATGCCCAGTTGTTGGGAAGGATGAGAGTTTGACAAGAAAGTCTCACAGATATGTGTGCTGAGCAGAAAGATTTCTGAATGGAGAGTCTGATGAAGGAATAGAGATGGAAGCAAGTTTTGATCTAGAAGAAAAGAATTGCTGAGCCAGTCTTGCTGGATAACAAAGAAGGCAAAGGGTGTGTTGGTTAGAAGGGGTTTTTATGGCTCAGAGCAAAGGATAAACCCACCCCAAACAAGAAGATGTTTTTACCAAGCACAAAGAGAGCACAGGCAAACAAGTCAGCAAAGTTGCAAGTAGAAAAAAGGTCTCAGAATTTTCCACTGCAAGAACACTGAAATGCATCTTCTAGCTTAAACTGTGATGTACTGACTTCTAGTGATTGGAGAACAGTAACGTGGATATGGTAATTACAGCAGTTGTGATAGGCTATAGGTAATAGTTAATGTATAGATTGGTTCTGCTGTATTAAGATGCTCAGCAAAGTAAATAATGCATTGTAACCAAAAGAAAAGTCTAGAATGCAATGTAACCTAAACTAAGGGTGTGCAGGCCTGCCTGCAGCTGGGGCTGACAGCTGTGGGCACAGCTCTGTCATTCACGATCCTGGACTGCTGTAACACCTTGGATGGAATAAACTGCATTTTGAAGAGCCCCTGGAGCCCCACATCTCTCATTTAGGCTCTTACAGTGGCGCCCAACGTGGGGTGCCTTTATTAAGAGCCTGAATGAGGGACACGGTCTTCTGGAGCTGACAGCTGTAGGCACAGCTCTGTCACCCACAACCCTGGATTGCTGTGACACCTTGGATACAATAACCGGCAATTTGAAGAGCCCCTGGAGTCTCACATCTCTCATTTCAGCTCTTACAATTTTGGATTTTGGAGATCCAACTCTAGACCGGTGCAGGGATGGCAGCAATCTTTTAATCCTGATGAGCTCCCCTCTGCAGTTGTGCACAAACTGAGGCTGTTGGGGACATCACCATTAGTGGGTGGAGCTGGCTGGACATTTTTCTGATGGAAAATGACAATTCATCAAAAGCAAGATGTCATGCCTAAACACAGTCCATGCCTACAAAGAGCTTGTTTGGAAAAAGAAATTGTGAGGGGAGAAGCGCTGAAATGAGATCAACACATTTTGCTTTGGGCTTTTCAAGAAGGAACACTGAGCTTGTTGAAAAAAAAAATCACTTTTCATTTTAATATTTCACATTATAGAGTCTAAAGTAATTTACTTTGCAATTTCACTCTGAGAAAAACATTGAAGTTTCATCTCTTGTTCTCCCTCAGAAGTGGAAGAAAGAGGGAAGGAGAAGGGAAGAAAAACCCCAAGTATTGCCAATGAATTTAAAACATCCTCTTCCCCTTCCGGCTGCCTTCATGAGATCAGCCCTGAATTTATAGGATTCAGGAAAAATCTCACTCCAAATATTTTCTCAACAACAACGGAAGATTAGGGCTGGAAATGCCCGTGGGAAAGGAGGAGGTTGGTGGCCATTTTTTGGTGAGGCAGAGGGAGCTTTTGGTGAGGACGAGCATGAGGAGTCCCCTGGGATGGGGGAAGGGCCCATCTGGAACCACTTGTGGTTGATCAGGAGGAGCAGCAGTAGATGAAGCATGTGGGGAAAGGGAAGGAAATACATCTATCCCTAGGCACCAAGGACTGGATGTGGTTTAAAGGGAAGGAAATACATCTATCCCTAGGCACCAAGGACTGGATGTGGTTTAAAGGGAAGGAAATACATCTATCCCTAGGCACCAAGGGCTGGATGTGGTTTAAAGGGAAGGAAATACATCTATCCCTAGGCACCAAGGGCTGGATGTGGTTTAAAGGGAAGGAAATACCTCTACCACCAGGCACCAAGGACTGGATGTGGTTTTAACTCAAGCTCTTCACCAGTGTGCTTGTGCTGGGTGCCAACTCTGCCTGTGCCAAGAGAAAGGGGTGTTTGCAAAGGGCACTGGGATCTCATCCCTGCCGTGCTGGGCAGGGAGCAGAGCAGCCCCTCAGGACCCCGGGGGCTCAGGAGGGAAGGGCCCTGCAGCCTCAGTGGTTTGGGGATGTGAAACCACCGCAGCACCTCGGGCAGCACAGGAGGAGCTCGGAGCTCCAGTCAGCACCTCAGGGAGCTCAGCCCTCCTCTGCACTGCCCAAGGCTCCCAAAGAGCTCTGAGCACTCCCAGGGACAGGTTTTGCTCTCCTGCTCTCAGAAATTCCTCCAGGCTCTCCATGCAACCCCAAGCACTCCTGAGGATCAAGGCCAGGGCATCTCCTCCCAGCCCAGCTACAATTAACAGGAAAGCTCATTAACCCTGCCAGACTGGGCACAGAACAGCAGTCACTACAAACTCAGACAGCAATCCTTCCTGGCTGTTTGTTCTGGAATGCCAAAACATTTGTTATGTGACAACAGGAGGGAGAACAATAGATTTCATAATGTTGTTATTTAACATCAGTGCACACTGAAAGGACACGTGCCTGAGTGCTTGGGAAAAGTGGGAAGAAAAATGGAAAACGCTTGAAGTGCTTGGATATAAATGACTCGATTTTCTGAGTGCTTTATCCGTTTGTTTTTGTGTGTTTGATCCAGAAAACAGGATCCCAGGAGAGTGAGGAAAGGCTACTCCCATCAGAGCTGAATGACTGAGCACAGCCAAAGACAGGAGAACACACGGAGCCCCCAGGAGGGGTCTGGGAACCTCCCCAAAGCTCCCCCTGTGCTCTGCACCCTCACACTCACCCCCACCCGGGCTCTGTGACCCTCCAGCCCCACAGCCAGAGCTCGGCTTTGCTAGGCTGCCCCCCAAAGCTGAGCTCAGAGCTGGGTGAGCCTGCCTGGCTGCGCGAGGGGCTGCAGGGGGAGAGCTGAGCCCAGCCTGCTGTCCTGGGCAGCACCAACTGCTCAGCACAACGTCCAACAGCTCAGCCCATCCTTACTGCTCTGTCCTGGGCAGCACCAACAGCTCAGCCCATCCTCCCTGCTCCTCCTCATCCTCACTGCTCTGTCCTGGGCAGCACCAACAGCTCAGCCCAACATCCAACCGCTCACCCCATCCTCCCACAGCTCCTCCTCATCCTCCCTGCTCTGTCCTGGGCAGCCCCCACAGCTCACCCCAACATCCAACAGCTCAGCCCATCCTCCCACAGCTCCTCCTCATCCTCACTGCTCTGTCCTGGGCAGCACCAACTGCTCAGCCCAACATCCAACCACTCACCCCATCCTCCAGCACCTCACCCCATCCTCCCAGAGCTCACCCCATCCTCCCTGCTCCTCCTCATCCTCCCCCAGCCCTGCCCAGCAGGACAAGGAGGGACACTCATCCTGCAGCCCAGCAGTGGGAGAGCAGCAGAACCCCACTGAGCTGTGCAAATGGGCCATTTGGGGAGAGCAGAGCGTTCATAAATGCACTCCAGATCTTTCATTTATCTGTTAGGAGGCATTCAAGTGGTCTTTTGCTAACGACTTCAATATATATATTTCTTAGAGATAGCAATTAACCTTCTGGTACAGATTAATCTTTAAAAAAAAATCAAAGATGAATTAATCTTTGAATTTCAAGTATTCAGTAGTTTCATTAATAATCTGAAATTGTCCTTTAGATTTCCCATAATTAGACCATTCCCCTAATTTATTAATCCCACAGACTGCAGAGCATGTTTCAAATCTTCATCTCCTGCCACAATGACATATTCAAACTCGCTTGAAGTGCTCATAATAAAAGTCACTTTGTGAAGAATTATTAACTCGGAGGATCAAGCAAAGTCTTTATGTGCCAAAGCATATTTGAAAACTAAGCAGGGGAAGCACTTTCCACTGATCCTCAGATTTCCTAAGATCCCAGCTGATCAGACACAAGTCTGGATGAAACTCTGCCTTCAGGATAATCAGCTGGCTACAGACTGCAGCCAGAGCCAGGAAACGTGCAGGTGCCTATGGAGCAGGGCTGCCCCTGTGCCAAGGGACAGTGCCTGGAGATGGCAGGGAGCTCTGGGAGCTGCCAGCCCTGCTCCCTGCTGGGATGGCTCAGCTTGGGGGAGCTCCCTGCAGCCTGGGCTCTGATCTGCCTGCTCCTAAGGGCTGCACAGGGAGAGCCGGGCAGGGACTGTGCTGCCACCCCTGCCCCATCCCTGCCCCCAGGTGTCACACACATCTTTCCTTAGGACTTTTCCTCCTGAGAAGCTGAGAGGCCTCAGGAACAAAATGCAAACAATGGTTACCTGCTGCTGTGGAATGCAACAGGTGCATCTGTGATTGGTCTCATGTGGTTGTTTCTAATTAATGGCCAATCACAGCCCAGCTGGCTCAGACAGAGAGTCCTAGACACAAGCTTTTGTTATCATACTTTCTTTTTCTATTCTTAGCTAGCCTTCTGATGAAACCTTTTCTTCTATTCTTTCAGTATAGTTTTAATGCAATATAGATAATAAAATAACAAATCAAGCCTTCTGAAACATGGAGTCAGATCCTCGTCTCTTCCCCAATCCGAAAACCCCTGTGAACACGGTCACACCCAGGTGCCATTCCCAGCCTTTCCTGGCCCTTTCCAGGGCTGGTGCCTGTCACTGCCCCGGGCAGCCCCTGCCAGCCTGCCCAGCCCATTCTGTACTGAGTTTTCACCAATACCCACCCTGAGGCTGCCCTGGGGCACTCGAGGCCCTTCCCTCTCCTCCTGCCCTGTCCCTGTCCCAGGGCTGAGCCCATGCAGCCCCAGGGAGCCAGGGCACAGCTCCCCCAGTGAACTCCACCAGCCTGGGCTCACAGCCCAAAGGCAGGGACAGGCTCCAGTGCCCCAGGGGAGGGCAGGAGCTGCATCTCCAGCCAGCCCCGCTCCACTGAACCTCCAAAACCAGATCTTCCTGCACTCGCCAGGCTCTGGAAGGCCAGGGACCTTGTTGGCAGGAATTAAACCCTGTCAGAGCTTCCCCTGAGCTGTAGGAGCGTGGCACAGGGAGCTGAGCACAGCCCTGAGCAGCAGCCAGGCATCAGATTATCCCATCCTGGCTCTGAGGAGGAGCTTTAGGCAGCATCCCTGTCAGAGCCTTCATCCCCAGCATCACCTCCATCCCCCTGCACACACTCAGAGCTGAGGGGAGCAGGCTCTGCTCTGGCTGCAGGGGCTGAGTTTGGTGCTGGCTGCATGGACAGCTCATGGAATAAATGTAAATTCTGCACCAGGTCTGCAGCCACAGCCTGTCCTTCACACAGGGACCACATTTTGGGCATGAGTTTGCAACAGTGGATATTTGCAAAGAAAGCCAATTTTAAATTCCAATGAGCACTGGCATTTGTCACTTCCTGCTGTATTAAATCCAAACCCATTTGCTTTAATACCACATAAATATGCATTTGTAGGAACAGAAGAATTTATGCAAATGTGGGTTCCTTCTGTGACACCAGCATAAGGAAACAATTCCAGCTCCCCCTCTCCAAGGCCCCTCCTTTAAGCCCAGTGAGTTTCCCTGCCTGTTCCCTGGCAGGTGCTGCCAGCAGGGACCCATCAGGTTGGGGCAGTTTGGGGGCTGTCCCTGCAGGCAGAGCCAGTGCTGTGGGAGCAGCCCGGGCATGGGGAGCCCAGAGCAGCTCCAGCCCAGGCTGGGCACTGAGCTGGGCACTGAGCTGGGCACTGAGCTGCTTTCACTGGGGCAGTGCCAGGCTGGGACACCTGTGAGTCCCACTTGGGGAGCACAGCAGAGCCTGCCCTGCCCCTGCCCATGGGCTCTACCTGCAGAGCCTCTGGAGACAGCCCTTGCATTCAGCACCAGCAATGAATTCCATCCTCTGCTGTTTCTCCTCCCCAGCCCAGGAATCAGCTCCAAACGCTGCGGTTCCCAAACCCTCACGGGTCTGGATTGCAAACCAGCTGGCCAAGGGCTCACACCCAGGTCTGGCACGTCTCATCCCACACCACTGGGCCTGGGGGCTCCACATCCCACACGGCAGCCCCTGAGCCCTCAGGGGAAGGTTCTGAGTTCCCTGCAGTGAGCTGGGCAGGGCAATGCCAAAGCAAACCCAGACCAGGCTGGCACGGAGAGCTGGGCACCCACGGGGGCACCAGGCAGGCTGGGAGCAGCTCACAGCCCAGCTCCAGCCTGGGGAGACACACACAGGAGCTCAGCCTTCCCAAACCTGCCCTCTGCCCATGCCAGGACAGCTCAGCCAGGGCAGCAGCAGCAGCTGGGCACAACTCAGGACCTCTAAACCCCCCAGAAATGACTGAAAACCACTGAGGGCTCCCACTCTCTGACCCTCCACGAGCAATTTAGGAATGACAACATCCAGGAGCCATGGCAGAGCATTGCAGAGAGCTGGAGCAGCTTTAGGAGCACACATGAGCTCTGGGAACACAGGATGACATTGAGCACAACACGACACGGATGGCTTGCCGAGCAGCACGGCCTACCTGCCTCTCTGGAAATTTGCATGAAGGACTCGACTCCTTTTTCTCCATAATTCCCTTCAGATGCCAAAGTGGACACATAATTCCATCCCAAAGCTTTCACAATGTCCACCATTGCTTGTGCTTGGAAGGAATCTGGAGGAACCACCCGTGAGAAGAAATCATAGCGCCTGTCATCGCTCAACTCGGGGGCAGTTGAGGCATAACTGATTTGTGGGATCTGTAGAAAAAAACAATTTCTGATAAATACACACATTCACAAACTCATGGCACTTCTTGCAGCAGCAGCTAAAGCACCTGGCTTCAGCTGGGCTTTGGCTTTGCTGTGCTCTGCACCCTACAAGGTACAGGGACAGGAGCAATCCTTCACTGGCTCCAGTTACCCAGGAAAACAGGGAACCAACTGCCCCCAGTTACCCAATAGAGCTGGGAACCAACCGCTCCCAGTTACCCCAACAGAGCTGGGAACCAACTGCCCCCAGTTACCCCAATAAAGTTCCCAGTTACCCAGCTAAAGCTGTGAACCAGCTGCTCACAGCTCTGGACATGCACATCCAGCACGCCTTCCTTTAAGGCAATCAGATCAGCACACAAACATTTTAACCCCTCGCTGCCCTGGTCTGGCTGTGCTGGTTTTGGCAGGATTCGGGATCCTGGCAGAGTGAGGTGAGCTCTGCACCTGCCAGCACTGCCTGAAAGCCAGGCAGACCCTTCCTCAGCCTCAGGAGGATGAGGGCTCCAGGCTCAAGGCAAAGTGGGCTCAGTTTTCACTCCCTCTGATGAAGAAGGGTGTGAAGGTGCTGAGCAGGGACGTCTCTGCACAGACACAGCCTGGCACAGCTCAGCCCCGTGCCAGCCACGCAGGCACTGCCTCCCCTGCTCCCAGCAGTGTGGAGCAGCCTGACAGGGACTCCAGTAACAGAGCCCAGAGCAGTGCCCAGGGCTGCTCCCTGGCTGACAGGACACCAGTCCCCAAGGCCATTGTTTGTCACAGGCTGGGACTGCTCCCTGAGTCAAGGAACTGCCCTGACTCTCCCTGGAGCCCCAGGGAGGGAGGGAAGAGCTCTGCACTGCACACAAACCATTTATTTAATACCTGAGCCCAAGCCCAGGGCAGCACCTGGTGCTCACACAGCTGTTGTCACTGTATTGCAAAGGTTCCATACTGCTGTCTCCTTATTTCAAGAGTTTCATACCTCCTTAGGTTTCTTGTAGGCTGCTCCTCAGAGCACTGACTCTTCCTTCTTCTCACAGCAACCAACCGACTCCAGTTCCCCCTCAACCAGCCACCCCACTCTTTCACAGCATCTTCTTCTCACTGGTCACAGCTGTGGCCTGGTAAAGTCAGGCCTGCTCCTAATCTTTAATAATTGGCCCAGCTGCAACTCCTTAGGGATAAGATTACTTTCTATACTACTTTTATTTTCTTACATTCTATCCCCCTGCACACAGGCACCTCCTGCACTCCCAGCTCTGGTCTCTGCACAGCACTGTATTTATCACACACAGGTATTCACCAGCTCCTGCCTCCTCAGAAAAACAAACATTGCACAGCCCCAGGATGAGCACTGCAAGGGCTCTGCCCCTCTGGCTCACAGAGAACAGGGCACGGGGACAGCAAGGGCTGCTTCCTGCAACCAGCATGAAAGTGGGGCTGAAATAGCAGGTTTTATCCACGGCAACTCTTTGTACTCCACCTTGCCAACAACTGCTTTTTCACCTCAAAATCAAAAGGAGCACATTCTGCACTTCCACAACAAGCAGAGCTTCTACAGAATCTGCTGCATTGCTTATATTCCTAAGGAGACCTTTTGGATTTTAAATCTTTTTCCACTGTTCATAAAATATTAACTACTGCTGGCTGCTTCAATCACTTGAGTATAAAAAGCAGATATGAGGTGTTTTACCAGTGTTTCTAACAGGATATCTAAAAGCAACATGAAGTTAGAGAAATGTGCCAAGTAGAATTCTCCTGTTTTGCTCAAATACAGGGAGCAGAGTCCTTCAGTGGGTGTGCCAGGGACTGCAGCCACCACAATGCCCTGCCCAGAGGGGCAGAGCCCATTGCAGACACCTGCAAAAGGCACCTCCTGCTCCTGCCCAGCTCCCCATGCACGCCTGCAGCATCCCAGGGGCCAAACTGGGCCCCCACGAGCTAAAAACCAGCTCAAGTTTAACTGCTGCCTGCAGGGAGCTCCACACAGGCACCGCCAGCTCCTGGCAGCGCTGAAGTGCCCTTCAGAATGAAAATGGATTGTCCAGCTCAGCGAGAGCCAAGGGCAGCTGGGTCCCTGCGCTCTGCTCCAGGGATGTGCCCATGGTGTCACGGGCAGGGCCAAGGGACAGCCAGAGCTTTAAATCAGAGTTTGAATCTGAGCTTAAATCAGTTTTAAATCAGACTGCTCTGTTCAGGGCTTTTCAGCATTCCAGATAAATATTTTCTGTCTCTTCACCACTTTACTTTTCTCTCATTTTGGTAAAGTCTGTTCTTTATCATCAGCTCAGAACTGGAGTTGGAAGAAGCAGGATTTCTGTTCCATCACATTCCCCCATTTCCTGTTCTGACCCATCAAAAGCTGCAGAGAAGCCCGGGGTGCTCTCCCAAAGGCTCCAGCCCCTTGGCAGAGGGGCTGTGATCCCAAAGGGCCCCATGTCCTGGCCCTTGCCCAGCAGCGCAGCAGGAGCTGAGCTGGGCTCTCTGAGGGACCCGAGGAGCTGGCAGGGAGCATTTCAGCCTCGGGGGAAGCAGCTCTCCCTCAGTCCCTGTGGTTGTGCACCCTGCACACCATGCAGGAGTTCCACACGCGTGAGCCTGGCTGATGCTCTGGTGGCAGCAAGGGGGAATGATTAATGCTGGGAACATTGTCTGAGTCAGTGATTAATTGATGTTAATTTATTTCTAACGCTGACCATTATTCTTCATTTATTTCATTTTCTCCGGCTAATGAAGAGCTGTCTCTGGGTCACTCCTGTTGTCTTGCTCAGGCCCCTGCAGGAGAGCAGCTGCAGCAGGAGCAGCACAAACACCCCAGGGAGCCAGGAGAGTCCTCAGCCTCTCCTTCCACAGCAGCCTGGCCCAGCAGCAGCCTGGGAACAGCTCAGAGAAACCCCACTGAAATACAGCCTGGAACAGCTCAGAGTAAACCCCATTGAAACACAAACTCAAACAGGTCACTGCAGAGCAAACCCCACTGAAACACAAACTGGAACAGGTCACTGCAGAGCAAACCCCACTGAAACAGAAACTCCCTGTTTCAGTTCCCCTTTCAGACTCACTGGGTGTTATTATCCAGCCCCATATCCTCTTCTCTCCCTGCTCAACAAACCGTTTTTTCCAAGAACAACGACAGAGCGTTAGAGTTGCTCACCAAAGACAACTCAAGAGCGACAGAGCGTTTGAGTTGCTCACGTGTCTGTTCTGGAACACACCAACCCCAGTGCCAGAGCACACAACAGCCTCCCTGGGCTGCAGCACTGCCAAAGCCTGGCCTGCCAAAGCCTGGCCTGCCAAAGCCTGGCCTTCCTGCCCAGCCCAGCCTCTGCTCCAGAGTCAGCCCCAGCTGCAAACACCCCAAAGACCAGCAGTCATTGCTGCTGCGCTGCCTGCAGGGACTGAGCTCAGCCCCTCTCAGCCCCTCATTAAAGGCGATGAGGAAGGTGCACCTGAACCCACCTCAGGCACTGACAGCAGCCAGGAGGCTTCAGAAAAGGCAATTTCCCTGAGGACCTGAGCAATTAAGATAATGCAGGAGTGCCCCTACTGAGACATTAATGAGCTCCTAGCAGGGCAATATGAGGTTCACAGCTTGCTGCGTTTCTCCTTTCAATTTCCCAGGAAGTTTTACTGATTCTGGTTTCCTGGCAATGGGGAGAGCTCAGCCTGCTCTGGCAGAGCCTCCTGAGCCCACCACGTGTGGCAGGGCAGAGTCAGGCTACAAACACTGCAAATGCCCCAAAACCACCCAAATTCACACACACGAGCTGCCTGGAGCTCTGTGTGAGCTGATGGGTGAGGAACAGCCTGGGATCTGTTCAGAGCTTGGGTTTTATTAATTTAGAAATGCATCAGGTCAGGGTTTAATCCTCAGGCAGCACAGCTCCTCCTGTGCCCCATCCCCATCCCAAAGTGCAGGACAGACAGCCCCAGCATCCTGCAGAGAGCTGCTTCCCCTGCCTGCAGCTCAGCTCACTCACGTTTCTCCCTGGCTGTTTTCTCTGGGCCAAACCCCTCCAGACCCTCCTCGTGCTCACTCTGCCTTCTGAGCAGGAAGGAAACCTGGCAGGCAGCTCTGGAAATCCAGATACCCACGGGAAGCTGTCCCTGCCCTTGGCAGGGGGCTGAGCAGAGCTTTAGGCTCCCTGGAGCCCAAACCACGCTGTGATTCTGTGGAAATTTCACCCAATACACTGAATAAGGTCGGAGCTTGTAAAGGTAACAGGAGCAGATCCTCGTGCTGCTCTCCAGTGGCTGAGCTCGAGCTCAGCATTTCCCCAGACGCTGCCCCAGCTGAAGTGAGGGAGAGCAATTAAGAAACTTTTCATCTAAGTCCATTTCAGGAGCAACAGCAAATATTTCTGCGCAACGGAAGGAACACTAAGAAATAAACCCAGAAATGATTCCTGCACCTGAATTTTGGTTACATCTGCAGGGTCTCTTTGCACCAGCCCCCACAGCTGGGCTGAGCTCCTTGAGCTCCATCTCCCACTCCTTGGCCAGTGCCAGGAGGAAGCAGCCATGGTGCTGCTCAGCAACACCTTTACAAATCCCCAAATCCTCATTGCCATTGTTATTATTGTGGATGGAGTCCATCACTGAAACAAACACCTCCAAAGTTTCTCAAACAACTGCCTTTCTAACTGAACACATTTCAGTTTAATTAATTTCAAGCCTGAAAAGAGCCCATTTCCAGGCACCCAAACCCATCCCATCCCCACCACAACTGCCATGAAAAGCCATGAAAAGCCATCCTGAGTGGTACTGCCCAGCTGGGAGCCGTCTCTGTACCCACAGGGTCTTTCCTGCTTCCCTCCTAGAGCGAGAAAGCACTCCTGAAACAAACCATTGTAGCAATTAAGGGACAGTAATTACAGCAATTAGTACTGTCCACATGGCTCATGGGAGCGCTTCATCAGCTCAGAAAGCAGGAGACAGGATCATAAACACCCAGTACAGCGAGATGTGTCCATAAATATGAGATACCCTGCGCTTCATCTTGATAACCTGTGCCTGGACCAAGGTCTGCTCCTGACAGCCATGAGCTCATGGCACAGATTGGTTTTTTATAGAAAAACAGGGGGGGATTTCTCAGCTTTTAAATAATAAAAGAACCTTGGACTTGAAGAACCTGACTCGAAACCAGGAGACGCAAAATTGTAATGAAAATGAGTCACAGCACAAAAATAAACACCTTACCCCTCTCTAGAGCTGTAGATAAAACTGTCCTTGAACAAACAAGGACATCACCCCTGTCTCAGCATGCTCACATACTGGGGATGAGGACTCAGCCATTTATGCTTTCCTAGGGATGAATTATTTACTAAAAAGCTTTACTTTCCATCCTACTGACATGGAAAAAGAGTTTTAGATACACACTTGCCTAATTTGGGTGTGCAAATTCCTCCTTGTGAATAAAGCTGTGTTTATGTAGTCAGGAAGATCCTGAGTGAGCACTTCTCAGAAGTAAAATTAACTGGTATTTCTATTGCTCCCATTTTAATTTCTCTTGGTTTATCTGCATTGTGATTCAATAATATTGGGCAAAAGTCTAATTTATAATGGTTAATTACTATTTCTAAGCCCTTTATCTGCAGCCAGCCTTCTTGCAGGGAGGCTCCTGGAGGGCAGCAGCCCTGGGCATGGCAGAGGGCCCTGGCTCAGCCTGGGCAGGCAGGAAAGGCACAAACACCAGGGCCAGCCTCCCTGGCACACAGGAGCCGCCACAAACACCTCTCCCATCCCAAAGAGGGATATTTATCTCCTGCACCTCAGGGATTATCGACACTGAAGGCAAAGGCACAGGGCAAGTATGACACTTCCCCATTTAACATTTTAAAGTGAAATATTCAGCTTGGTGAGAAATGGATGGGATTTAAGGTCCCTCCCAACCCAACCCATTCTGGGGTTCTGTGTCTGTTCTGTGCACAATGCAGGGAGAGGAAGGGCTTGTCTGCCTCTCCCATGCCCTGAACACACCCTGCAAGGTCTTACAGATGCCCAAATCCATTGCCATTCCTCTGGCGCTCAGATTTACAGCACTCAGGGCATTCTCAGAAGGGCTCCTGTCCCACCCAGAGTGCTGGGCAGGCACTCAGGGTCCCTGGCACTGGCAGCGCTGGAGATTTGGTTTTATCTCATTCCCCATCCCTGCCTGCGCTCCCAGGAGCTGGGGAGCCAGAGGGACGCATGGACACCCAGCACACACATCCCTGCAGTGACGGAGCTCCCACATCCAAACACGGACTCACCAATTCCAGCTCTTCTGAAAGTAAATCAGGAGCAGAATATAAACAGAGCGGAGCAGCTTTTATGTTTTATTTATGTGTACACACTGCTCCATTCATCCCAAACAGATAATTGAACCTTATATTGTCTGTGCATATTTTAAAAGGTTTTTAATCTGCAAGCATAAATCTCATTGATTTTGAAAGTAGCCCGATAAAGACAACACCAGTAACGACTCATTCAGCAGCCAGGCTGAGACAGAAAGCGTTGCTGGTGGCAGAACAACGTTCTGTGAAAGCAATCCACAGACAGACACACAAACCCAGCCCAGAGGAGACCAACTGCACCGTGGTACAGGGGAAGCACTCATCCTGTGAGCTGTTATTGGGCTCAGTGAGAGCTGTGGCTGCGCTGTGAGCACGGTTCATTACTGTATAATAAATATAATAATCGCATTCCCAGGAGAGCATCCACGCTCCTGTCCTGGAAAGTAAGGCTGGGATTTGAATATTTATTCCTGAATTTCAGTAGAGCCAAGAGTCTGACAGCCAAGGAGAATGAAGCTCTGGCCTTGGTGCCCTGACACAGTAACACATCCAAAATCTGGCAATACAGATTTACCTACATTGAGTGGTCATTCCTAATTTCAGTGTGCAGTGAAACTTTGGCCAGGCAGCTCAGCAGCACAGTGAGCAAACCCAGGTTCTGTGAACAATTTCCAGTGAGCAGACACTGCAGAAGCAGGAGCCTGTTCCCATTCAAATGTCTGAGTGGCCTCAGACAATGGGATCTCTCCAGCCCCCCCGGATCTCTGACACCCCAAGGGAACCAGCTGCATTTCCAGCAGTAAATGATGTTTTAAACAGGGCTTCTGGAGCTCATTTCCCTCCGTGCAATATTGGAAGGATTTTTGAATTTAAAAATGTGTCAAATAATGAAAACCCCCGGGTTTTAATGTGCTCACACACTGCGGCTGACTGAACCGTTCTGCTTGAGCTTAAACTGTCTGCTTTGGATTGGCACTTTATGGAAAGCTGGAGGCAAGAGCAGAGCTGTGAATTATACAGAATATGTGTAAGCTGCTGCCTGACCTCCCTGCAGCCCTGCTCACCCACACCTGTGAGCCTCAACAGCTTCCTCCTCCTCCTCCTCCTCCTCCTCCTGCTCCTCCTCCTGAGGTGTCCCCACAGCCACAGCCCAGGGTGACACGTGCTCACCTAACTCCAGCTGGAGGTGACCAACCCAGGCTGGAAAATGAATCCAAATTCATGAGCAGAGGCACACAGCTGCCCTGGTGGGCACAGCATCGCTGCTGCCAGTGTCCCAGTGACACTGGGAGAGAAATTCCCCCAGGCCAAGGGCTCCAGGCAGCCCCACTCGCTGCCCGGGCACCTGCACAGGGCCCGGGTGGGGACAAGGGGCAGAGAGCTGCCACAGCTGCCGAGGAGCAGCCTGGGTGTGACACAGCTGTGAGGGGCTGCCCTGGCAGGAGGGGACAGTGCACAGCTGATTGTCCTGGGGCTGCCTGGACAGGCGGGTGTGACTTCTGCTGTAAGCGGATTGCAGAGGCTGGCATGGTCTGAGTGATAACATCTCAGCCATCCACTCTTCATTTTCCCTTTCCTACCTGCAGATGTGGGCAGGCAGCTCAACGCCACAGTGAGCAAACCCAGGTTCCTGTGAACAGCCCCCACTGAACAGGTACTGCAGAAGTGGGAGCCTGTTCTCATTAAAATGCCTGAGTGCTCTCATGGAGACCACTACAAACCATCTCCTCCCACACTACAGAGCGCAGAGCAGCATTCAGAGCATCTGAGATGTACCAGGCTGCAAGGGCAGCCAGGAAGGGAAAACCCTGTAAGGGCAAGGCCAGCTGGTGTTCTCTCCTCCCAGCCCTCACAAGCAGTGTGCGAACATCAGACTCCTGCAATTTCAGCATCAGCAGCACAAACGTGTTCTCAGAAGCGATGATTTGCTCCAGGTAAGAGCAGCCTTCAGTTCAGGTGCTCCTTGCTGCTGCAGCCTCACTCCAGTGAGTTCACTGCTGCCCCACAGCCTGGCACTGCCTGTGCCTCCTGCCCAAGGCACAGCCTGCTCAGCACGGAGGAATCCACTGGGCTGGAAACACCCCGAGATCCAATCCAACCCTGCCCAGCTCTGCCCAGGCCACCACTGCCCTGTGTCCCCAAGTGCCACCTGCACAGGGCTTTGAAATCCCCTGCAGTGGGGACCCTCTATCCCCCAGGGCAGCTGTGCCAGGGCTGGGCATTCCTTGCCATGCAGAAATTGCTCCTGATATTCAGTTTAGAGCTCCCCAGCCCAGCCTGGGGCCGTTCCCTCTCCTCCTGTCCCTGTCCCCATGAAGAATTGTTCCCAAATCCCCCCCTGAGCCTCCCCAGCCCAGCCTGAGCTGTTCCCTCTGCTCCTGTCCCTGTTCCCTGGGGTCAGATCCCAAATCCCCCCGGCTGTGCCCTCCTGGCAGGAGCTGTGCAGAGCCACAAGGGCCCCTGAGCCTCCTTTGCTCCAGGTGAGCCCCTGCCCAGCTCCTTCAGGGATTCTGCAGCCCCTTCCCAGCTCCTCAGGGATTCTGCAGCCCCTTCCCGGCTCCTCAGGGATTCTCCACCCCATTCCCAGCTCCTCAGGGATTCTCCAGCCCCTTCCCAGCCCCTCCAGGGCTGCCCTGCACTGGGGAGCAGCAGCAGCACCGGGAGGGGCTCAGAGAGGACAAACTGTTCCACCATCTGCAAGGTCAGCCATCTCCTCCTCAGTCCCAGGCATTTAAAATTCCTTCAGAACTGTGGGAGGCACGGCTGACCCGGGCCTGGGACGGTTCCACCAGGGACACTGAGGGATTATATTTAGCCTGCCTTTGATTTCATATTTTCTTTAATCCAAAATAAACATTATCACAAGCGAAAAGGCCTGTTGTGTCCTCTGAGCATCAGAAAGAGAACAAGGTCCTTCAGGACACAGCCTGGGTATAAAGGAGAGTGAGAAAATGCAGTGAGAGAGATGTGAGCCAGAATGGGTTGTAATTATGGGAGAAATCTGCATTTGACATTTCTCCCACTACATATCCAAGAGTTACAGGGAATAATGAAGTTCCAGTGAATATCTATACCTTTTATTCCCTTATATTTCATCTCTGGCCTTTCACAGAGTGCATCATCACCATGTAATTCCACAGATATCTAAATATTTCTGCATTATTACAGGGAAAACCACAAGGCAATCACACTTCTACCTTCACTGGTTGTCTTCACCTCAACATTGAGCTTGCCAGCTAAATAATTACATTTCTTCTTATCTAACTTGTGGGAAAACAAATTTAATAACAGAAATACAGTCAGAAAGACAAATACTTAGGGGAGAATAATTTTCAGACTTAAACTTCACAAGCTCAATAGATGATTCTGGACACTGGATAATTACTCTGCATGTCTTTATCGCAAAAGTGCCCGGACATTCTAATTAATCCAAATTACTTTCTAAGGGCTGTGTTATTAGACTCATGCAGGAGCAACCAGATATAGAAATATTGTTATTTTTTAAAGGTCTCTAAGAGCTCAGCCCTACAGCAGCCTGATGGAAACCACCCCAGAGCAGCTCCTTGCCCTCCTGGAGCAGCCCAGAGGCAGCAGAGGAGCCCTGGGGAACGGGGAGCCTGCAGGGAGAGCTGCCCAGCCTCACCAGGGCCTCCTTAAACACTCAAACCAGTGTCCAGTGCTGACCCCATCAACAGCAGCCAGCCCACAGCCTGTGTCGTGATAAAGCTGATCCTAAAGCACACCAACAGAGAAACCTGGTCCTAAACCACAGCAACAAACTGATCCTAAACCCCACCAACCAACACAAACCTGGTCCTAAACCACACCAACAAACACAAACCTGGCCCTAAACCACAGCAACAAACACAAACCTGATCCTAAACCCCACCAACCAACACAAACCTGGTCCTAAACCACACCAACAAACACAAACCTGGCCCTAAACCACAGCAACAAACACAAACCTGATCCTAAACCCCACCAACAAACACAAAACTGAGCCTAAACCACAGCAACAAACACAAACCTTGTCCTAAACCACCCCAACAAACACAAACCTGGTCCTAAACCACACCACAGACCAAACCAACCTTTCCCGTCTCCACCTGCCTTGCTCTTATTTTTGCAGTGTTATTTCATCATTAACTCCATTTTCAGTCATTAAAAAAGGTTCACAATTCTCCACCGAGTGTCCTTTGGAAGCTCCACGTGTCAGATTTGGTGTAAATTGCTGCCAGCGCTCAATAAATGGAATAGTCCGTCCAGTAACTGTTCATCAAATAGAACACCTGGGCCTGGAGCACCCCTCAAGCAAACCAGGTGTGCTTTGTGTTCTCTCCTGAGAGCAGAGCTGACCTGTTCTACCTGTCCTGGTGCTCAGAGCTGGCCTCGTTCATAGCTTGGAACAAAAGCAGTACAACATAAAGAGCAGATAAGCCCACAAGCACTCAGATTCTAAAACACGTTCAAACCAAACTTGATGGATTCTCCCTGCAATTCCTTCAGCAGAAAAAAAAAAAAAAATCCAGGTGCTCTGGAAATGTGAATGGTCCCTGGAGGAGCCTCCCACCAAAACTGGGCACAGCTTTGTCTCCAGCAGCCCGAGGAGCTGGGCTCTGTGGCACTGGATGGGCCCCCAGGCAGCACCTAAAATTGGCTTCAAGCTCTGAGACATCAAAATAAAGGGCTCTGCCCTTCCTGCCCATGACTCCTGTTACATACAGGAAAAGATATTATAAAAGAAAGGCCTTATACAATCAGGCCTTGCTCTGCTGAATTACCAACAGGCTTGTAAGTTCTCATAAGGGAAAACAAGTAGAATAACATAACAAATTATTCTTGTAGAGAAAAACAGTCTACACCTGCAAAAACAAGAAATCTATTCCATAAGAATCAGTAAAAAAAATATGTCAACATATCTAGAGAGAGAAAATTTGATAGATATATGCAGTAGCCCCTCCCAAGCAAGGAACTGAGTTTCACTGTCCTGCTGACCAGTTAGTTTTAACACAGTGCCTTCTGATATTTCCTAGAAATGTGAACGATGGGAATAAAGAATTGGCTTTTCTGCATGAAAAAACGGAGTGCTCAGGATTTCCCTGCCTTTCCCTCCCCTGTCCCAGCGCCCAGGATTTCCCTGCCTGTCCCAGTGCCCAGGATTTATTTCCCTGCCCTTCTTTCCATGCCTGTCCCAGTGCCCAGGATTTCCCTGCTGTTCCTTCCCCTGTCCCAGTGCCCAGGATTTCCCTGCCTGTCCCAGTGCCCAGGATTTCCCTGCCTGTCCCAGTGCCCAGGATTTACTTCCCTGCCCTTCTTTCCACGCCTCAGTGCCCAGGATTTCCCTGGCAGCTCTGAGCAGGGCTCTCCTGCACAGGGCAGGGGAGCTTTGGGAAGATGAAAGCGATCTCTGTGACCCTGGCAAGCCCTGAGGATGAAAGGTACGGGAGCCGTTTCTGGAAAGCACCGAGTATTTCAGGATCCCCGCTCGGTGAAAAGGCCGCTGGTGCTGGCAGCGCTCAGAACTCCCGAGGGATTGCTCCTGCGAGGTGCTGAACAAGCTGTTCCCCTCAGGGCCCACGGGAAGGGTGGAGCGGAGCCAGCAGAGGCTGCAGGTGAGCAGGGATGATGTGAGACCCTGCGCTCTCCTCCCATGACAGAGCAGCCTGCGCGCAGCATCCCGTCCTGGCCGCTGCGAACAGCCCCGGACCTCGGTGGGGCTGCACGCAGCCGGGGGAGCAGGGGATGAACGGCCCTGCAATCACTCCTGCATCTCTATTCATCACATCAGAGCGAGCACCCGGCTCTGGAGATCGCCTCATGTTTATGCATGCGCAGTTTACACCCTAAATCACCGCGCTTTCTTTTTTTTTTTTCCGCTTCCCAGTGAATAGCTATTTCTGAAAGGGACTTTATGCGGAATGCCGGGTGTCAGATCGTTTTGAACAACCGACTGTAACAGGTCCTCATCGGCTCTCCCTGAGAAACAACGGAGCAGCGCCGGGAGGGCAGGAGGAGATGGGATGGGATGGGATGGGATGGGATGGGATGGGGTGGGATGGG
>NW_005054420.1:1583335-1583684 GCF_000277835.1 Geospiza fortis | reverse complement strand
CTCAGCCGGAGCCAGCCCCGAGTGACAAATGAAACCCCAGACATTCCTCCAAAGGCTCCTGCGCCTCCTGCCCTGAGCCACACCAGCGTTTCATGGACGCTGGGGTGCTTTGGGAACGCCACCCGCGTGCCCTCGGCTCCCCAGAGTGCATTTCCCATCCTTGCTGCCCCTCACATCCCAGCCTTAGGAACGCGCACACCGCCTTTGTTTCCTCCTCCTCCATCCCATCTCCCTGCAATTCCCTTCCCTCCAGTTATTTATCCCTCTGGAGGGCAGAAGCGCGGCGCAAAGGAACAAGCCCCCTGTGCATTGTTCATCAAGATCTGCAGAGCGGCTGCTAATTACTGCA
>NW_005054420.1:1538920-1582107 GCF_000277835.1 Geospiza fortis | reverse complement strand
GCTCCCGAGGCGGCGGACCGCCGCTGCCACACCGAGAGCAGGACAGACTGTCCCTGCCTGGGCACTGCCACGCCAGAGCGGGACAGCAGCTCTGCCCCATGGCTGCCACCTCCCTGGGCCCCAAACATCCCCCCCCAGCCACTCACGGGGCTCTTCCAAAGCTGCACAAGGGCTCTGAGCCCCTCTCCACTGCCACAGCACCTGCTCCAGGTATCCCTTGGGGAGGGGTGACCCCTGTGGGCACAGGCAGGACACTCCCAGAGTGGCACGGGTGCCAGGGCACCCCCGGAGTAGTACAGGTGCCACACACCTGGCTGCACAGCTGGCAGGGTCCCTGTCCCACTCACAGCCTCTCACATCACTTGTGGGATTTGCCTTCCTGCAGGCTTTTCCCCAGGCAGAAGATGTTACCATGCGTTCTGACAGCTTGGGAATCACCGTGTTTGATAACAGAAAGCTGCCAGGGAAGCTCGATAAACAGAATCCTCTGCACTCCCCCCCTGCCCCGGTCCATCTGCATTAGCCCAGACATGCAGGAGATCTTTATCAGCCAGGTGCTTACACCGGTTCCATCACCACGGCATCGCAGAGCTCTCAACTCTTTAAAAATAGAACTAATAGCATTTTCTCGTTAGTTCTTCCTCCCAAGCTTTCCAGAGAAATGCTGGCATCACTTATGGCTTTATTTTATTTATTCCTTTGTTTGTGCAAGGGGCTGAGCAAAGCACTTCATCTCCCTTCCTGCCAAGGAGAGGGAAAGGAAAACGAGGAGGTGCAGAGGAATTCAAGAGGGTTGTCTGTGCTGGTGTGGGGTCCCAGCACGAGTGGGGCTCCCACATCCCTGGGGTGGCTCCCCAGCCCAGCCCAGCTCCAGCCTGCACAGGTGGGGCAGGAGACAGAAGGGAAGGAGCTCTGTGGAACTGAGAGCAGTCCTACAGAGAGCCTGGATTCATTATTAGTGCAGACATCCCAGCTCAGGAGCAGCCACTGCAATGCTGCTGCATTTTCTCATCCCCTGCACACGGGGAGAGCCAGGGCAGGGGGCTCTGCCGGGACCCCAGGCACAGGGGATGGCGAATCCATCCTCCACCCCAAGCTGAGCTGTGCCAGGCACCTCTCGTGGGTGCTCTTCCTGCAGAACTCTGGCAGCCAACAGCCACAGCAGCCTGCCCCAGCTCTGCCAGCCCCAGCTGGGCTTGGGGCTCCACAGCTCCACACCGGGCTGGCACAGCCCAGCCAGCTCCTCCTGGGAATGACACAGCCCCCGCATCCTGCGGCTCTCAGTGCTGCCACCGAGCCCCAGGTAACCCCAGAGATTCATCCCATCCCATCATCGAGCAGGAAGAGCTGGCTCTGCCCAGCCCCAGCTGGGTTTGGGGCTCCACAGCCCAGCCAGCTCCTCTGGCAGTGCCACAGCCCCAGCAGGAGCAGCCCCAGCATCCTGCAGCTCTCAGTGCTGCCACCGAGCCCCAGGTAACCCCAGAGATTCATCCCATCCCATCCCATCCCATCCCATCCCATCCCATTCTGCCACCACAATCGAGCAGCAAGAGACACTAATTAGCAGGGAGCTGTTGCAGGGATGCATGAATATTAATGCCACCGTCCAAACTAATTTCCCCAATTACTGCTGTTCCAGCAGCTCCATTACAACCCATAAACCCGGGCTGATATAAGATCTCCCTAATAAGGGAGTGAGAACAACTGCTGGAGAGCTCCACCACGTCTCAGCTGACACTAACAAGGTTAATTTTCCCCCTGTAGAAAATCACAGAAATCTGTAAATATTTTAAGAACAAAAGCAGCCTTTCCCTCCTGGTATAAATATCCTGCTGGAAAATCCACAGGGAGTTTCCTTCAGCAGAGCCCGAGCTCAGGGAGGTTTGTGATCCCCTGAACTCCCAAGCGTGCAGCTCTGAACACTGAGAGACAGAAAGAGCCATTAAACCAATGAGCTGGCTCCTGGTTTGGGATCTTTATTCCAGATTTCACATTGATACTCCCCTCTGAAGTGTCTGTGCTCAGGAATCCATCAGTCTGTGCCATGGCTGAATGATTATATGACATGTTAGAGCTTAAATGCACTTTTATTATGCATAAAGCATTACATTCTTGTAGTTATTTCCTTTTGCAATGCTTTTTTACCCCTCTGCAAACACAGCCAACACTTGGAAATGATAAAGCTAAAAACTCTGCAATGACAAAGAAATGAAACCTTTTCCTGAGGAGAAGAACCACTATATACATTCAGGTAAGTGATTGAGTTTCTCTGATTCAGAACAAGGGTAAAACACCATTTCTGCTCCTGAACATGACCTGTGCTTGGTGTGCAGCATGAGCGAGTTACCCAGCACTGCACATCCACAGGGCTGATCCCTGGGAGTGAATTACCCAGCACTGCACATCCACAGGGATGATCACATCACATCCCAGCCCTGGGAGATGTCCTACATCCCAGCCAGAGCAGCAAGAACTGAGCTCCCAGCCAGGAAAACCAATGCATGTGATGGTCACAGAGCTGAATTCCCTTTCTGACTGACCAGACACCATGAGCACACCCCAAAGCCACCTCAGGCCCAGGAGCACAGCCTCTGCCAGCCCTCCCATACACCCCTCACTGGGGCAAAGACTCCTCTTCCTTCCCATCTGAAAGGGAAAGACGGGAGCAGTGGGCAGGACGAGGCCACAGCACCTTCCAGTAGACAAATCTCAGAATCCCAGAATACCTGGGGTTGGAAGGGAGCTCTGGAGACCACCCAGCCCCTGCCCAGCAGGGCCACCTGGAGCAGTGACACAGAACATCCAGCTGGGGCTGGGATTCTCCAGAGTGGAAAACTCCACAATTCCCTGGGCAGCTGCTCCAGGGCTCTGCCCCCTCCATGGAGAGAAGCTCTTCCTCATGCTGGGGTGGAACTCGTTGTTCCTGTTAAATGCCTGCTAAACCCAGCTTTCAGTGATTCCCAGGCTCCTGAAACAACCAAACCCGGCCTCAGTCCTGCCCCCAGACCTGAGTGAACACTGAGCCCTGCTCCTGGTGCAGCTCAGAGATCTCTCACACTGCAGGAGCAGCAGCACGAGGCAACAAACAGCACAAACACAGGGCTAAGCACAGAGTGGTTTTCCTGGTGCTTACGATATACAGAAGCAAAAAACCCAAACAAAGCAAAAAGCCCTGTGGTGATGATCAGTGCCAGAGGAAAATGTACAAATCCCGTTCAGAATCAGCCAGTTGAGGCTGTGCTGGAGCAGGTGCAAAGCTCAGGAAGTGCTACAGGATTGGACACGGTCTCCAACGTTCAACACCAGCTTCCCTGGGAGCAGCCTGCAAACACAGGAGCCTTGGAGAGGTTTTTTCTCTGCTTCTACCTGCTGGTCAGACCATCCTCCATCCCCCCTTGTGGGTAGCTTAAGCCTGGGGATGAGGAGGGCTGGGCTGGCCCCGGAGCCCTGTGACATCCCCGAGCAGCACAGGGGACAGGCAGCAGCTCCTGGCTGTCTGTAAGTGAGCCCTATGTCATGGCTCACAGTTATTGTCTGAATAATGACACATTTCTTCCTTTGGTGCTGCTGACAAGTCCCTGTGCTAGCGCTGGACACTGCATTACACATTTCCCAAACAGAAATAAACCCGAAATGCAGCCTCCTGACAGCAGCACCATTTCCCTGGTAATGCCAAGAAAGAAGAGTTTAACAAATAACAATTCTGGGGGTGAAAAGCAGTCCCAGTGTATTTCAGGAGATTTGTGTTTCCAGAAGGGACTCCGCCTGAGAATTGGAAGAGGCCCGTGGAAATTGTTCCTTGAGATAATTGCTATGGATGGCTGTCCTGCAGGATGAACATGGAATTGGAGCCTGCTTCTGCTGAGATGTGCACTCGAGTGCTCCTCAGACGGGCACCCACAGCTCAACCCAGCACCACTCATGGATGGGACAGGGATGGTGTGTACAGAGCCTGAGCTCCTCCTGCCCCAATCCATCACCATTCATGGACAGAACAGGGATGGTGTGCACAGAGCCTGAGCTCCTCCTGTTACCCAGCACCACTCATGGACAGAACAGGGATGGTGTGCACAGAACCTGAGCTCCTCCTGCCAGGGATGGTGTGTACAGAACCTGAGCTCCTCCTGTTCCCCAGCACCACTCATGGATGGGACAGGGATGGTTTGCATAGAACCTGAGCTCCTCCTGTCCCAATCCATCACTCATGGACAGAACAGGGATGGTGTGTACAGAGCCTGAGCTCCTCCTGCCCCCAGCACCATTCATGGACAGAACAGGGATGGTGTGTACAGAACCTGAGCTCCTCCTGTTCCCCAGCACCACTCATGGATGGGACAGGGATGGTTTGCATAGAACCTGAGCTCCTCCTGCCCCAATCCATCACTCATGGACAGAACAGGGATGGTGTGTACAGAACCTGAGCTCCTCCTGCCCCCAGCACCACTCATGGACGGGACAAGGATGGTTTGCATAGAACCTGAGCTCCTCCTGTCCCAATCCATCACTCATGGACAGAACAGGGATGGTGTGCACAGAACCTGAGCTCCTCCTGCCCCCAGCACCACGAGATCCTCTCCCCTTGCCCAGGGACCTGTACCCAAATGCCAGGGCTCCACCAGGCCCAGCCAGGGGGAGCAGAAGGGGAACAGGGCATGGAGGCTCCCCACACTGATAACAGGGAGCAGCCCCAGGCTGCTCACACTGCACACCAGGAAACGTTTTGTCACAAAAGGCTTGTCCAGCCCCGGCACAGCTGCCCAGGGAAGTGGAACCACCGCCCCTGCAGGAGGACAAACTCACAAGGATGTGGCACTGGGGCCGTGGTCAGTGGTGGGGAGTGGCTGGGCTGGATCTCAGGGGCTTCTCCAGCCTAGAGGATTCCACGGTTTGGAACAAGCAGGAGGGGCAGGAGGAGGAGAGGATGAGGACAGAGCTTCCCAGGCCAGGGCTGGGGCAGGAAGGGGAATTTGGCTCTCACTCTCCTTGCTCATCAAAGCTGCAGCAGGGCTAATTGGCTAAAATGAAGCTGAAGTGCTCAAAACAGTGACCCAGGCACATCCAAACCAGACCAGCCCTGAAACTGCCCTGACCTGCCCTGCAGCTGCCTGGTCCCTTGTCACAGCTCCTTTCATGTCCCTCTCTCCACCAAGGAGCAGCTCTTTGGCTCCTGCCCCTCAAGGCCTGCTAAGCTTTTCTCTCCCTGGCTCCCTTTAAAGGCACTGCCTGTGACTCCAAGCCTTTCATACTCCTCCCTTACATATCCCTGCTCCATCTGGCTCTTGCAACACCTTCCAATTTAGATTCATCTGGAATGAATCCAGCAACAGCTTCAGAAATACTGAAGCAGATGCTTTAAACAATGTCTCCTGCACCTCCTGCCCTGCTGGGGAAGGGGGGAGCTGCCAGCCCCTGCTGCCCTCTCACCAAGGAGCTGCCAGCCCTGCTGCAGGATGGAGCACCCAGGCTGGGGCTGCCACAGCTCCTGGGGGCTCTGGGCACAGCCACCAGCTGCTCCTGGGCAGCTCCAATCCCCTCATTCCCAATCCGTGGCACAGCCTCCCTCCCCTACAAACAAAATCCCATCTGCTCTCCCCTTCTCCGCTGCCACCATCTCCCCCCGTGTCTCTGCTGCTTTCTCCTTCACCACAGCTGCTGCCAGAGGGCCCAGGGGACAGCCAGCAGTGGGTGTCCCACCCTGACACAGCTCCCGGGCGTGTCACAGGGACCCTCTGGGGTTTCCAGCACCCCAAAGAGCAGGGTCGAGGCCCTGGCTCCCCTCGAGTGCCGTGGGGAGGAGCAGGAGCTCAGGGCACCCGCAGGGGATGCTCAGCCCAGCCTCAGCCCCTCCTGCCTCCCTCCAGTCCTGCTGGGCTGCCCCAGGGATGCTGCTCAGTGCAGGGGTGTCGCCATGGTGTTTATGAAAAATCCCTTTGCCAGGATTTTTCTCCTGGGAAGCTGAGAGGCCTCAGAGGAAAAGAAAAACAATAATTATCTGCTGCTGTGGAATGCAACAGGTGCATCTGTGATTGGTCCATGTGGTTGTTTCTAATTAATGGCCAATCACAGCCCAGCTTGGGACCCCTGTGAACAGCACCACACAGAGGAGCTCCTGGACTGACCCATCTTTAACACTCTGAGGCTGCTGGCACAACCTGGGCACAAACACCCAGCAATGGTTCATTATCAATGGCACAGCCTGGGCACAAACACCCAGCAATGGTTCATTATCAATGGCACCATGCACAGAGATCCAGAATATTTAATTATCAATGGCACCATGCACAGAGATCCAGAATATTTAATTATCAATGGCAACCCTCACAGAGATGCAGGAATATTTAATTTTCAATGGCACCACGCGCACAGATCCAGGAATATTTAATTTTCAGAGGCATCACTGACTGCAGCTCCACATTTACCACTGCCTACTCAGCAGATCCACCTCAGATTTACTGAGCTGCCTCTGTTCTCTCTCTGTTTTCTTTTCATCTCCCCGATTATTGCCCATCATTCCTGGGAAGCTCCATCAGTAATTCCAGCCTGGCTCCTGGGCACGGTGAGGGTGTGCTGCAGCATTGATCTGCCTTCCTGTGTGCTGCCATAAATATCAATCCAACTGCTCATCCTGCCCGCTTTGAAATGCAAACCTGAGCCAAAGAGCCAACCTGAGCCTTCCAGTGCTGCTGATTCTTCAGCTCCACACAGAAACCAGCCCTGACTTCCCTCCAGAGCAGACAGAGGCTGGGGTTCACCTGCAGGTGGTTCCAGGCTGTGCCTCAGGTGCTGAGGAGGATGGAGCTCCCCCTTCACACAGACCATCCTCAGGGGCAGCACTGCTTCAGCTGGGAGCAGCTTGGTGCCAGCTGGGACATCCAGGCTGGGCAGGGCGACATTTCCCAGAAGATTGGGGCCCTGGGAGTGCCCACAGAGCTGTGCCCCTCTGGGATGGTCCTGCAGCCCCCAGCCCCCCGGCAGCTCTGCCAGAGCGTGGCCAGGTGTGTCCTCAGCACACAGCTCAGGGGATGCCATGGCTGGCAGGATTGCAGAGCATTTGCTCTCTCCTCCAGGACCACAAAGAGAGCTGGAGAGTAAGATAAGGGGGAAATGAGCAGCAGCCAAAGGATGCAGGGACAGTCCCCTGCTCAGCCCTGCACACCCACACTCAGACCCTCCTGCCAGCACAGGCTCTGCAGCTCCAGAGGGACCTTCTGGAGCACCAGGAGGTCAAACCTCATTCCCTCCAGCACCCACCCTCACCTGACCCCCTCCACTGCAGCCACTGGAGCAAGGCTCATTAGGTTAATGATCATTTATCCCAGGCTCTGGGTGGCCACGGCACCGCGGGGCAGCAGCTGCAGGAGCCAGCCCAGGCCAGGCCAGCCCAGTCCCCTGGCACAGAGCCGTGCCCTCAGAGCTGCCCTGTGACCATGGCACGTGGCCCTGTTTTCCTACTTGCCACATTTGCTGCCTTGTTTGCCTGTGCTGTCTCTCTGCTTGGTAAAAACATCTTCTTGTTTGGGGTGGGTTTATCCTTTGCTCTAAGACCCCTTCTAACTAACACACCCTTTGCCTCCTTGGTTAGCCAGTGAGACTGGCTCAGCAATTCTTTTCTTCTAGATCAAAACTTGCTTCCATCTCTATTCTTCATCAGACTCTCCATTCAGAAATCTTTGTGCTAAGCATCCATGTCTGTGAGACTTTCTTGTCAAACTCTCATCCTTCCCAACAGCCCTGGGCAGGTGCCAGCCCCTCACCTGGCAGGACAGAGCCAAACCCCAGGCCAAGAGCACGCTGTGAATTCATTCTGCCTCCTGCTCCTCCTCCCGAGCCCCCCAGTCCCAGCCAGGAGCAGGAGTGTGACCCAGCAAAGGGAGATGTGGCACAGAGCAGCCTGGCAGCGCCCGAGGGCACAGGGCAGGGAGGGCTGGTCCTCCCTGGGCAGCCCCAGGCACAGGGGCTGATCCATCCCGCGCCAGAGCAGCTGCACCTGCAGCAGGGAATTGTGCAGGAGTGAGAACAGCCCTCGTGCATTGAAATGCTCAATGAAGCTTTGAGAAAAGCACAATTGCAGTGGAGCCCAAGGCAGAGCTGCTGTAAAACCCCTCCTTCACAGGGGTTCTGCTGCAAAGTGCCTTATGTGTAATTAAATGATATGGATAATAAAAGCCAAGAATCAAAGGGAAGGCAAAATAAAGGTTTGAAGGTAAAAGATGTTTTCAGATCTGATTTCGAAATGATGGTGCATAAATGGAAAAGCAAATTTAACAGTATTACTGTACTCTATCATTAGGAGGAAACGAGAGCGATTTACTTATCACTAAACTGCATTTTTTAAACAAAACCACCACTTAAAACAAAACGTGTCTTTGACAGAAGGACCATCAAAGCTGGGTTGTTCACAGCCAGGCAGGCTGAGGGGAGGTTTCAGCGCTGCTCCCCAGGCTCTGTGTCCCGGGGGAGGGCAGGTGGCACTGGGACATTGGCACAGGGGGGAGCAGCAGGAGGGGGAGCTGCACCTCTGACCCAGCAGAGGCACCCTCGGGGGCACCCAGGGCAGGGGGCACCCACCACCGGCCCCTGGGCAGAGGGAGACCTTCCCTCGGCAGAGGCAGGGCAAACCCAGCCCAGAGCACGCTCGGGGCACGGCCCAGGCTCAGGAGGGGGCACTGGACGTGCCCAGCTGAGGCTCATCACGGAGGTTTATGGGTTCAATATCCAGAAAACGCAAGTCAGCTTTTGCTGCCTCCAGCACCAGGACTTTGTTCCGCATCCTGCCCGTGATCTGCAGCTCCCCAGCTCGTGGGAAATGCACAAACTGCCCCAAATACACAAACTGCCCCAAATACACAAACTGCTCCAGAGCCACAAACTGCGCCAGAGCCACAAAGTGCCCCAAATACACAAACTGCCCCAAATAGACAAACTGCCCCAGAGCCACAAAGTGCCCCAGAGCCACAAACTGCTCCCTCTGCAGGCTCCCACCCCCAGGAGCAGGGCTGTGCCTGTGCCTGTCCCTCCCCAGGAGCAGGGCTGTGCCTGTCCCTGTCCCTCGCCAGCCCCTGCAGGACACCCAGCCTGGGCAGGCACAGCCTGAGCTGCCTCTCCCAGAGCCAGGGCTGCAGCCCAGGGACGGCAGGAATGTGGAGCAGAGCCCGCGAGGGGATTCACACACCAAGAGCCTTTTGATTTATATTTCATTGCTAAACTCAAAGAAAGCCCGGCAGCAACACGAGGCAAAGCACAGAGATGAGAGATCCAGCTCTGAGAGCCCTGAGCAGTGCTGGGGGTTTTCCCCACCTGAGCCCTTCGGCCAAACCTCAAACAGGGCACGGCAGCCCTGCAGGGGAAGGGGCTCGGGCACAGCTGGGCACGGGGGGCAGGCTCAGGGCCTGCCCAGCTGGGAACAGCAGCATCAGGGGGGTGTTCTCAGAGCACACCACGGGGAGCAGAGACAGTCAAATAAAAATAAAAAATAATTATAAAAAAGAAAAATAAAATTAAAAATAAAAATAAAATTATAAATTAAAAAATTAAAAATAAAATAAGAATAAATAAAATAAGAATAAAATAAAATAAAAAGAAAAATAAAATAAGAATAAAATAAGAATAAAATAAGAATAAAAATAAAAATAAAAGAGGAGCAGAGCCACAGGAAGGGAACGCCTGTCCCAGCCTGGTTGTGGGAACTCAGGCTGCACATCAGGAGCAATTTCTGCCCTGAAGGAGTGGCCCAGCACTGGCACAGGCTGCCCAGGGAGGTGCTGGAGTCACCAACCCTGGAAGCTGCAAACAATGAGCAGACACTCTGGTCTGGTTTGGAGGACATGGGGCATCAGTCAAAGGCTGGACTCGATGTTCCTGGAGGTGCTTCCCAACCCTCATTATTCCATGATGCCCCCTCCCTCCCCTCCTCACTGCTCTGCAGCACACACACCCAGAAGGAAAAACTCATCTGAAATGCTGGGATCTTCTTCTAGACAAATTTTACTGCAAATTTACCTGCATCAATTCCTGTGGTCTATTTTTAATTTTTCTGCTAATGAAGCTTTTCCTCTGAATCTCAGACAATAAACCAACTGTGCTGTTGAGCAGCTCTCAAAATGACAAAGAGTTCCAGCTCTCAAAGCACTGAAGGAATCCACCAGAGTGTTTTCCAACACCAAGCAGGGCTTTGGACCAGCCCCCACGGAGCCCAGACAAGCAGGGTCCGACAGAAGAGCCGCCAAAGCAGGAGGAATGAGCAGCCTGGAGGGGCCATTCGCCCCCGGCCCTGCCCAGGAGGTGCCAGGGCCAGTGGGGTTGGGACGGGCTGGCACTGGGGCGGGCACTGAGGCCAGGGGTGTCGCCTTGGAGTTTTAAGTTTTTCTAAGCCTTCTGATGTTCACATTCTTGTAACAAACTTTCTCACACGCCTTCTGTAAACAACTCATTGTCTTGCATTCTTTTGTGGAGGAGGAGAAACTTGATGGTCTGTCCAGTGTCATTGGAGAGGTGGCACTGTCACCCTCCAGTCCATTGCCACTTCTAGAAATCTGTGAATGTTGGAGTCAGAAAATGAACTTCCCTTTTTCACCTTGAGAGCAGCGGTGTGTGCTCGTGCTGTTTGGTGTCCTGCAGTGACACGGGGCAGAGGGAAGGAGCTGCCCCCAGGCTGTGGAGGCAGGAAACACTCCAGCAGAAAGCAGCTGATTGTACTGAAATGCATTTCCCTGGGAGCTTGGGGCCCCTCTGGAGAACACCAGTGGCAGAAGTCACCCTGTGAGAGCAGCCCAGGGCAGGGGGAGCTGGGGCCCTGCCAACCCTGGGCACACACTGACACCAGGGCCCACCTTGGGTAAGGGACAGCAGCTTGATGGGGCCTGCAGGAAATGCACATTAAAAGTTAATTCTCATAAATATCTTTTACAGCTTGCAGCACTAATTACATTGAATTCATTTAGTTCTCAGACCGTTAAATAAAGTTTTTCATTGATTTACAGATTATAGCTTGATATATCACAGCAAAGCTCCTTCCTGGTTTATTATGCCCCTCGAAGCCTTTTTAAAAATATTATTCAGTCCAAAATCAATAGTTACACTTGCAAAGGAAAAAATAGCAACGTGGAAAGGCTCCCAAAGGGAAGCTTGAACCCCGGGGTGAATCTTACCCAGAAAACATCCCAGCCATGAAAAACAGGGCACATGGATATGGAAATACCTGACAGAACATCCCCAATCTGCACCCTCTCCTCCGCTCATTCCCCACAAGAATTTTTTCCAATAAAAAAGATGATAAACCGCTCCAAGGCTTTTGCATTTCCAAATCAGAGCCCACCCAAGGTTTTTGGCCGTCCCCGTTTGGATGGGGTTTGATGCAGCTCTCAGCTACGAGTGGATCGGTTTGCAGAAGGATGACACTTCCCAGAGAGAGGGGGAAATCTCTAACATGATAATGATGTGGGGAAGATTGCATCTCCCAGATCAGGCCTCGGCAAGAGCAGCTCTGTGAGCAGAGCAGGAGCTGTGAGTCATCAGCGGCCTGGAGATGCTCAGGAATGACTAATTTGAATTTTAAAGGGGAAAATAAAAGGTTGCATGCTCGGGGCTGCAGGCCAGAGCGGCTCAGAGGAGCTCTGGCAGATGAGAGGGAAGGAGGAGACAATTCCTGCCAGGAGGGCATTTCCCCTTGCTGGGGAAGGGCCCGGGCTGTGCATCCCTGGCCTCTCATCCTGCTGCAATCCCGCAGCAATCAGTGACAGATGGGGGAAACCACAGCACTTTGCACTGCTGCTCTCCGGGATCCATCCCTGAGGAGGGGCAGTGGCTGCACATGGAGGGCCGGCAAACAGGGAATGGCATTTTGGGGAGCAATTCCCCCCTGTGAGGCATCTCCCCCACACCTTGCTCTGCTGTGCATCCTTCAGCTCCCAGATAAGAACAGAAATATTCTCCACAGCTCTAAAAATGCCATTAAGGGAAGGGAGCTCAGAAACACTGAAGTTTCAGACCATATAACTTTCCTGCCATGGGAGTATTTAAATTGCATTTTGCTGCCTGTGATGGATCTGTCACCCCAGGAGCAGCAGAGCTCCTGAGCTGGGCTCTGGGAATATTAAAGAAGCTCTGCTCCAGGTTCATATATTTCAATCTCCTCTGTCTCGCTGGGCAGGCATTGCCAGGGCTGGCAGCTAAGTGGGTAAAAAATTAGCTATTTATTTATTCCCTCCCCCTGCATGCTCCCAGTAGGAGTAGCACAGTCACAGGCTCTGGGGCTGGATCTAATAACAGATCTCTGATTGTGTTAACTGGCTTTTCCTGGGAGCAGAGTGGGAGGCTCTGAGCTGCCACGGTTATGGGGTAACCGCTGCTCGTGTCCTCACCTCCTCCTGCTGCCCCCGCACCCCCTGAGGGCTGTGCCATGGACCTGCCATGGCTGGAGAGAGCTGGGGCCCTGCTGGGCCCCTGGGCAAGGAGTGACAGGCTCCTTTGGGATGGCAGGGACATGGGATCCCCCCCAGGGCCACCCCTGCCATGGCAGGGACATGGAATCACACTCAGTGCCCCCCCTGCCATGGCATGGACCCTAAATCCCACCCAGTGCCACCCCTGCCACGGCAGGGACACCTCCCACTGTCCCAGGTGCTCCAGCCCCAATGTCCAGCCTGGCCTTGGGCACTGCCAGGGATCCAGGGGCAGCCCCAGCTGCTCTGGGCACCTGTGCCAGGGCTGCCCACCCTGCCAGGGAACAATTCCCAATATCCCATCCAGCCCTGCCCTGTGGCACTGGGAGCCATTCCCTGTGTCCTGTCCCTCCATCCTTGTCCCCAGTCTCTCTCCTGCTCTCCTGTTTTCCAGCCCAGAGCAGGGCAGATGCTGCTCCTCCTTCCCTTCTCCTTGCACAAAGGTTGCACTGGATCTCGGAGGTCTTTTCCAACCTTAATGATTGTGTGATTCCACAAAAAGCAGGTCAGGGTGTTCTCATCAGGAGCTCTTTGGGGCTCACTGACCCCTCGCTGCACTTTGTGCTTGCACAGAAAATGTTGCCATAAATAAGAACGGAGCTGACTCTCGCTGAGCATCCCCACCTGGCAGGATGGGTACTCAGTGCAGCTCAGCCCAGCCTGGAGAGGAGCTCCTATTGCAGCTCACTGATAATGAAGCTTTTTCTTTACCTGCGCCCACTTCAGAAAGAACAGTATCAAACCTGGCACTTCTCATCTAAGCAGTGCTCTGCTAGGAAATCCAAACCCCTGTAAAAACAGCTCACTGCAAACCAAACCAGCTGCTTCCTGCTGCACTGGGTGCCCAAGGCATTCACTTGTTTTGGAGATGACAGCACACGATGGCCCTGCCCCGTGCCAGGCAGCTCAGCCAGGCCGCACTCACTGCACAGAATGAAACTCCGGGCATCCTCTCTGCACTGACACACGTGGCAAGAGACAAATCTCCCTGTTCCTCACGCACTGCACTGCTGGGGAAGGGATCAGCAAGGTGGGCAAAGACCTCTGAGATCAGCAGGTGCCACCTGGGCTGGCCACAGAGCCCTGGGCTGGCCACAGAGCCCATCTCCACCTCCTGTAGCTGCTCCGGGAGCACCCAGGGGGGACAGGAGAGGAAAGGCAGTGCAGGTTTCTGAACCTGTGCGCTCAGAAATCACCTCCAATGCTCTGGAATAGGCACCATGAGTGTGTGATGCATGAAGAGCAGAGACACCCCAGACCCCTGCACTGCCCACATTTGCCCTGGGAACATCAGTGGGGTGAAAACCTCACAGGTAACCACACTCAGTGCACAACAGCAAAAACCAGGGCTGCTACCTCACCAGCAGCCTCTAGGGAAGGGGTTTAGAACTTCACCACCTACCAAGGCTTTGAAACCTCCTCCTGAGTCATCTCCCTCTGAAGTTTCCTCTCCTGTCACTGCGGTGAACATTTCAAAGCAGACGTTACGCTTTCATTTCAATTATTCTCTTTTTCTGCCCTCTGTTTTTCAGGGAATGTCAGTTTTCTCCTCAGAATGGTTTATTTTATGGTTTCAGACAAGCTTTTAGGGATATTATAGGGCTGCTAGTCTGGAGCAGGCTCATCACACCCTCCCCAGTGTTTGATGCTGCCCTACTTTGAGGCTGTCTTACACAGACTATATTAAGCACACACATGCAAAAATGTTCCTTGTGATGTCTGGGTGCCTTGGAAAGAAACAAGTGGTGAAACAATTCCAAACAGGGCACACATTTCAGACTGACAAAATTATCCCCATCAGCTGGGGCAAGAAACCTCAAATTATCTCATTGATTAAAATCACATCCTTCCTCCCGCTGATCAAACGGATAATGCACCTTATTTATTTGGAAACAACCAACTCTGCTAAGTAGTGCCTGCTGAAATTGAGCTCTCGAGATGAAATTAATGCCATTTGCTGCTTGAAATGGGAGGAAACGTGAAATACCTGTCTGGGGATGCAGGAGGAACATTTAACTTGGAATTCATAAATCCTTCCCCAACACCGGCAAGCTCAACAGAAAGCTCTTGCTAAATTCCTTTAAATTGAAACCTTAAGTGCTTTAAAAACACAAAGCAAAACTTCCATGCTCTTCAGGTTCCAAAGAGGCACCTAAACAACCAAAAACCACAGAGAAGCTGGGGCTGGCCCCTCCCTGGAGGTGCCCAAGGCCAGGGTGGACACTGGGGTTTGGAGCCACCTGGGACAGGACAAGGTGTCCCTGCCATGGCAGGGGAGGGACAGGTGAGCTTTGAGATCCATCCAACCCAACCCATCCCGGGACTGCAGGATTCCAAATTCTTCCCTGGACAGAGCAGCCCAGAGGATGGAAACCAGCTCCACTCTGAGGAGAACCAGGATGGAAACCAATTCCCCCTGAGGAGAGCCAGGATGGAAACCAATTCCCCCTGAGGAGAGCCAGGATGGAAACCAATTCCCCCTGAGGAGAGCCAGGATGGAAACCAATTCCCCCTGAGGAGAGCCAGGATGGAAACCAATTCCCCCTGAGGAGAGCCAGGATGGAAACCAATTCCCCCTGAGGAGAGCCAGGATGGAAACCAATTCCCCCTGAGGAGAGCCAGGATGGAAACCAATTCCCCCTGAGGAGAGCCAGGATGGAAACCAATTCCCCCTGAGGAGAGCCAGGATGGAAACCAATTCCCCCTGAGGAGAGCCAGGATGGAAACCAATTCCCCCTGAGGAGAGCCAGGATGGAAACCAATTCCCCCTGAGGAGAGCCAGGATGGAAACCAATTCCCCCTGAGGAGAGCCAGGATGGAAACCAATTCCCCCTGAGGAGAGCCAGGATGGAAACCAATTCCCCCTGAGGAGAGCCAGGATGGAAACCAATTCCCCCTGAGGAGAGCCAGGATGGAAACCAATTCCCCCTGAGGAGAGCCAGGATGGAAACCAATTCCCCCTGAGGAGAGCCAGGATGGAAACCAATTCCCCCTGAGGAGAGCCAGGATGGAAACCAATTCCCCCTGAGGAGAGCCAGGATGGAAACCAATTCCCCCTGAGGAGAGCCAGGATGGAAACCAATTCCCCCTGAGGAGAGCCAGGATGGAAACCAATTCCCCCTGAGGAGAACCAGGGTGGAAACCAATTTCTGCAGGAGTCCTAGAGCCTGGGCTGCTCAGGTGGAGCCACACAAGAGCTGAGCCTCCCTCCCCAGCTCAGAGAACAACAGAGAGTTTGCCACTCTAAAAGTCAAGAGCACTGAAAGTTTCTGACAGCAGCAATTCAGTCTTTCAGCTTAATGGAGGAAATGAGCAAAAAAAGCAAAACCCAGGACTGGTAGCTATAAAATTCTGTAGAGCAAATGTCAAAGAGTAATTAAGAAGAAGGGAGGATTTCTGTGGACCTGAGTGAATAATGAGGAAGGGAGCTACTGTTGAAGTGACACTGCTTAATAATCTCATTGTAAAAACAGAGAAAAGTTGCATTCAGGGGAATTATTTTTTAATTATTTTGAATTGGTAGCTGGAAAATGAAAGGAAAATGGGTGCTTGTGCTGTTAAATGCCACTAATGTACAAGGCTCCTGAACAAAAAGGCTTCTCAATTAAATCTCTCCCAAGGCAGGGCCACCACTTATCAGCTGAAATGCATTTTGGGCTGCCTTCTCTTGGGAACACCGCTGCTCAGGGACTGGAAATGAAGAAATGAAGAGCAGATCCATGAGCTGCTGGGCTCTCCTCCCATGGGAGCAGGTGCCAGGGCTCCCCTGGGCTTTGTGCACTGCCCCAGGCAGGGCTGGGGCTTCACCCGGACCCGTGCTAACACACCTGGTTTTAGCCATGTCCCAGGGACAAGGGGGTGAAACTCCAGGAGTGCCAGGAGAACAGCTCAGAGCCAGTGACTGCAGGACAGAGCTGCTCCCTCCCAGCCCTGCTCCCAAATCTGCCCTTTTCTCAGCAAATCTGAAACCCAGAGCTCAGCCTCTCTCCCCCCAGATGCACTTCTTCCCCCTGCACTAAATTATAGATGTTAGACAATCCGAGAGAGGAGTGTTAATTATTAATAGGAATTACCTGAACTGATTCACAATTTCAGAATATTATTTTCTGTTACATTGCAACGGGACTGCAGGAATTCCATTAAAGCCAAAATGAGCATCATCAATTCCCATTAAGGCACATGCAAACTGAACACATCACGTCTCTGTTGAAGGCAACCATCCCCATTAGGGTTAATCCATGGCCATGGATCCCCATGAGGAGTGGCACAGCTGGGGTGGCTCCATGTCCCTGTCCCCATTCTGGGCTCCCAGCTGCCATCAGTGCTCCCAAACCCCTCCTGGAGCAGCCCAGCTCCCTGGCCTCTGTCCCTGCTGGGGATCCCTTCCCTGAAACCTGGCCCATAAAAATGGGCACCTTGGGCCTGCCTCCTGATTAACAACCAAGAGAGGGGAAATGTCTCTGCAGTGCCTTTCCAAATGCTTTTCTTATCAGAGACATTCCAACAGGTGCTCAACACAACTCACTCCTTCCCTGCGTGGATATTTCTGCTGTGAGACTATAACAGAGCACGTTACTGAACACTAAAATAGTCATTTATTTCTAAACTTTCTGCAGGAAAGTAAACATTGGATGTAAACAGGTTTTTTTCCATCATCTTGAAGTGGGAAGAGACACAAACAGGGCCTTTTTCTACTGAGCAGGCCACACAAATCACACACAGGTGGTACAGCAGAAATAGCCAGATGGTTATTCTTTTTTGGTAAGAGTCTCTTTTTTCCCCTGCTGCTTGTGATTCTCACTTCTAAGGGTTATTTTAATTTTTCAAGGGCTCTTTCAACACAAATTGGATGAACTATACAGGCCAGCATCCCAAAGACAAAGTTAATAGATTAAAGCCCAAATAAAGTGAAAATACTCCCCCACAATGCAGTCTGGCTACAGCAGGCAGCTTTTCAATAAATAAATGCTATTATTGCTGATAAAAGTGTGATGGTATCTCCAGCTCAGCCAGTCCCTGTGACTCCAGGGACTCTGAGAGCATCAGAAAAAGCCCCAGCTCCTGGCAGGGGGGTCCTTGTCCCCAGAGAGGAGCCAGGTGGGACCTCCTCCCTCCAGGGGCAGCATCCATGGGTGGGACCTGCCCCAGAACCTTGCCCTGCTCACACTGAGCCTCTCCTCCCTCCATCAGGCCCTGAGCAGCTTTTCCCTGGCCCTGTGTAGGAAGAGCAGTCTAACACCCCCTGGAGCAGCTGGGTGGGCTCTGTCCTGCCCCAGCCCTGCTCCCTGGCCGTGCAGGCTCAGCACAAGGTCTGTGCTCACCTGGGGTGATGCCCTGCTCCTCCTCATTGCTGCCTCTCCCTCCTCCATCACCTCCCAGTCAACAGAGCCATTCCCTGTGAGCACATGGAAATCCTGGGCTTTTACAGTTTTTGTGCCTTTGGATGGTTAACAGCCATTTGGGATAGTGCTTGATGAACCTGAAGATCTCAATTTGCACACCCTTCAACTGATTTGCCTATCCTTCAATCTGAGCAGGAAAACTGGAGGGGCCACTCCAAACTGAGGCACCAAAGGGCAATGGGAAGTGAGGGGAGCCAAGAACAGGTCACAGCCACACTGAGAAGCACTTGGGAGGCAAGAAGCCAAAGGCAAGGAGATAAATAACTGCATGAATAAATCAGGGCTGCTGCTGCTCTGAGCAGGGACAGGCAGGGAGCTTTGCTGCAGTTCAGGATGCGAACAGGGCAGCCCTGCTCTCTGACCCGTGCTCCCTGAGCAGGCTGCCCATGGAAATGGAGATTGAACCCCCCAGACAGGCCAGGGCTGGCCCAGGCTGCTCCCAGGGAGCAGTGAGTGGCACTGAACTGAATTCAATCCCCCATGGCAGGGAAAGGACAAAGCAGCAGTGACCCAGGACAGGGGCTCAGTGCCAGTCTGGGAGGGCTCCAGGAGCACCCACAAGGAGGCACAGCAGAGTTAAATACACAACATAAAAATCTAAAGAGATGTAGTTGAGAAGCAGAACCCCCTGAACTGTTGGCATGTTATTGCAGGGGTTCCACACTGCTGTCTCCTTATCACAACAGTTCCACACCTGCTTGGTGTTTCCCATGGGCAGCTCCTCAGAGCTCTGACTCCTTCTTCACAAAGCACCCAGCTGACCCCAGCTCCCTTCTCAACACCACCCCACTCTTTTATAGCATCTTCTTCTCATTGGGTACAGCTGTGGCCTGGTAAAGTCAGGCCTGCTCCTAATCTGTGATAATTGGCCCAGCTGCAACTTTAGGGATAAGATTGCTTTCTACACTATCTTTATTTTCTTATATTCTATCCCCCTACACTGAACCTGTTCTGTGTATTCCCTAAAAACCCGCACGTTTGGAATGTCTGGGAGAGCAGGCACTGCACACAAGATGGGATATTCATTTACACATTTCTACAGCAATCCAACATCTTTTCCCACAATGCACAAGACCCAGAAACTTTTCAAATCCCTTAGAAAAACATCACTTTCTGATACAGAAAGTTTCAGTCAAGTCAGGCCCTAGTGATCATCTAACCTTGAGAAATTGCATCTTTTTTTTTGGCTGGACTGTAATAACTTCTGAGTGACATATCTGATCCACCCAGAAATGTCTGGGAATTAAGCAGGCATCAGTAGGCAGAGTCCAATTGATTTTGGAGAAAGCCAGGAAAGAGCAGAGTAAATGAGGCACATATTACTCTCTTTATCTGGTTAGCAGATTAATTTCCTCCAGCATCTCTGTAATCATTTATAAATAGCTGATGGCAGCTTTAGAAAATAAAAAGAAAAGAAAAATCAGTTCAAATTGGCAACTCAAAGCCTCACTGCCCATGGAGAGAAAGTTAATGGGATCACAGCGTGGGCTGAGGGCGCTCTCATGGAATAATTTCAGTGGGAAAAGATCTCAGGATCAGCCAGCCCAACCTTTGTGGGGGATCCAGTGAGAATCCAGGGCACCTCCCTGGGATGCTGAGATTGCTGTGGCAGAGCTGTGAGCACAGCCTAGAGCTGTATGCAATAGGAGTGTGCTTCTGTTCTCAGCACTGCCCAGCGGTGCTGCACAGCCTGCCTTGCCCTGCTCTCACAGAGACCTTTCCTGGGCAGCTTTATCCCAAAAGAAAGAACTCCGAGATCCTCTCGGGCTGCTGGTGTGAATTAACCCTTGAGACCAAGCACCTGTTTATGCAACATTACAGTTCCCAGAACAGAAAATGCTTCTTGCAGGGAGTGATTGGGCACAGGGAGCCTTCCCCTCCTCACTGCTGACAATCCATCTATCATTCATGTTGACTGCAAGATGCTTTCCTGCCAGAGGAATGTGTTTTTCCAAAGGGGCACCAAGTTCCCTATTTCCCAGCAGTACTGCGGCAGAGATCCAGTGTCACACCAGTAAAGTGAGTTCCACTTCTCGAGATTCTTGGTCACAACTGCACCTCCCCAGAGCTCCCTTCCCACCAGTGCTGGTCATTAGCACGTTATTTATTTGTTATTTCCCATCTGCCCTCAGGAATCCACATCCCCTGAGCAACCTGGAGCTCAGCTCCCTGCCTTCACTGCCACAAGTCTCTCCCAGAGCCCAGATGTCTCTTAAGCACCAAGAATGATCTACTAATGGCTTTATGGGGTTAATTAACTGTTTCTTTTTCGAGATAACAGAATCTGCAATGAGGAACATTATCTTTAGTGCTACCTCTGCAAACAGAGAGTACAGGATAATTGGTACTGCTGCTATTGCCCATTATGCACTGGAATTAAGGCAGGGAATTTACACACAGTGATTACCACTGGTGCTTTATTACCTCCGTTCTTCTAACGGATGGCAGCTCACACAATGGATGTGCAAGGAAACTCTGTGCTCTCCCAAAGCGAGCATCCCGCTGCAGTGCCCATCTCCAGCCCTCGGGCTCTCTCTGCTGATAAGGAGCCCACATCTCTGCCAGGCCTGGGGAAAGCATTAACTGCACTCTGCATCATCCACAGCCTCCAGGAGCATCCAACGGGATAGAAAGTGATGTTCTATCAATTTGGGAGAGTCCAGAGGTGATGAAATGCCTTAGACTTCATTTCAGCTAAAACCCTTGGAAGAGTCTGGAATGCTCCAGGCTGGAGATGCTGACAAGCAAACCAGGTCACAAACCCCAAAACAACTGGCCAGAAACCAACAACAAACTTGTTCTGTTGCTGAGAGCAGGGATGAGGCAGGTGCCTGCTCTGCCCTCCCTCCTCTGTCAGGTGTGAAAGCACCGAGAGCCCAGGCCAGGGCCTCCCCTCCCTCTCAGGGACAAATCCTCCCCTCTGGCCACCCTAAATTCTCCCTGGATTTAAATGCTCCCTGCATTGTCTCCTCTGTGTTCAACCCCCAAGATGTCACCACCTCTTCCCTTGGTCCTCACAAAGCCAAGGCCTGTGTGAGACACTGAAATTCTGTTCAGGAGATTGCCCCATCCTGAGAATTGTTACAAACAATTTCTGAACAAAGCCGAGGCAGATGCGTGGCCTTTGCTGTACTCCTCCCAGCACTGAAAGCTTTCTGCATTCTGCTCATCTCTGTCCCCCAATGACAAAGATGGCAATGAAGCTACCAAATAAGCTGAGTGCATTGTAACTAAAGCTAAAGGGTCCCAAATTAAATATGAGCAGTGTACAATTTAATCTGTTTTCCTTTTTCCTACAACTCACAAAAAAAATCTTAAATTGTGCTTCTGCAATTTAAGACATCAGCAAATTCTCTAATTGCTTTCCAGAACCATTGTTATTTTATGAAGGGACTCTCCATCCTCCATGTTCTACAGCTGGAAAATTAAATTACCCTTTGCAGGCAACGTGCACAGGAGCCACAGGCACATTTCTGAAGAGACATTGGGATATTGGGAATTAGGAATTGTTCCCTGGCAGGGAGGGCAGCCCTGGCACAGCTGGGGCTGCCCCTGGATCCCTGGCAGTGCCCAAGGCCAGGCTGGACACTGGGGCTGGAGCACCTGGGACAGTGGGAGGTGTCCCTGCCATGGCAGGGGTGTCACTGGGTGGGCTTTAGGGTCCCTCCAACCCAAACCATTCCAGAACTGGAAATCTCTGCACATCCAAGTGCCTGTGGGTGCTCTCCCCAGCCCAGCTCCCGCAGCAGCTGTGAAGCCACTGCAGAGGTACCAGGTGCCCCCTTTGCCCTGGCCCAGCCAGAGCCAGGCAGGGCAGGGGAGCTGCTGGGAGCCTTGGGGCTCTACTCCCTCCCAGCAAATACAGCTCCTTTGCACACACAAACTCATCCCGGTTTTGTCTTTTCAAAGCAATAAGTCATGGGCAGTTTCTCTCTCTCTCACTGCCACTCTTGCATTCCCAGCACTGCTGTGTGCCCTCTGCCCCTGCCAGGCTGCTCCTGCCCAGCTCCATCCAGCCACCACCCTCTCCCCTCAGCAGCTTTTGCCACCTTTGCTTTCCCCCACTTTGGGGACAGGCAGCACACCAGGTCTGTGGATCCCCCTGGAGCAACCTGGTTTTGCTCCCCTCTGCTTTTTGTTTATTTCCCTTCTCAGACACCTGCTAATTCCCCCAAACTCCTTTATGTTATTCATATCTCAAAGCCTGCCTTGACCATCCCTCATGTCTCCCTCTGCCCTGGTGCACAATTAACTCAGGGTGACAGCTGCCTCTTCCACCAACTTGTGTCTGCTCTGAGCCTGCCCAACAAACACCAGCAGTTCAAGCTGGCCTTAATTAACGCACTGCTTTTATGAATGTACTGCCCCATTCTCAGTATCAGTATCTCCACACCTTTTCCATGAACATAACCACTGCCAATTCACTGATATCAGCATCAGACAGAAGTTTGGGGAACAGACACAAACTCAAGTGCGTCATTGCAGAGCTCGACAGAAAATTCCTTGATCAGATCCTTATAAATCCTCATCTGCGCTGCCATAGATTCATTTGGGGTTTGTCCTAATTCACTGCAGAGTCCTGTAATCCCTTGTCATAAATGTGAAGGATTTCACCCAGCCTATTAACCTGCAGAATTACAGATTGCCAGGGAGTAAATCGTCCCCCTTTTCCAGTCACACCAACAAAAGGTTGAGAAAAATTACTCATTCATTTTTATAATCCTTTAATTCTCATAGATGTTCCTCTGGAAATTGATTTAAATTGATGAGTCACAGGGCAGGATTGGTGGGAATTTGTCAGGCTGCAGCCGGTGCCTGCGATGGAGTGATCTCAGCTGCGCCCTGGGCCTGCCCCAGCTCATCCCTCTGCCACCTGAGCACCCAGCATCCAGCTCCCCAGGCCGCCACAGCAAACGGGATTTCATTCCTTGGAGCCTGACCTGCCCTGACACTCATTTCTCTGCTGCTCAGATGGATGAGAAGGGCAAGGCAGAGGCACAAATTCACCTCCTGCAGGTGCCAGGGGCTCTGTGCTGGCCTCAGTGACACTCTGTGCCTGTCACGCATTCCAGGGACAGCGTGCAGCCCTGAGACCCCACAAAGATCCCCCCTGGACCCCAGGCCCCACAGAGCATCTCATCCAGCTGCAGGCTGACCCACAAAGGAGCACCTGGGAGGACTCAGCACCAGGCACAGAAGGAAAGCACTTCCCAGCTCCTCACATCCTCTGCTCTGCCAAAATAATCCCAAGAGATTTTCTCCTGCTCTGGGTTATTGCTGGTCAGCTGCTTCCCAAGAGATATTTGCCTGATATAATTCACACAAGGATAAACAAAACTAACCCCTGACTCGATCATAATGACTCTCGTCCTTGTTTTGCAACTAGAGAGGATCTGAGTTTCAGAAAAGATGATGAGAAGCTACCAGCTTAGCCTGAAAATCTCTCTCGCAGAACCAGAAGACTGTTACAAATAATTGAGTTGTCAGTAGCACATGAAGTTATCACCCTCTGCTGCTGGGAGTGGGCTCTCAGCCCGTGCAGCAGTGCCAGCACACAGGTACCCACATCAGCTCTGGAAAGGGCCTGAAGTGCCTCAGAGCTCATCTGGCCAGGTTCTGTGTTTGCTGTGGCTCTATCCATTTAACCCAAGTGCAATTAACACAGGGATTCCATGTGCTGGCCAGGATGTCCAGCAGGAAAAGGAGAAAATGCAGCCCCCAGAAGCTGTGAGACAATCAGGTCATTTCTGCAGAGAGACGCTGGCACTGCCCCCAGGGGATTTAGGATTCCATTAATAACCCCCAGGTTTTCATTCCAGATGTTGCTGGAACATTCAGCCTCGGTGTTTGCAGCCCACAGCTGCCCGTGGCACCTCCAGGCACTGACCAGGACTGTCTGGCTAAAACCCCAGCAGCCTTTGGGTTCAGAAATTGCCCTGAGTGTGCAAACCACTCCTCTCAAGCTGTGAACCCCAACACAGCCCCAGCTCCCATTAGCTGGATATACAGCCTGTAATTACCCCCAGCAATAACTGCTTTCTGCAAGGGAATCTCTGCTAATTTTCATTCATCCCTGTGCTGAAAACCAATTCATTATCAGGTGGACAGGAGCAGTGAAATTCCAATTAAATGTGCAGTAAATTTCATTTTATTCCTTCAACACAACTTTAGCAGAAGGAGCTGCCACAAGTCCTGAGGACCAGAGCACGATGAGCTTCAAGCTGGAAGGTCTCTACCAGGTGTGGAGATGACATCAGTGAATCAAACACACGCGAGCACAGCAGGTGTGCCCTGCTCTCCCTGAAGCCAATAAACACAGAAATCCCAGAACCATCAAGGGGCTCCTGGAGACTGAGCCAGGCAAGTCCTGCTCCAGCCCTGCCTGCCTGCTCAGCACAGTGACCATTGGTGGGTTTTGCATCCCAGAACGGAGCCAGGGGGTCCCTGAGGCTGGCAAAGCCTTCCCAGCCCAGGGAGTGCCAGCTGTGCCCACCCTGTGCCCAGCCCCGAGTGCCACCCCAGGGATGGGCACTGCAGAGCTCCCCAGGGCCTGCCCAGCCTCCAGCACAGCTCCTTACACTCATGGGCCACGCTGAGGAGGAGTTTACTGTCAGACCAGGCACAGACACAAATATAGGACAGCAACCCAGCTGGAACACGAGAGGAGCTGACGTGAAAGCCACTGACAGCCTCAGCAGGAGGAGCTGGAATGACTGTCCCAGAATATACTCGTCCCTCTTCCTCCCCCGACACAGTTTGGAGTGACTCCTGCAGTTTCACGGGAGCTTTGTGCCCACAGTTGGGGTCCCACAGCCCTCCCTGCAGCCCTGGGGGTGCTGGGGACATGGGGACACCTGGAGCTGCAGGCACTGGTGGCAGCTGAGGCTCTCAGAGGAGCCAGCCCAGCTCTGCATGGAGGAGCAGCAGCAGCACCTGCACAGGAGCCAGCGGGGCTGAGGGAGCCCTGGGGCAGCTCTGCAGCCCTCACAGCCTGTGAAACCTGCCAGCAATGTGTGTGTGTGTGTGTGTGTGTGTGTCAGCAATGCTGCCCAAAACCCAGCCTGAGCCAGGGCCCCTCTGCTCGCACAGCCCCGGGCTGCCCACCCTGAAACCCTGCAAGAAGCACAGCAGCCATCCCCATCCCCAGCAGAGCCAGGAGCGCAGGGCAGGGGATTTCAGGGAACCCAAAGCCCTGTGCACAGCAATTCCCCGTGGAAGGCAGGAGCCCTGAGAATGAGCAGAGCTGACACACGGACTGGTGACACGGCGGAGCCTGGGATGAGTTACACAACAGCTCTGCTGGGCCAGCAGCTCTGTCCTGCAGCTCCCAGGGCAGCTCTGTGCCCTGCTCTGTCCTGCAGCTCCCAGGACAGCTCTGTGCCCTGCTCTGTCCTGCAGCTGGCAGCTCTGCCCACAGCCAAGCCAAGCCAAGCAGCTCCAGCCCTCCCTGCTCCCAGGCACAGCTCCAACCCGCCCAGCTCCCCTCCTTGACAAGAACTGAATTAGGAACGTGCCCTGATACCTGCCTGGCTCTGGGGCACAGCCAGAGCTCTCTCCCCAGCACTCCTGATCTCCCAGTCTCTGTTCCATGGGGAAAGAAGGGATTGTGGAGTACCCAGTGCTGGAGTCAGTTAGAGTGGAAGTCACTCTGGAAAGAGACGAGTCACTTTTCCGTAACATTACTCTAAATCAATAAAGTTCTTCTCAAAAATGATCTTTCCAAAGCAGATAGTCTGAATGGTGTCTGCTCCCCCCAGGGCGGCTCTGTGCCCTGCTCTGTCCTGCAGCTCCCAGGGCAGCTCTGTGCCCTGCTCTGTCCTGCAGCTCCCAGGGCAGCTCTGTGCCCTGCTCTGTCCTGCAGCTCCCAGGACAGCTCTGTGCCCTGCTCTGTCCTGCAGCTCCCAGGGCACCCCACAGCCAAGCCAAGCCAAGCAGCTCCAGCCCTCCCTGCTCCCAGGCACAGCTCCAACCCGCCCAGCTCCCCTCCTTGACAAGAACTGAATTAGGAACGTGCCCTGATACCTGCCTGGCTCTGGGGCACAGCCAGAGCTCTCTCCCCAGCACTCCTGATCTCCCAGTCTCTGTTCCATGGGGAAAGAAGGGATTGTGGAGTACCCAGTGCTGGAGTCAGTTAGAGTGGAAGTCACTCTGGAAAGAGACGAGTCACTTTTCCGTAACATTACTCTAAATCAATAAAGTTCTTCTCAAAAATGATCTTTCCAAAGCAGATAGTCTGAATGGTGTCTGCTCTGAAATCTGATGAATGCAGAACACGAGTGCTTTGTGCATCTGATACCACGACTCTTAGATGTAACTCCAGCACAGGATGGAAATGATAAACTTCCTGCCTGAAATGAAAATTGCTTGTCTTAAATCCTGCTCACAAAACCCTGGCAGCATCACAGCAAAATTGCTCCATGTGTTAAAATTGCTCCCAGGATCCAAACCCAGCTGGTAGGAGCCAACCACCCATCCCTGGCTGCCCACCCTGAGCAGAGACAGCAATTCCCTTTTGGAAAAATCAGATTTATCCAGTGAGGCTGATTGGAGGCACAGCAAGCAGGCTAAAGAAAGAGAAGGGACAGGAAGAGAGACTCCCATGCTGAGCTGAGCTCCTGAATTTGGTTTATCATCAGCAGCAACAACAAGCGTTTCCTCAGAGCTGCCCCAGAGCAGAGCAGCCCGGTCAGTCTCCTGCCACCAGGGAATGGCTTTTCCAGGCAGCTCAGCCCCATTTAGCACTCAGCCCGCAGGAAGGATAATGCAAACAGACTTCATTGCTACAACTGACTGACTGGGAGGACACAATTCTCAATAAATCTAATATTTCCAAGCGCTCTTCCTGCCAAAGCAGCACTTTGGATTTGTGTTGGTTACAGAAGCGAGCAATAATGCATTTCAGATCTAATAGTCTCTGCAGCAGAGGCACGTCCGAGGGCTCTGCCAGCACTAAAGAGCTCCGGTGGTAGGAGACACTCGGGGACAGACTGCTTCCCCCAGCCTGAGCTCCCCAGCCTGAGGGAACAGCTTCCAACACCCACAGCATGCAGAGGGAAAGCTGTGCAGAGAGCTCCAGCCCCTGAGCTGGGGCTGCAGCAAACACACCTGGTCCTCAGAGAGCCTGGAGTGACCCCTGGGATGGTGTGAGGGATCACGGCAACAGCCCGGCCCTCAGAAGCCTCTCTGGCTGCGCTGCTTTGTGGGGAAATGTGACGAAAGAAGTCACCAGCACCAGAGCTGGGAACGTTGCCATCCTCCAGCCACAGCACCCGGGCTCAACAGGGCAACAAAAGCAGCAAAAGCTGCCAGGCTGCAGAGCCCTGCAGGGAGGGAGGGTGGCAGTGTGGCAGGACTGGAGTGAGCAGCGCAGCTGGGGACAGGGACAGACAGACACCTCTCCCAAAGCCAAACACATCCCTCTCAGGTCTGGGCTGGCCCGGAGCGCCCAGAGGGACCCTCTCAGCACAGCAGCTGACAAAGCACAGCACGGCATCCCTGGGGTGGCAGGGGCTGGGCTGAGAGCCCCATGCCCAGGGAGGAGCAGGGCAAGGGCTCAGTGTCCCCGCTGCCGGCTCAGAGTGCCTGGCCCTCCCCAGCCCAGCAGTGATGGATTGGGTGAATCTACAGCTGTTGCCTCAAGCGCTCAGCACGGGCAGAGTTATGTGACACTCCATCATCAGCATGGATTCCACAGAGCCAGAAACTGGGGATGGCCAAAAAATAATCTGCCATTCATCAGCAGCGCTCCAGGAGCCAGAGCAGCGGGGAGAGCACAATGATTTCTGATGCTCATTGACTCTCCTGCAGCTCCTCAGCTCAAAGGAAGAATGGCTCCTCATTCTTTTTGATTTCTGGATCACAAACACCCTTCCTCACAAACCCTGCCCGCAAGAGCTGCAGTTCTGCTTTGTCCCTGCTCCACCTGACTTCCCCCTCATTTTTAAGTGTAACGGATTTCTTTTTTCTCCATCTATAAAAATAATATTGGCAGCAACATCTGACCAGAGCTCTTGGCTGCTTTTCCTCCCAGAAATTGCTGTGACTCCAGGGTACTTGTGCTCCTGCCAGAGCTGAGTCCCAGCAGCTCTTGGGCTGCAGGACCAACACCTCAAACACTGATGTCAAACACTGTCACATCTTTATTTTTGGCACATCAGAGACCACATTTCTATTGCTGTCTCCAAAACTTTCAGAGGCTTTATGGCCAACAAAGCAATGAAAACCTACATGGATGATCAGTATTCTCTTAATGAGACACGTTCCAAGATTTAGCTATAAAAGATGCAAAACTAAGTGTGCTCACTCCGCAGGAGTTTCGACAACTAAATTTATTTCTTTTTCTCTACTTAACCTTGGGAATGTAGTACTGCCACTAATGACTGCAAGAGAGAAGGAAACGGTTTAATCTGAATGATTACGCTCCCTCTGTGGCCTGGAGAATGGATTTAAGAAGTTTCCAGGAGTTGCTGGATGGTTTGTGTTGGCTCCAAGGCAGAGGAGTGCTGGAGCCACCCTCACCCCTCCTCGGTGTGCCAGGGATGCCACCACAGCTGCTGTGGCTGCATTAAAGGGCAGGGAAAACCATCTGGGGATGGACAAATATCTCTCTAAAATTTCGAGTTCCACTGATGGTGTGGGGGGCATTAAAACTTCACCATTAAAGGGTATATCCTGCTTTTTTCGGTCATTCCACAGAAATACAAGATACAGGGGCAGCTGTGCCTGGTGCCAGAGGAGCTTGGTAAATCCAGGCCTGAAAGAGTGGTGGTGCTTTGATCACTGCTTCCCTTATCGGCCCCCGGCTGGAATTACAGCCTAAGCTCCTTACAGGGAGCTTTTCACTGCCCTGCATTCTGCAAGAGCTGCCTCAGGTCTTAGAGAAAGGTTTAATCTCCAGCCCACTGAGAAAGGCAGTGCCACGGTCCCTCTGCCTTGCTTCAGAAGGTGGAACCCTGCTCAGGCAGGTAACAGCGCTTGGCTGAGCAGCCTGGCGTGGTCCTGGCTGCTGGGGCAACCTCTGTCCTGGGGAGAGCTGCAGGAACCCACACCCAGCAGCAGTGAGGGCCTGGGCATTAACCAATTCCAGCTGCAGGAACTGCTCTGAGCTGGCACACTTCCCCTCCCAGGTCCAAGTGGAGTCTGAGCCCTTCCAGTGCCCAGGCTGGTGGCACTGATGCCAGGGCTGCTGGATCTGCACTCAATAACTCCATCTGAGATCAGGGTGATGAGGGGAGGCTCCTCAAGGTGGTGGCAAAGGTGCCAGGGCTCAGCCCCTGCCAGATCTGCACTCAGTAACTCCATCTGAGATCAGGGTGATGAGGGGAGGCTCCTTGGGATGCCCAGGGTGGTGGCACAGGTGCCAGGGCTCGGCTGGATCTGCACTCAGTAACTCCATCTGAGATCAGGGTGATGAGGGGAGGCTCCTCCTGCAGCCCAGCCAGGCAGGTTTGCAGCCAGTCGCACTAATTAGATAATCCATTACCACCAGGGCACTATTTCACTGCTGACACTTTATTTTCCCTCTCCACAGCCACATTTCCCTCAGCACCCAGCATCACTCAGCTCAGTGAAGGGCAATTTGATGCCAAGGAAATCAGGAGGGAGAGAGCGGCACATCAAGCACGGAGAGGCACATTAGGAGCAGGGAGAGACTATTTCTTAATATTCCCTTCCTTCTTATCTCCCAAAGACATTAGATGGGGCAGGCAGAGGGCTCCATAAAACATCCCATAAACAATTAGGAGCACCAAAGCCTCCCTGAGCCATTTGTCTGCAGCGCTGTGCTGGGAGGCTCCAGCAATGTGAGGAGTGTGTCTGTGCCACTGTGCCAGGTGCTGCCAGCCCCAGTGCCCAGCCTGGCCCTGGGCACTGCCAGGACCCAGGGCCTGCCACCCTCCCTCAGGAATTCCTTCCCAAGCTCTAAATTAAACCTGACTTAGCAAAGCTGTGTTAGGAGCTGGACAGTGATCTCCATCCATTCATTTATTTAACTACAGGCTACACACACAGGACTCACTCAAATGAACAATTACAGAAGGAAAAGAAGTCCAGACATCAACTGCCCACACGTGGTAAAGAACCTCCTGAAATTACCTGGGAAGAGCCTTAATTACAACAGTGCTTGAGAAATACGTTCAAAGACAAAATTATATCTAAATTTAGTGTTTTCCTTCAGGGCCAGTGTCCCACACTGGTGTTTCTGAACAGGCAAGAGAAGCACCTCACCACAAGGGATAACATCACGGTGCCCAGCACTGGTGATGTTCACATCTCAGCACATCCTGACCCGGGCAATCCCCATCCCTGGGCAATGTAACAGCACCAAGAAAGCACAGCCATGGCACACAGCACCGAGCTCTGGGGCAGGGACGCTGACACGAGCTCAAAGAAAGGGCAGAACAATTGCACTCTCAGAATTTAATTACACTGAGAGAGAGTTTAGAGTGTTCCCAAGGCTGGGCATGGCTGGGAGCTTGATTTAGTTTGTGTTCTGTGCAGAAACGGTCAGTGCTGGGTCAGACCTCTGTCTTTGCCTTCCTGGGGACAGCACTCAGAGGGAGCTGTGCCTCTGGGACCAGCCCAGGCCTCTGCCAAACCCTGCTAAAACAGCTCAGGGCAGGGGACCCATGCCCACAGTGCCACCACAGGGGATGGCAGGGAACCAAACATCCCTGCAAAGCAGCATTGGTACCCCTACAGCACTGCAAATTCCAGCCTGCCTGTGTTCCCCTGCTCACTGCCCCGCACAGGAGCTGCTCCCTCCCTGGCAGCCAGGGGTGACTTTCTGCAGGGCATCTCAATGTCTGAGTACACAACAGCAGCTGAAATCCAATTATGATCCACTTGGGCCCCTGCCAACCTGCAGATGAAGTTGCCAAATTACTTCCCATTAACTTTTATGTCTCCCACAGCCATGCAGCGTTCCCCCCAGCCCAGCCCTCTGCCAGTAAGTGTTTAATTGCCAGCCTTCCTCTGCCAGCTCTCTCAGGGTGGGCTGGGGGCCCTGCACCCCCCCCGTCCCCTGGCTGCTGGCACACAGACAGGCACAGCAGAGAAACTGCCCAGGTCAAAAGGCCTGATTCAGAACTCACCCGAGCCCAAAAAGAGCCCTTCCCTCAGCTCCCCCAGCCCCAGAGGGAGCAGCTGCCTACCACAACATGCCCCAGGAATGCTGGACGTGGGGCAATTCATGGGCAAAGCCACAGGGCCACTAAGGGAAGCCTTTTCTCCAGACACCGTCCTTTGGGGAGAAGGTTTTGGGACTGAAATGGGGAAATCCCAGAGCAGTCTGGAACAGAGACCTCCAGACCTTCCACCTGAGCCATTCCCTGAGTACAGCAACTTCTGCTGGCAGCTCCCGTTCCGCTGCATCCCACAGCCCCGTTTGGGAAGCAGCAGTGCATGTTTTCACCTACGTGATGCCCAGCTTGGAGCACGTTTAGCACTGCAGTGAGATCCAGGATCAGCCTCGTCGAGGGAAAAAAAAGTGAGAAAGATGCAGGAGAGGTGAAAAATGTGAGAGGCTTGCAGCCCAGCCACTAAGGAAATTTAAGTGGTCTGATGTCAAATCATCACCATTTCTGGAAGCAGGAGGCTGTCAGCTGATGGATGAGGATGCACAAGTGTCTCTATTCCGCAGGCAGGAGAGGCACTAAGGCTAAAATATCACCGTGCTTGGTGTGACAGTCTCACTTAAAGTCACCAGGTTTGGCAGTGTTTGCCTTTGGAGGCCTGTGCCACGGAAATTCAGTTATCCAGCCTGGGAAATTGCCTTTCAGCCATTCTGCTGGGCTGATTAATTAGGCTCCTTTAGGGCAAACATCTGAGAAACAAAGATCTAACACCTGATTTATTCACTCTGGGGAGAGTGACCCACCCCTGTGCTGGCGCTTGTGCTTCAGTCAAGAGCTCTCCACACGAGGAAGAGGAGGGCAGGGCCGTGAGCACTGAAATGAGAGGAATCCTGCTGCTGGGCACTGCAGAAATGTGGCAAGGAAAAGGTTTCACCGTGTAATTTCTGTCCCATTAAAATCAGCCTTTTCCCCCTGGGGGTCACTTCAATCCCAGCATTAGCCACACATTTCCAACACACAAAAAACACCGACTGAAAGCCCACACCTCCATTAGCAAATCCTCATTTACCTGGGAATTTCCTGCCTGCTACTCTTCCTGCCTGCAGGGCTCACGGTGGGAGGGGGTGCAGAGACACGTTGGCTCAGATAATACTGGGAATCTATAAATACCCCTGTGAAATATCCTCTTTGATAACATCAGGCCAGATTTCAGAAGTTATTTACTCCCAGCAGCAGCTAACCCTACCAGTAATCCTGCCAACTGCTCCAGGATTTCTTCTGTGCCAGTGGGTGATGGGTGGCAGGGCCAGGCCTGGGGGCTCAGTGGGACCCCCCAGCTGACCTGGTGCCACCCGGGTTTGTCACCAACCCCCGTGTCCCTGGGCAGCCCTTCCTACCCTGGCCAGCCTGGCACACACAGCCCGGGGTTTGGGTCCTGCCTTCCCACCAGGAGCTACCCGAGGGCTTCCACAGGACCTCCACAAGAATGTGGCTATTCCAAAACTCAGGCATCAGAGCCAGAGGCTGCTCCAGCACCGGGGATGCCAATTCCCTTCCCTGCCTCCTTATCAAGGAGGGCCAGGGCTCTGGAGGAGGCAGATGTGCTCCTGGCACATGACATCCTCCTGTCGCACCAGGGGTAAACCATCTTTATTCCAGCATCACGGAATCTTTGAGGTTAGAAAGGCCCTTCCAGATCACCGAGTACAATTATCAGCCCAGCCCTGCCAAGGCCACCACTGCCCCCTGTCCCCAAGGGCTTTGAAATCCCTCTGGGGATGGGGACTCCACCATTGCCCTGGGACCTGCTACCCACTGCCCCGCACTGCACCCCAGCCAGCAGAACCCAGACAACATCCCCTGATGGTGCTGGCCTGGCATCCCTGGGCATCAAACCCCTCCCCAGCGCTGGGAGGCCAGCAGCCCCCAGGCTGGCACTCGGAGGCGCTGGGATTTGCATCATTTCCCTTGGATTTCACTCCAGCACCGCCCCAAGGAACAGCTCACTGCCAGCAATGCCGGTCAGGGACAGCCCAGCAAGCAAGGGCAGGGCAAATCCTGGCCCCAAATCATCCCTGTCCTGCTGTAACCCATCTGGGACTCGGCAGTTTGGGAACACAGCAGGGAGGTGCCACGGGCACACAAACCCCCGAGGGCTGCAGCTCCCAAACCCACCTGCTCCTGCAGGAGCACCCTGCCACCCCGGCCACCGGGAACCAGGGACAATCCCAGCTCTGCTTTGATGCTGCTGTTCTTGTGAAAAGAGCAGAGGGTGGAGCTGGGCTCCCGTTGTTTGTGCTCAAGACTCATTAGAATGTGCTCAGGGATGTAGATGTTTTAAGGGTCTTTTCAAGTTTTGTTCCTTATTTTTCAGATTGATTTGCTTGAAGGATCATCAGGGGACCAACCCACGTGTGCATTTCATGCTGTATCCTTTGCTTTTGAACCAAAAGCAGGGTTTTTAACAAAACTGAGTGGGTTTTTATGCTGAGCCACATGAACAGATGCAGCAGGCGAGGGCTGGATCCCAAGTCAGCCACGGATCTGCAAGGCAAAGCCTGCACCAATTCCTCTTGGAACCACGGAATATCCTTGGTGGGAAGGGTCCCAAAGGGATCCCCCAGCCCAGCCCTGGCCCTGCCCAGACACCCCAGATTCCACCCTGGGCACCCCTGGCAGCGCTGCCAAAGGCTCCTGGAGCTCTGCCCAGCACCCTCTGCGGATGAACCTTTCCCACAATCCAGCCTGACCTGCCCTGGCCCAGCCCCAGCCATTCTCTGGGCGCTGTCCCTGACCCAGAGCAGGGATGGGAGCTGCAGCCCCATGAATCTCCTCAGTCTCCTCTCCCCAGCCAGGTGCCCTCAGCCACCCCTCCAGACCCCTCCCCATCTCCATGGCTTCCTTTGGCTACCCTCCAATGGCTTTAATGTGTTTTTTTAGACAAAACGGCCCAAGGACTGGGGCTGAGGCCGCCCCAGTGCAGAGCAGAGGGGACAATGCCTCCCTGGCTGCTGCTCCTAATCCCCCAGGACAGGGAAGTGCCCCTGGCTGCCAGGGCACTGCTGCCTGCTGTTGCACCTGGCAGCAGCCAGGACCCCCAGGTCCTTTCCTTGCACACCCAGGGGATGGGGAAATCCTTCTCTCCGAGCCCCAGCCTGGCCTGGGGCTCTCTCTGGGACACAGTGGCAGGGAAAGCTGGGCTGAGCTGGAGCCATGAGTGCTCCGTGGGCACAGCAGCTGGGGTGGCTGACAGGAGAGGATCCCTGAGCTGCAGGCAGGGCTGGGGCTGCTCAGCTCTGCCAGATGAGCACAGCTGCCATCAGAGCTCCCTGGGTGTGTTCTGGAGCTGGGAAGGCCCTCCAGGACCTTCTGGATAAATAAGCACTGCATTAAGGACAACACTGACCTAAATTCCATCCTGGTGGAGCTGCTCCAGAGCCTCCCCAAGAGCCCCAGCAGAGGGAAAAGCTCTGTGCAGAGCCAGCCCTCCAAGGTGGAGAGCACCAGGAGCTGCTGCAGGCTCAGGAGCTGATTTGCAAGAATTCACAGGAAGGTTTAACAGCTCTTTTATCTTTGGCTCCCTTCTGGTGTTATTTCAACATTGATTTGCATAGTCAATATAGAACTCTTTACATCTAAACTGCCTGCAAGGATGACACCATCAATCCTCAGCTCTATTCTCAAAATTTATTATTTGTTTCAATTTAAGAGAGATCATTGCCGGATTACACAGTTGCTGATGAGGATTTATATTTACATTTACAGCAAGCAAAATACATGTCTTGGTTTTTTGGGGTTTTTTCCTTAAGTCATCTCCAGCACTGTGAAAGAGGGAACCAAAATAAAATCAGTGTGTGCACTCTCCTGAATGCCTGCAGATCCTGTTCTGCCTCATCTTTCCTTCAGACAATATTGCAAATTAGTCAGCATCTGTATCACAGCAGAGCATGAGCTCGATCATGAGGCAGAATTAAAGGGTATTACTGAGACAGCCTTAATCTTCCATGGCTGTGAAATTGAATGCTCAGATGTGAAGGAAAGCTGGGATGCAAAGGGCCCCAGTTGTGCCTCTGTGACATCGCATCAGGCACCAGCAATCCACCCCACGCACAGAACCAGAGCAGCGGCAGTGGGGACTGAGCCCCACACAGCAGGGACTGAGCCCCACACACAGCAGGGACAGAGCCCCACACACAGCCATCGGACTGAGCCCCACACAGCCATGGGACTGCGCCCCACACACAGCAGGGACAGAGCCCCACACACAGCCATCGGACTGAGCCCCACACAGCCATGGGACTGCGCCCCACACACAGCAGGGACAGAGCCCCACACACAGCCATCGGACTGAGCCCCACACAGCCATGGGACTGCGCCCCACACACAGCAGGGACAGAGCCCCACACACAGCCATCGGACTGAGCCCCACACAGCCATGGGACTGCGCCCCACACACAGCAGGGACAGAGCCCCACACACAGCCATCGGACTGAGCCCCACACAGCCATGGGACTGCGCCCCACACACAGCAGGGACAGAGCCCCACACACAGCCATCGGACTGAGCCCCACACAGCCATGGGACTGCGCCCCACACACAGCAGGGACAGAGCCCCACACACAGCCATCGGACTGAGCCCCACACAGCCATGGGACTGCGCCCCACACACAGCAGGGACAGAGCCCCACACACAGCCATCGGACTGAGCCCCACACAGCCATGGGACTGCGCCCCACACACAGCAGGGACAGAGCCCCACACACAGCCATCGGACTGAGCCCCACACAGCCATGGGACTGCGCCCCACACACAGCAGGGACAGAGCCCCACACACAGCCATCGGACTGAGCCCCACACAGCCATGGGACTGCGCCCCACACACAGCAGGGACAGAGCCCCACACACAGCCATCGGACTGAGCCCCACACAGCCATGGGACTGCGCCCCACACACAGCAGGGACAGAGCCCCACACACAGCCATCGGACTGAGCCCCACACAGCCATGGGACTGCGCCCCACACACAGCAGGGACAGAGCCCCACACACAGCCATCGGACTGAGCCCCACACAGCCATGGGACTGCGCCCCACACACAGCAGGGACAGAGCCCCACACACAGCCATCGGACTGAGCCCCACACAGCCATGGGACTGCGCCCCACACACAGCAGGGACAGAGCCCCACACACAGCCATCGGACTGAGCCCCACACAGCCATGGGACTGCGCCCCACACACAGCAGGGACAGAGCCCCACACACAGCCATCGGACTGAGCCCCACACAGCCATGGGACTGCGCCCCACACACAGCAGGGACAGAGCCCCACACACAGCCATCGGACTGAGCCCCACACAGCCATAGGACTGAGCCCCACACAGAGCCATGTGACTGAGCCCCACACCCAGCCATGGGACTGAGCCCCACACAGCTGCCAGGGCAGCAAACACTCCTGGAGAGATTCACAGGCAAAGCACCTGCGTTCCAGCAGACATTACACTCAGCCAGCCTGACCTGTTGAGCAGCATCACGCCTGTGATGCAGCAGATTTCACCAAATAAGTCTTTTAACATAAATCTCATGGGATTTGGAAAAAAAACCCAACCCACAAAATAACAGGGATGCATCACCAAAGCAGCTGAACTCTGCTTTCCCACGTAACTGAGGAGAGAAAATAACTGAGCTGTGATAATATTCTACATCACCCACAGAAGTTCATAAAAGTTACAGCTTCTCTGAAATAAAAGGAGTTTGAGTGTGAAATGACCCGAACAGAAGCTGAGTAGTGAGTTCTGCCTTGGAAAAATAAAGCAAAATTGTTTTCCAGGACAAGAGCAGGAGGACTGCTCCGTCCCCAGTGCTCCCGTGGGCAGGTGCAGCTCCTTGGAGCGCTGCTGTGATCACACCAGGAGCCTCCTGCCTGCCTGGACCTGCCAACGCCTGCACTGCCCCCCTCCCACAGCAGGAACAGGCAGAAACAGCCATCCCCAAAGCCCCAGGTGACCACTGAGCTGATCTGAACTAACGTGCAAACACAGCCACCAAAGCTGCACAGCAAGCTGCTCCCAAAGCTCCCAGCTCCAGCCTGGACCCACCTGGGCCCCACACAGTGGGGAGCAGGGTTCAGTTCATTTCTCAGAATTATCACCTCCAGAAACGCCAGCTCCTGTAATGACTGCTCCATGACCTAAACAATCACCACGTGATTAATGGAGACGGGAGCAGCTCTCTCTCATCAAACCTGCTCCAAGCAGGATGGGCCCTGGCCTCTGGCTGAAGGTCTTGAAGAAGTGAATCATGTTCCAATGTGTCCTCATTCACCTGCTCTGTCTTTTCCCCCCTGTATTTTATTTCCAGTTACTATTACAAGTGCCTTATAGTGGAACAGCCCTGGCACAGGTGCCCAGAGCAGCTGGGGCTGCCCCTGGATCCCTGGCAGTGCCCAAGGCCAGGCTGGAGCAGCCTGGGACACTGGGAAGCGTCCCTGCCATGCCAGGGGTGGCACTGGGTGGGCTCTAACTCCAACCCAACCTCCTGTGCCTCACCAGAGCCCCAGAGAACAGGAGTTATCCCCAAAATGCAACTCTGCAGCTCCCAGTGTGCCTGCTGTGCTACTGGAGCAGCCAGGCAGGGAAGGAGCCCAAGGGCAGCAGAGGATTCTGACATTTCCTGCCTTCACCTGTGTTTACATCAGCCTGGTATCAGCTCACCCACTGCAGGCAGGAGAAACCCTTGGTACGAGCATCTCCCCTCTGCACCTGTGCCAGGATTGCTCAGAGCCAAGGCAGTGATACAGATCCAGCTGAGGAACCCCTGACCTCTTAGTGCCAGACAGATCTGCCCGAGGCAGCTGTGCTGCAGAGTCACAGCAAGACACTAATGCAAAGATAAAGACCACAAAACTCAGTCAGGCAGAGGAAATTTCCAGCCACGGAGGTCCAGTCCCCTCCTTGTTGCCATCTGAAGTCTGAGTCTGCATCCTGCTCAGTGCCAAGTCTGTGCTGCTGTCACTGGAGCCACCTGAACCTCAGAGCCACATCTTCTGCAAAGCACAGGCTGCATTAGTAATGCACGGACAATAAAAACAACCTGTGCCTTCCCTTTATTTAATATTTGCTGCTGTTTTCTAGTCACTCACTAACATTTGTCTCAGGTGTGCCTTTCAGCTGAGGTACCCCAGAGCTACAGAGCTCCTGGCAGGGTGCAAACAGCACCAGGTCCTGCTCATGGCCTGCTCCTGTCCCAGCCCTGTTTCCATGGCCTGACAGGGTTCATGATCTCCTGGCATTGGTTATCCTGTCCCAGCCATGTTTCCATGGCCTGCCAGGGCTCACCATCCCCAGAACTGGCACTGGATATCCTGTCCCAGCCCCATGGCCTGCCAGGGCTCACCATCCCCAGAACTGGCACTGGATATCCTGTCCCAGCTGTGTTTCCATGGCACACCCAGGGCTCCCAATGCCCTGGACTGGCACGGGTTGCTCAGAGATGAGTCAGCCACAAGAGCAGTGCCAGTGGGCTCAGTCAGCCTTTGTGCCCAGCCTGGGCAGGGGCCATGGGCACGCCTGGCCAAGCAGCTGCCAGGGGGGCAGGTGTGCCTGAGCCCCCCCAGCGCTGCAGCTGCACATTGTTATTGGAACACAAAGCACCCCAAAAAGGCACAGGCTATGTGAGCAGGGCCTCGGCTGCCAGCCAGGGCTGTGCCAGGAGCCCATGGTACTGCAGGGCATCCCAAACTGCCTGACAGACACTGGTACAGAGGGCAGGGATGGATGGGACACTGGGCAGGAATTGTTCCCCAGGAAGGTGAGGAGGGACTGGCACAGGTGCCCAGAGCAGCTGGGGCTGCCCCTGGATCCCTGGCAGTGCCCAAGGCCAGGCTGGACACTGGGGCTGGAGCACCTGGGACAGTGGGAGGTGTCCCTGCCATGGCAGGGGTGGCACTGGGTGGGCTTTGAGGTCCCTCTCAACCCAAACACTCCATGATTCCACGACCATGGCAATACATTTTGACAGGATTATGGAGCAGACCTCCCCCAGTCTCTACCCCTCCCACAGGATGTTCCTGCAGGTCCCAGCTGCTTCCCCTGAGCTGCCCCAGGCTCCCAGGGCACACACGTGGAGAAGGAGCAGCCCAGCAAAGCTGGGATGTGTGCCCAGCCCGGCTCAGGGAGAGCAGCAGCCCTGCTTTGCATATCTGTTAAACCAGATTAAATACTGCTTAGTCACTTCCAGCAGCCATGGGAGAAGTGACCCAGAAATCAGCTGGAAAACATGACATGTATTCATCCTTGCTTCTGCTGCCAGACATGGGTGAAGCAGCCACCAGTGAAGAAAAAAAACCACATTAATTTCTCCCTCCATTGCTCTCCTTCACCTCCTAACATGAGTTTCTTTCACATTTTAAGATAGTGTACCTTGTTTTGCAAAATTAAACACACGCACAAACATAACAGCAATTCTTCTGTTGTGCTCCTGGAGTCACCAAAACCATCCAGGACTTGCCCACATGGCAAAAATTCAAATCCTAATTCAGTTAATTAAGAAATGAAACAGCCTCAGTTCAGCCTTTTGTATGAGCACTCACACAGGATCAGGCTGGATCAGGCTTAATCCACATCCAGAGTGAGCTAAACTCCACCAAACCTCAGCCAGCTCTGCACAAAGCCAGTGTGGTTTAATAATCTGACCCAGGATGAATTATTACCTTTAAACTGTGTTTTAGTCCGAGCCCATCCCCTGGAACAGGCCACAGCCATGCCCAAGAACATGCAACACTGGAGGGTTATTTTATTTTAGTGCAAACAGTCACAAACTCAGCCAAGACCCAAAAAACCCCTTGGAGCATCCAAGTCAGTTCATTTTAACATTTCTTCACTCAGTTATATTTCCAGACAGAAAGACCCAGTAGGAGCACATTTAATCTGAGCAGCATCTTGTGATGATTTATGTTAATTGATATTTAATGGGGTAATTTTAGCCTGGTGCCATTAGCTTTGAAACCTGAGAGATGAGAAGGATCTTACAGTGAACTTCTCCATGTACAGAGAAAATGGTGAAGGCTGAAATCTCTACAAGATCAGTCAGATCTTCTGCAAGGTGGATGGACAGAGATCCTTGAGGGGCAACATTTTGGAATTCCTCCCCCTTGCATTGGACTGAAGGGGAGATGGGGTGGGGGAAAGTGGCACAAACATGGGAAAGGGAGGGAGAACCTCTGGGCACAGGCATGGAAACCCAAGGGGTGCAGGGAGGGAGCTCATCACATCCCAGCACAGAACTGCCATGAGGAGTCACAGAACCACAGAAAGCTGAGAAATAAACCCATATGTGAGCACTGAAATTGCATTTTTAGCTCTCTTCTCCCTCAGCGCAAGACAGATCAGTAAATCAGATGCTACAGATCCTTCCAGCCTGGGAGACCTTCCCACACAGCAGCACAAGCCCTGGACAGTGATTCACTCCAAATGATCTCAGGTTTTTACCCATCCCCTGCTGGTTACCACTCCACCTGCACACCATTCTGAAACCCAGCTGAGATGGGCAATCACATCCTCCAGTGCCAACCCAAAGCCAGCCTGGGGCCATCTCCCTGCTGTGCAGGTGCTCTGGGGCTGGAGCAGCCATCCAAAGGGTTGGCTCTTCCTTCAGGAAAGGGGAGCTCACTGCAACCTTCTCCTCCTTATCTTCCCCTTCTCCGAGTCAGGGTCACCTCCATCTTTTGTATTGCATAATGACAAACCCTTCCCTCCCCTTCCCCTAACAAGGCTGCTCATTTAAAACACTTTTAAGTAGATTCCTTTGATTTGTACATTAATATTCTCCAGGCAGGGAAGAAATAGGACAGAAGTAGGACTTGCTGTAAGGAGGGCTGATGTGGCTGTGTGCTGCTCAGCGTTTGCACCCTGGGTGCCCATGTGGGCACACACACAGACTCCATCCCTGGGGACACCTGGCCCAGCCCAGCTGAGCTGGCAGGGCTCCCCAACAGGACACATTTCTCCAGCATCTCTCCGTCCCCTCAGAGCTGCACCCCTGACCCCAGCAGAGCTCCCTGGAACCCAATCCCAGCTCCAGCCCCTCAGCCAAGGGCAGGACAGACAGACGATGGCAGCGGGGGCACAGAGCACCAGCAGCCCTGGCAGCACAGCTCTGCCTGGGGGGAACAGATCCGCAGCACTACTGGGGCAATTCACTGCCCAGGGTGCTGGAGCTGAAGCGTTTCCTAGGGCAGCCCAGCCAGCAGGGCGGGGCAGGAGGGCACCCTGCAGGCCTGGGCACCATGGGAGCTGCCCGGGCCCTGCCAGGCCCTGCCCGGCACAGCCAGGCCCTGCCAGCCCCAGCCTGGCATGGCCCACTCCCTGCACACCACACTTGGAAAGGAAACACCTTCTGGGAAACAGCAACCCACCAGCACTGCTTCAGCACAAGTGGTTTTCAACAAAGTCTGCATCCAATTCTCTCTGAGGACAACGGCCCAAAGGAGGCCCAGCTCCGCCTTCCCCTGTCCAGGGGCATGAATCCATCCATCCATCCATCCCGTTTCTCAGCCTGGACAAGCAGCAACTGAGCAGCAGATCCAGTCCAGCACCTCCCTTGGAGAGGTGGGAGCAGCTCAGCACCAGCCCAGGGTTCTCACTGAGGGCACCAACCAAACCCTCAGGAGGGCTGGGAGATATTAATCTCGTATATTCCACAAGAACATCCCAGCTGTTCCTCTCCAGCACCACCCCAGCTCGTTTTTAATCCCTTGGAAAGCTTTGTGACCTGCCCAGCACAGCCCCCCCGACAGCCCCTTCTCCACCTGGCCCCTCAGAACAAACCTCCACCCTGTATCACAACAACTGAGCTCTCCCTTTGCCCAGCCAGCACAGATTCATCTGAGTTACCACATCATTCACATAAAACAAAGATACTGTCACAAAATGCAGATGTGAAGGAGAAAGGCGTTCTGTGGGTGAGGGAGGAACCCACAACATGACAGAACTCCCAACTCAATGCCCTCCTTGTAGGGAAACACTCAATGCTTCATTTCTGATCAATTGTACTTTCAAGTCACTTTCTTATTTATGGGTGACTGAGAAAACACTTGAGCTGGCAAAATAATTCACATTTGTTTGCACAGACAAAACCAAATTTAATAATGCAGCCCTTTTTTAAAATAAATAAAGTCATGCATTACAAAATGTGCATTTAGAGTCATTCTCTGTAGAAAATTCACAGCATGAACTCCAAAGTGCTCTTTTCCCTCCTCTGAAGTGAAAACCTTTTCCAGTGTGTGCGTGATACGTGCCATACTCCACTAATAAAACAAGCAGCACCTGAATGTCTGTTGCCCCTGCAAATTTAGACTCATTAATGGCAAAAGCTCCATTCAGCTCCCAAATCCCAGAGCAAGGTCCTGGCAAAGCCTCTCATCAGTGAGCAGGAGATAGCTGAAAGTTCCTTCTGCCAATACAATGGATTTGTGGGGTCTGAGGAGCCAGAGGGTGAAGATGGGAATTACTGGGGACAAAGTCAGGGCTCAGACACTCCACAGCAGGAGAGAAACATTCCTTGAGAACTCTGAACCATGTAAAAGCAGTAAAATACCTTGGGAGAGGAAAGCTAAAGGGTTTTTCCTTGAGATAACACGCTGAGATTCAATTCAAAGCACAAACCCTAAAAGCACAGACATTACAACTGAAAAGCCATCTTGCATCAGTAACAACCACCCCCAACCAGCTGGAATCATTCTTACCTGCACTAAGGTTCCTTCCCCTGGGCTGCTCTTCCTCTGAACCACCCTTCCTACCCCACCCTGCTCCTCTCTCATTATCCCCTCCCTCATTAGCCCCCTCTAATTGGATTCCCCAGTAGGGAGCTGACCCCACTCAGCCCCATCTCCCCAGCTGCTTTTCCCTGCTCCCTGCCAGGGCACAGGGGATGCCACTGGGGACATGGCCATGTTCTCCTGCCTCTTCTTCTCCCCTTCCTTGCCTTTCCTAAAGGGAGCACCACCAAATCCCTCCTGTGGTGGCATCTGGGACATTTCACTGGAAGCCCAGGTTTGTTGTACTTGTGGGGTGCCCCATGGCAGGGAGGAATGATGAATCTGACTCCATGTGCTCAGAAGGCTAATTCATTATTTTATGATACTATATTATATTAAAGAATGCTAAAATAAACTAAACTAAAGAATACAGAAAGGATACTTACAGAAGGCTGAAAAGATAATAATGAAAACTCGTGACTCTTTCCAGAGTCCTGACACAGCTTGGCCCTGATTGGCCAA
>NW_005054420.1:1524739-1538879 GCF_000277835.1 Geospiza fortis | reverse complement strand
AATGAGATAAGAATTTGTTTTCCTTTTTCTCTGAGGCTTCTCAGCTTCCCAGGAGAAAAACCCTGGGCAAAGGGATTTTTCCAGACAATGTGAATGCCACAGGGATGTGTCCCACAGCCCCAGGTGGGGAAGGTGCCTGTGGCTCCCTCGCAGGCATTCCCACTCTGGAATCCCCCAGTGACTCCCTGACTTTGTTCTGCCTCCAGAGCTCCATCTGCACCAGCACATCCTGCCCAGCCCTAGGTCTGTCCTGCTTGCAGGGGAGTTCTGCACAGCAGGGAGGGCCCATGGCATCCCCAAACAAAGGAACACAAAAAGGGAACGCTGTTCATTGTCCCCTGATCAGTGGGGTGGGGCTGGGCTTTTCCAGCCCAACTAACCCCCCAAACACTGCCACAACCCCAGCCCAGCTGGCACCAAACCCTCAGATGCTGCTGCTCACCTTCCCTGCACACCTGGAAAACACCTCAAGAATTATTTTGTGGTTCCTTATGGATCTCAATAAACCCCCAAACCTGATAATGTTGCAATCATATCTAATTATTCATTTATATATATATATATTTATTTTTAATATATTTTATGTGTGCCTTGCATTTAATTTTGCCCCCAAATGCTCTTAGGGGATTTGCACACTTATTTTAATAGTCCTAATTTTAAATTCATTGAAATGCATTTATGCACCTTTAGACTGAACTCGTTCAGGCATTTACACCACAGTAATGAAATGTAGGACAGCGCTGTAGACACAGAAAGAAATTCTTTCCTTCTGTAGAGTTTATATTTCTAAATTCAATCATGGGGTTCATTGGCATGCAAAGAGTCCAGGGACCTTTGTTAAACAACGACATTTAAGGATAAATGTTTCAGAAGATGCACATTGAGAAAGTCTCTCCTATTTGAATGTCAGGAAATTAGAAATATTCAAATGAATTCCATTTTTTCACATCTTTCATCAAAGCCTTTGTAAAAAAGGTCACTATCTTCACTTGCTATTTTAAAAAGCCTCCTGCAATTTGCCTTCCTGCCATAATTAGAGGGAAAGTTCCCACAGCACCACACCACAACAATCCAGGGGGACTCTTCTTCCTCCTGATTGTCAACAAATTTCAGCATCCGAAGGCAAAAATGATGAATTTCAGAGGCATAATGAGGCCGCTGGTCACAGTCAACATTACAGAAAGTATTTGCATTTCATGCTTTCTCTGAACTGGGAGCTCCCTGAAGTCTGACAGCCTGAATATGCTGAGATGAATTATTATTTTATTGACATTTTCAAACTACTCCTCTCCTTTTTTTTATTTTTTTCCCTTCAGACAAAACTGTTTGAAACCCTTTTGCTGACCCACGTTTCAAAGAGGCTCCACTCCTAGCTGCGGTGACTCCCAGCTGCAGGAGCTCGCTCACAGGCAGGGTTTTCATCTCCTCATTGCTCATTCAGATTCCATCCCTGCCCCAAACTCCGGGAGCTGCTGGGTCCCAGGGATCTTTGATGGCTCTGGGTGTCAGAATAACAACCAGCAGCCCGTCCCTCCCAGGGCAGGGCTGGCCCTGCTGGGAGCGCCTCAGTCCCGCCCAAATGGGAGCATTTGGTGCTTGCTAGGAACCAAATCCAGCTGTGGTGCCCCTGGATCCCTGGCAGTGCCCAAAGCCAGGCTGGACACTGGCACTTGGAGCAGCCTGGGACAGTGGGAGGTGTCCCTGCCATGGCAAGGCTGGCACTGGGTGGGATTTGAGGTCCCTCCCAAGCCATTCCATGGTTCTGAGGCCCCTTTCCCTGTCACTTCCCACCCCGCTGGGCTCCTGGAGCAGCACTGCGAGGCCTCGTGGAGGGTTTCTTGTGATTACCAAGAAATCAGGCCCTGAAAAATAACTCCCAGACATTCCATCTGCATTTAAAAGTCAAGTTCAATCTTCCCTTATTACAGCTGCAAAACCCCTCGCTATCTAATTCAGATAAAGTAACAAAGCTGCACTTCCAATGATTGGAACTAAATGCAGTTAACCTTAAACAGTCACTTTTACAAACAGAGCAGATTTATCTGGATTTAAATTTTAGTTCTTGTGCAAAGGCTTGAGAACAGGTTCCTCCCCATTATTCAATTTAACAATAATAATAAAAACCTCCATGACAACTATTACAAAAAGACTCTGATAAAGCCTGAAACCTTTTTGATAATGAAACATACAATTTCCCTGGTTGAAGCATAATTCCCCAGGGAACATTTTAGAAAAGATACAGAAGAACTGTCGTGTCCCAATTGTTCATGTACAGAACCACACGTGAGAACAGCACATGGGGAAAAAAATCAACTTTGAGAAAAGCTTAAAAAGAAATCAAGGGCGGGAGAGAGGAGACAATTTAACTGCAGTGTCTCATTAGGGCAATTAGAGTTGTTAATGTGGGAGAAGCAGGAGGTTGGGTTTCACCCCAGGGGCACATGCAGTGCCACCTGGGTCATTCTGGGGTGCACATCCCTCTCCAGAGCTGGCCCAGCTGCACCCCTGGACCTGCAGCAGCTCCCTGACTTTCACTTCTCAAAGCTCCAAAACGAATGGAAATTTAAAATTGCCTATAAAATATATGGGTCACAAGCTTAGCTTCCTTCCTGGGCTGGAGGAAGGCACAGAAATGTCCTGAGCATCTCAGAGCACATTGTGTAGCCGTTGCATCTGTGTGACTTTTGATACGCCAGCTCCTGCAGCCAGGAGTTACCATGAGAACCTCCACCCTCATTAAAATAACTGCTCAACCATGGGTTTGTGTTTTGGGGTTTGAGGCAGGTCTGTGTCCGAGAGGTTTTAAGAAATTTGTATCTTTAAGTATTTTTTCTATCAGGGCAGGGGACTTTTTTACAAAAAATGCCAGTTCATGAAGCCCACAGAGTGTGATGACATCTTGAATCAAGCACATGGTGCCACTCCTCTCTCTGTTTGTTATTTGTGCCTTTTGGCTGCTGTCTCCCAGGACCTCAGAGGTGCTGCTGGTCACAGGCAGCAGCCAGGCTGTGATCTCTGAGCCCCAGAATCATGTTCCTGTCAGCAAGGTGTGAATTTAAAATCCCATTTGGAGAGACAGAATGATAAAGTGCGAAGTGGGGGGAAAAGCCAGCTCATTAAGCTGACAAATCCACTGTAACAGAAGGACAGACCAATAATACCAGGATGGATTTCTCTGCTCCTGGGCCCATCCCAGCAATGCCCAAAAGCCCCGGGCTGGGTTTGGCTGAGCAGCTGCAGCTGCCAGCAGCGAGCTGGGCCTGAGAGGCTCCAGCAGAGGCTTTGGGGAGCTGCAGAGCAGAGCAGGGCTCTCCTGCTGCCCAGGGGATCACAGGCATTAAAGATCTCATGGATCCCTTTGTGCTGCAGGGAAAGGCTCTGCTCCTCGGGCAGGTGTGGGATTCTCATGCCAGCAGCGAGCTGGGCCTGAGAGGCTCCAGCAGAGGCTTTGGGGAGCTGCAGAGCAGAGCAGGGCTCTCCTGCTGCCCAGGGGATCACAGGCATTAAAGATCTCATGGATCCCTTTGTGCTGCAGGGAAAGGCTCTGCTCCTCGGGCAGGTGTGGGATTCTCACAGCTCAGCTCAGCCTCCTTTGGGTCCTGCCCGGGCCAGCCCCAGCACAGACTCTGCTCTGCCAGGGCACAAACCAGATTTCACCTGCAGCATTCCCAGGTCCCACTCCCTCGATGGGAAGGTGCACCTGAGCAAACCCAGCAGCACCTGAGGCCAAAACCTGGGGCACTGGGTGGGACTGGGACCCTGCAGTGCTGGCAGCCAGAGATCAGCCCCGGGGACATGACAGCATTCCCTCCTGCACCAGGCACACCTCACAGCACTGCCAGACCCCAACAGAGCATCCCTGGCCAAAGCTCTGGGAGAAAACGGGGGCTGGTTATTCCCAGGTAGGTTTTGTGCCTGGCCCTGCAGAAAGAGCACGAGCCAAACCCCAGGCAAGGGCCCTACCACTGCACTGACAAATCCACTCCAGGCAAAACCCAGCCCTTCATGCACTGTCACTGCAGTAATTTGTGTATTTTTACTGCTATATGGGCAGGGTGGAGGTCAAACCCTTCCTGGTCATCTTTCCCAAGACAAATCCTTAGCACAGTCCTCGCTGGGAAGGATTTATACATCCCACACAAGTTCTGCCGAGTTACACACCCATTTCTATGACAGGCTGTATTATATAGATCAAAAAACCCCAAACAATGTCTTCCAAATATATCTGTTATATCTGTGATGCCTGGAACGAGGATGAGCAGCATGGCTTTAAAATAAAACGGGAAGGGCTTTGTGGGTTTGGCATCTGCCAAAGGATTCAGGTTCAATAGCACAGACACCACTTTGCCAACTGTTAAGGAAAACAGATTCCAGTTGTACCACATTTTGCTTGATTTATATGAGCACTGGGAGAAAGATGAAGGGGAAAAAATAACCTGCAAAGAAAAAAAAAAAATTTTTACCTTGTTTTTCTGTTCTGCCCATGAACCTGCCAAGTTTGAGGCTGCAGGAGCTCCCCCACAGCTGAGCACAGGCACAGCAGACCCTGCTCCTGTGGATGTGCCACACATCCCTGGGCACTGGCAGGCCCCTGGGCTGTCCCTGGGCACCAGCAGCATCCCTGGGGCTGCTGGGGCTCATTTGGGAAGCTCACAGGACCAGAGTGGGATAAAAATCAGCCAAAAATCACATCTCTGCTTTCCTGGGCTTACACCAAGCACTCACCTGCTGCAGGCAGGAGTCCGGTGATGCACTGCTTTCTGAAATGAGGTATTGCCTAACCCAGGCCTGACAGAGTTCCTGGGTTCTGCAATGTAAAGCAGGTCCCGGAGCAGCCCTGGGTTTGCTCTTGTTCCCCACCACCCCAGGAGCAGCAGCTCCAGCCCAGCCCCAGCAGCCCCTCGTGCACCCAGACACCCCTGGGCAAGTTCTCAGTGCACATTAGGAATAAAAATAGCTTTGCTAGAGGGGCCAGCAGGAGCAGCCCTGTGCTCCCCCCTGCAGCTCACAGCCCTCCATCCCCAGCACAGCCTGAGCCCATTAGGGCCAATTCCAGCTCTCCCAGCGCTGCCTCTCCCTGCCAGGCCATTTGCTCCCTGCTTTCTATTTTTAAATTGCTCCAGCTCCTGAGAGTGTTTTGCTCAGTGCAGTGACAGGCTGTCACTTCCTGAGCACGGCCCTTCCCTGTGCTCAGCGTGCCAGGGAATTCACCCAGCACCTGGACACTTCCCTGCCAGGCTCTGCAGGGCAGCTCCTGGCTCCTGGGCCATTGAATCCTGGAATGGGTTGGGCTTGGAGGGACCTCAAAGTCCACCCATCCCACCCCTGCCATGGCAGGGACACCTCCCATTGTCCCAGTGTCCAGCCTGGCCTTGGGCACTGCCAGGGATGCAGGGGCAGCCCCAGCTGCTCAGGGAAGAGGGAGAAGCACACACAGCACAGCACTCATGTTCATTGCTGAAAATTCACTGTGAGAAAGCAGCAAAGGCAAAGCAAAGCAGTGTTCACCAATAGAGCATGGCCTGAAGTCTGTCCATCACTGCTGGACAGAGTGACACACAGCAGCCAGTCTGGCCCAGCAGATTGCAAAGAACTGCCACAACTGCTTGTAGATTAGAGCAGGGATGGAACCTCTCAGCTGCTCCTGCAGTCTGGGCATGGAACCTCTCAGCTCCTCCTCAGTCTGTGTTGGGGGTCAGAGGAGCCCCAGATCCACTCCAAAGGCTGCACTCCACCCTGGAGGTCTCTTCCAGACTTACTGTCACTATAGGACACAAAATAAAACAGTGCAGACCCCGGAATCTCTAAGGTAATAAGAAGGGCGTTTCCTTTCTGACTCTAACATTTATAGATTTTCAAAAGTGACAGTGGATTGGAGGATGACAGTGTCACCTCTCCAATGACACTGGACAAACCAACAGTCCATTAAATTTCTCCTCCTCCACAAAAGAATGCAAAACAATAATTATTTAGAGAAAAGTGTGTGAGAAAGTTCGTTACTTTCTATGTAACATCTTAGAAGAACTTAGAAGAACAGGGTGACACCTTCCTGGTTCCACGATTCCAAGGAACAGCCCCACTGCTGTTCTGCACATTGGCAGGGTCCAGAGCCAGGCTCAGCTCCTGGCTCCAGCAGAGGAGCACCCCCAGAACCACCCCTGGCTCTTTCCATGCCCACATTTGTCAGCAGAGCCATGGCAGGCACAGCACAGGAGGCAGCAGCAGCTTTCCCTGCCAGCTGGAGCAGCACAGGCTGGGCTGGGCTCGAGCAGGACATTCTACAGATGAGTTCTCAGCCCCATTCCTCAGTGCTTTTCAGTTATTTCATTCTCTTCTGAAATGCAAGGAAATTCTTCCTGAGAAAATGAGCACAGGGGTGGGAGGCATTTTTTAACAACAATTCGATTCCCCAGCAAAATACATTTTTCACAGGTGGGAAAAATTGTATTTGGGATTTATTTCATTTCTTCATGGATTTAATGCTCTTCACAGTTTATCACATCACTGAAATATTCCTGAAGAAGGAAAGTGGCTGTTCCAGGGACTCCATTACCTCTGCTGTGCTCCTGTTTCACACTGAGCTGTTGGGGATCCTGGTGTGTTGTAGAAGGACTTGTGCAGCTGCCCTGGGATCCTCCATGGGGCTGGAAAACCCCAGGCCATTGCTCATTCCCGATTTCCAGTTTGCCAAACAGGAGCACACGAGCTGTCACTCCCTCAGGGCTGCTGCCACCCCGGGCACTGCAGGCAGATGGAAAATTCATCTTCTTGTGCCAGCTGCCAAATTCCTGTGAAGGCCAAAACCCCTTCACCCGGGACACCAACATTCTGCTGCAGGAGATGAAACAGGCAAGGAGCTCCCAGGGCAGAGAGCCCCAGGGTCCCCGAGGCTGGCACAGCCCTCCCAGCCCAGGGAGTGCCAGCTGTGCCCAATGCCCACCTGGTCCCAGCTCTGAGTGCCACCTCCAGGTGCCACCCCCAGGGATGGGCACTGCAGAGCTCCCTGGGCAGCCCCTGCCAGTTGTTCCTTCCAGTTGTCCCTTCCAGTTGTCCCAGGCTTGCTGGGGAATCAAAACATCCCTTCCTCCTTTGCAAATCCTCCATGTAGCCATAGCAGACACATCTCAAAAAGATAATTTCCTTTGCGTCATCATCCATGGAAGGGGTTGGGATGGAAGGGACCTTAAGGATCATCCAGTTACTCGGAGATTTTCTGTCCTGCTGTCAGATAGAAAAACTACAAACCCACAAAAAGTCGTTTAATTAATTTTTATTGTCAATATAATTTCTGTGCATTCAAGCCCTGCCACAAAATTACCTGCTTTAAAAATCACTAAACCATCTCTATTAGTGCTGAATTTTATTCCTGCAAAAATAACAACTTCCTGCCAAATCTGAGCTGACAGTTTGTCTTTATTTTTGTAGTTATTCCTGCCATTTTTTATTAAATGGAATTTGGCCTTGGTTCTATCCATTAGGACTGGTTTTTGGTGGGATCCACATGGGAAACAACTCCAGGCACTCAGGGCTGTCTCTGCTGGGGAGGTGCTGTCTGTGCTCTGGGAGCTGCCATTAAATCCCAGGGTTCAGTTCCAGCCACCCATCAGATCTACCTGGCTGTTATTATTTCAGCAGCAAGCTGTGGGTAGCCAGAGGTGTTTGTAAACCAGCAAATGCTGTCCCAGGACACCAGGACAGCATGGGGACAAGGGCTCTGCACTGACACCCAGCAGGGCAGCTCCAGGATCACACACCTGGGCAGCTCCAGGATCACAGCTCCAGGATCACACCCAGACAGCTCCAGATCACAGCCAGGCAGCTGCAGATTCCCCAGCCTGTGAGCTGGCAGTGGCCCAGCAGCCCCAGCAGGGCTCTGCCCTGGGCAGGGCAGTGTGCCAGCTGCCTGGGCTGTGCCCTCCCTGGCCCTGCTGGCACCCCTGGCATGGCTGCAGGGGCTCTGCTGCTGTGGAGCAGAGCTGTTCCTGCACAGCATCCTCCTCCAGCACCTCTCACCCTGCAGAGCCAACACCAACGTCTCCATGCTCTTCCCTGGTTCCCAGCAGCTTCAGCCTCTCCTCCCTTTGCTCTCCCCACACAGGAGCAGCCAAGCCCCAACACAGCCTGTTGCTGGTGCTGCTGGAGCCTCTGAGGTGGCCCAGCATTCCTAAACCACATCTTTTCTCTGTTTATCACCCATGATTGATTGTTGTGGCCCCTGACATCATCTAAATGTGAGACAGGCAGGACCAAAAAGCCAAACAGGTGCCAGGGCTCACCCAGAGGCGCTCCATCCTCTGCTCACCCAGCACAGCTCTCTCCTTCCCAGCCCAAGCCCTGAGCAAGACCTTAAAGAAACAGCTTACATTTACAGTGTAAGAATGCACAACAATGATATTTCTGTCTGTCTGTCTGTCTATCTATCAACACCCACAAGCACAACCATGCTCAGTGGCATTAAGCAGAACCATCATCAGGACGAAATCTTGTGACCTGTGACTGCTCCAAACCCTCCCCTCCACCCCCACAGCTCAGCCCATCCTTTTCCCAAAAAGCCAGACCAAAATAGAGCTGTTGGATGTGCCCTGAATGCGCAAACACTGGACCTGCAGCGCCTCAGGCAGCGCAGGGCACTGCCAAGGAGAGGTCTCCAGGCTTCTCCTCTTCCCAGTGTCCGTCAGAGGCCAGGCAGCCCAAGTGCCTCGCTGCTCCCAGGGCCCAGGGCTGATCTCCAGCCAGGAGCACGTCCCAGGGCTTTGGGAACACTTGCCAAGCTCATTTCAAAGGGCTGGGAAGGGAGGCATGGCCAGCATCACCCGACAGCTGAAGGAGAGGAGAATGCCCAGCACTCACCCAGCATCTTAATGCTCTCCAGATCCCAAATGACACAGCAGAAGTGTCCTCAGCACCACAGCCTCAGCCACGGGGCCCTGGGGTGCCCTCGGTCAGCCAGAGGCACTTTGTGCCCCCTGAAGGGGGGGGAGCCCTGGGGGAAGCTCAGGGGTGCCCGGGGTGCCCCATCCTGCGCCGGACACCGGCTCTGCTGCAAAAGGCTTTGCTCCAAAACACGGCCCATGGAGGGGGACAGCCCCACAGCACCCACTGCACCCATCCAGCATCCCCTGAGCTGCCAAAGAACGGGAAACACACACAGCCCATGGAGCTGGACAGCCCCACAGCACCCACTGCACCCATCCAGCATCCCCTGAGCTGCCAAAGAACGGGAAACACACACAGCCTATGGAGCTGGACAGCCCCTTAACACCTCCTGCACCGCCTGAAAGAACAGGGCACGCACAGCCCATGGTGGCCCTGGGGACACCGAGGAGCTCCAGGCCACCCCAAGAACTGTCAGTGTGTGCTCCTGGGGCAGCAGCCAGGGCTGCAGAGCTCTGCAGGCTCAGGGCTGGGCTCGCTGCAGCCAGGGACAGCACAGGGGGGAGCTGTGGCCTGGGTGGGACAGGGCCACCACCTTTTCCTGGCCCATGGTCCAGGCCAGGAGCAGGAGCAGGAGCAGGAGCAGGAGCAGGAGCAGGAGCAGGAGCAGGAGCAGGAGCAGGCTTTATTGCCATTAAAGTGGTGGTGGCTCAGAACAACTGCACTGCCTTAGCAGAAGGGCCTGGGAGGAGCTCATGAATCACCAGGAAGGAGCAGAGCTCTGGAAATCCTTGTTCTCCTTTAGCTCTCTCTGCCTGGGTACCCTCTCACCACACTAATGGCCCGGCTATATTGGATTCCATGCTCTCCAAACAGCCTTCATTACATGCTTGGTATCTCCCAATATTATGATAAAATTCATCATGGTCCAGTGTCTGGAACAGTCAGCATTGTCACTCATTGAGATTAATTTGAATACCACTATAAATAGAAATAACAACATCTGATCTTATGAAACAGAGTATTGTGCTGGATGCTTTTAATGCCTCCAAGCAAAACTCATTTAATAGAATAAAATATGGAACAGAGTACATGTAGTTTTGTAGTATTACTGTTATGAGATTCCAAAGCAGATCAATAATTCTTATATAGAAATTAATGCCTTGAAATGATCCCTCCATTTGTCATTCCAGAGAGGTCACCTTACTTTGTTTCAAAGAGTAAATTGGGAACTGCACAAGTGAACTTGCTGGAAATCTGCTCTCCCTGTTCCTGCACCCCTGGTGCCAGTCCCAATGACCCCTGAATCCTGTGCCCATCATCCCTCCCTCTCCATGGACGAGCATCCCTCTCCTGCCAGAACCACTCTCCTTCCAAATGACCCTTTGCAGTCCCTCCTGCCTCAAGAGAGACACTTGAAAACAGATTAAGAGCCAAGATTATTGCTCAAATTGAATTCTGCCTTGTCGAGAAAATGAATTTTGCCTCCAAAACACAGCGTTCCAGAAAAATACCTTCACAGCACCTCCAACCTCTCATTAGTGACTCCCCATGTGGAATTCCTGAAGGGAGGATATTCCTGGCCTTTTATTTATACAGGAAAAATCAGATCCCACATCTCAGGAGCAGCCTCACAGCGGAGGCACAGCCCTGCATGGCTCAGGGTCTGACACACATCAGGGCCTCACTACCAACAAGGACAAATACTTACAGGCTGAAATGAAAGCTCATTAAAGAACACAAACCCCCTTTTTTTGAGAGGAGGCAAAGAATTAAAGGTTGCTGTTTCCTATTTTCAGCTTTTTGTTGCATTCTCTATGTGAGAAACCAAAAAATGTGGAGTTTCCTGAAATATCTTCTCTAAAATGAATCATTACTCCATTGCCTAAAAAGTATTGTCCAGTTTGAAGTGAGGAGAGGAGAATGCACCCATCAGGTCAGGGGTTCCCAGTAAATTAGCATCCAGAGAAACACACTGCTGAAATGGGGGAGTTTTCCTCCCGAGCCCCAGTGAGAGCCCAGGTACATTCCAGCCATGAAACCTCCCCAGCAGCGCCTCAGGGCAAGGTCAGCAGGAGGGGCTCAGATGTGGGCTGGGAATGGAAATTATCTCCCATGGAATGGGATCCCACATTCCTGCAAGAAACTGGAACTATGAGAAGAAGGAACAACCAGATTGCAGACATTTTCCTGGGAATTACAAGGGGTTTCTAGACACTGATCAGATCAGCAGTGGGGAATCCATCAGAAAGCAAACACTTCCGAGGGATCTGATGGAACCATGGGAGCACATTTGGTTCTGTACATCCTCACACAGCCCTGCCCTTCCTCCCTGTGCCCGAGGAGCACTCCCAGCAGGAGCAGGCTCCAGAGCTCCCCTCGCTCCCTGGAGCAGCTGAACCCCATCCCAATCCCATCCCATCCCAACCCCAGCCCAACAGCCTCCCCCAGAGAGCCTGGCAAAAGCACTTTGCAAGAAAAGAGCAGCATCCAACTCAGAGCTGCACTTTTAAGCTCCCTTCCTTTCCAAATAATCTCATTTTTGTGATTACTGTGTCTGGAGCAGAAGGCAGGACTGCAACTGTCATCTCCCTCCTTCGGCAGGAAGGAAAGGCAGCCAACACCCCCAGGGAGAGCAGGGATGTTCCAATTTCCACTCCCAATCTCCCTGCGCTGCCTTAGCCCACTCTGCTGCAGAGTTCCCTGGAGGGGCTCAGGAACAGCCCCCTCTGGGCCACCAGAGCCACCCCTGATGAAATCCCACAGGGATTTAGGCAAGAACAAAATTATTCTTGATTGACTCTTTCAAATTGCATCCACCGAGGACACAAACCTGAAGCAGTAATTTGTTCATTATTAAAGCCTGTCAGGAGAAGTCTGCAGGGAGTGCAAAAATAAGTGCAGGGAGCACAAAAATAAGTCTTGCAGCATTAAAAGAGGAGTCAGGGTGCTGATGTTCCCCATTTTGCACGGTTCTACTCCCAGAAGGTATGAAACACCCTGGCCATGGTTTTATCATGGAGTTGCATTTGTAGTGAAAGCTACAGCCCTGCAAAGGAACAGCATTTTCTCCAAAGCAAAACCAGCAGCCTAAAAGCATCCTGCCTGAACTCCCTGGTGCATTTGGAAGCAGCTTTCCAAATTATTTTGGTGTTATTTTTAGGAGAGATATTTAATTTATGACCGGGCTGCTATTTACTGGTGTGCACTGATAGAATTGTGTTGGAAAGAAGTCCCTGCCTTTGACACACTTGAGTGTTGGTGCAGGGCCACCTGCACACTCCAGCAGCCTGAGGCTGATCCCCCTGGAGCACCACCCAAGGCTGATCCCCCTGGAGCATCACCCAGGGCTGCAGCCTGACCTGATCCCCCTGGAGCATCACCCAGGGCTGATCCCCCTGGAGCATCACCCAGGGCTGCAGCACGGGCAGGCCCTGGGCTGGGCACACCCGCCCTGCTCCCCAGGCCCTCCTGATGGATGGAGTGAAGGTAAAGAACAGAGATGGAAAAGAACCCATCTCGAGGCACCTCCTGCCTCAATTCCTTGCTGGGGAAGCCATGGCCAAGCTGGAGCAGCTCCTGTTCACTCAGACATCCAGCCCTGCCCAGGGCGGGCTCTGCCCTGCTCTGACCAGCCACTGCTGATGCTCCTCACCCATTATTTTAACCCAAGGACCTGCAGCAGGTCCCACCGAGCCCTGGGCAGGGGCAGACACTGACCCCGGGGTGCAGCCTCCCCTGCCTCAGACCCTGAGCTGGCACTGGGCACTTCCAGCCCTCCTCAGCTCACTGCAGTCCTGCTGGAGGGGGCCTGATGAGGCATCCTGCCCTACTGGTGATGGCTGTGCCCACCCACACGTCCTGGGAGACCTAGCAGGAGCAGGGCCCAGCCCAAAGTCTCATTTGGCTCCATCAGCACCAGCCCTTGAGCTGGGTTCCAGCTCCCCTGGGCTCCAGCAGCACTCCGTGCCTGCCCCCATCCCTGGAGGAACCTCCCACCCCAGCTATTCCCAGGCTCTTTTACCCAAGGAGCAGCTCAGGGCTGAGTGAGGGGTGAGTGCAGAGGCAGGGGAGGGACTGATCACAGCAAACCCCCAGTGCCATGAGATCCCCCATCGTTTCCCACCCCAGGAAAGCTCCCACAAAGCTCCCACAGCGCCTGCAGCAGTAACTGCAGGGATGAGCTGCAGCCCGAGGAGCCCGGCCCTGGCTCTCCTGCTGCTGCACCTGTTGGCTTTGGCGGAGGCTGCTCGCAGCCCTGCGCTGGGAGCGAGCTGCAGGCACAGCCAGCACAGCCTCCCATGCAGAGAGGAAGATGAAGAGCCTGCACGGACCTGGCCCCTGCTGGGGAGAAGCGCCTGAAGCAGCGGGAGCTGCCCGAGGAAGCCCTGCTGTGCTCTGGATGGGTTATGTATTTCTGTATGTACAGATTTACACCCATTTGCTCCCTACATCGAGGCACAGCACAAATACTTCTCTTCCAAGATATTGTCAGAGAGGCAGAAACTCCATTAAGGTTTCTTTGCAGGGGCCTCCACGGAGCTTTTACCTACCAGATGTGAGAGGAAAGCCAGTTTGGGCATGCAAGTAAGCGCTCAAGAGCCATCCACCCTCCCCTCACCCACTGCCCCAGGCAGCAAAACCCACAGTGACCCCTGAGAAAGAAGCTGTCTGCCACACTCAGGAATTTCAGAGAGTTCTGAGGTTAACAAGATTTTTTGTGACTGGTACTTGGTTTTCTTCTTTCCGCTAACTTAGAGCTTCTCATCCACCCACACACAATGACACTTAGCTGTTGAACAGGTCTACTTCTCCTCCTAAAATAGTTATTTTCTATTTCTCTGTGGCTGAGCATGTTCTAAATTGTGTTTTGAAGGAGGAGAGGACAACAGGGAACGGTTTTACAGCATGAAAGATCTGCTTCAAGGTGGCTCATCCAAGCTGTAAAATAGATATTCAGTAAATTCCCTCAGTATGGGCCAGTTCCTGCTTTCTGGATGATCTGGTTAAATTGCAATTTTGAACAGATGCTTAGTCACAAGACATTAAAGTATTTAGTTTATATAAATATCTCTACATGGAGAAACTGTCCAAGTATCTTATTTTCTGACAAGTCTACTATGTAACACCAGAGGCTTTGCAGCTATTGTGGCATTATCCTAAAGGGGCCTCGGTTTCCCTCAGAACTGGATCTCGGCGGGGAGTGCCCCGGGCTGGCAGTGGGATGGGAGCTGGAGCGGCAGAGCTGCCTCCTCCGCCCTCCTGG
>NW_005054420.1:1509892-1521561 GCF_000277835.1 Geospiza fortis | reverse complement strand
GGGACAGCGGGAGCACCCGGGCAGCCCAGGGCATCCGAAGCATCACTCCGGATTGTGCCATGGGAACCGGAGCCTCCGCCCGCCGAGGTGGGTACCAATGGAGCGGTGAGGAGGAGGAGTTTGGATGTAACCCCGTACTCCCAAACCCGAAGAAATGCAGCTGAGCTCGTTCTATTTTAAGATCTCCAGACCCATTTTTCTTCTGCACGCCCAGATCTCGAGGATGCTGGAACATCCTGGTTTTGTTCCCTTTACTCCCAAACTCTGACACCCAAAGGGACACCACCACCTGTTGCCATTCCCTCCTGACCAGCAAATCCATGCCCTGGCACATTCCCAATTCCAGCTGATGCAGAATACGTCTCTCAGATGTTCCCACCAGACGAAGCACATATTTTGGAGGCAACCTTTAATTGCTCCTTCATAAATGCTAGACCAGGTGTAGCTGCTGTTCATCCCCTGGCCTCTAACACACTCTGGGCCAGCAGAACCCATGTGCAGGAACCTGCCCAGTCCCAGAATCACAGAGTGGTTTGCATTGGAGGGACCTTCATGATTGTCTCATCCCACCCCTGCCATGGCAGGGACACCTTCCACCATCCCAGGCTGCTCCAGCCCCAGTGTCCAACCTGGCCTTGGGCACTGCCAGGGATCCAGGGGCAGCCCCAGCTGCTCTGGGCACCTGTGCCAGGGCATCACCTCCCTCAGATCACCCACACATCTTAGAAAAGTGACTTCCTTTTCACTGCCAACCATACAATGGGTGGGGTTGGGAGGGACCTGAAGGACCTGAAGGACCACCCAGTTCCTCAGAGATTTTCTGTAGTGCTGTCAGACTCCCACACCTCTCCCAGTCTCTGCCAGGGGGATGGAGCTGAACCAGCTCCCATCCCCATCCCCATCCCTTGCACACACATCCCAACTCCTCACATCACTTCACTGCTGCACATGGGAATTCCTTCCCAGTTCTCCCTTGTTCCCACCAGCTCCATCCCCTTTTCCATCTCCAGCCAGGGAGAGCTCTTTGGTGCCAGTTTACCTCTTGCCCACTTAAAGAACCACAGTGAGAATCTTACCTCTATTATTATTATTATTATTATTATTATTATTATTATTATTATTATTATTATTATTATTATTATTATTATTATTATTATTATTATCAAGGATTCTGACTCTTGTGGTTGGAGCCTCAAGTCTTCCTCAAGTGCTCCAGTTCAGGAAGGATGTGGAGGTAAATCACTTCTTCTTATAAATCCCATTATTTTGCTGGAAGTCACCTCATGATTTTGAAAGTTTCCTGGTTTACACTGGTTTTTTCCCTTTGGGCAGACCTGCAGTTATTAATATATCATCACATAAACTTTTGTCCTCTCAATGTCACAGAAAACCCATCTGCTCTCCACTTCATCCTCCTCTTCCTCACACCCTGGTTTCCCAAGGAATCAGTGTCCAGATTCCCCTCCAGGTTCCAGGGAGCACAGGGCCTGCCACAGCTGATCAAGGCAGCCCCAGGGTCCAGCCCAGCCCTGTAGCCCATCTTGCATTAGCAGCAGATGTACCAGAAGAAGAGGACAGAGTTTTACAGTATGCAGATATCTTTATTCTCCTCCTGATTTTATTGGTTTAAGCCCTGAAGCAGCAAAGGTTATTCTAATTACATTACACAAATTGATACAGCAATCACTACTCTGGATCCTCCTGGTATCTATAGAAGTGCCCAGTCCCTCTCCCACTCTTGCTGACTGCTTGGCTGCTGAGCTAACAAGGACCACTGGGCATCTCCTGGAAATCCTGTTTGTCAGCTTGCAGTTTCCTGCCTTTAGAGCTGAACTCTCCTTCTCCTTGTACCTGAGCCCATCCCCTCTGCTCTGAGCTACCTACACCCAATCTGGCCCTCTCAGACAGGAGACTAAATATAATAACAGCCTGTGCATCTCTCACTGCTGTGCTTTCCTTGGGAGAAAAATCAGCCTCAGATCTGAAAGGCCTTTTCCAACCAACAGATTCTGTCATGCTGTGATTTCCTTGGGCTTGCTGAACACCTGGGGTGAGGCAGCGCTGACTGAACCCAGCAGAGAGTGTGTCACACCTGTGCTGAGCAACATCCCCTGTCCCACTGCACCTAAAGCATCCCTCCCCTCCCTCCCAGCCCACCTCAGAGCCACGATCAGCATCCAGCACCCAGAGCATTTCACACTTCGTGCATTTCACACTCAGTGCATTTCACACTCAGTGCATCCAGCACTCACATCCAGCACTCAGAGCATTCCACACTCAGAGCCACACTCAGCAGTTCCTGAGGAGAACTGAGTCATGGCCATTCCCCCTCTCAGAGCCATGAGTGTTTCCCCTTACCCTTAGTCCCAGGAAAGCTGCAGATAATCCTGAAGGGCTCAGGAGGGGATGCTGGTGCAGGAAAGCAGCCCTTTATGTCTTTAATGGGACACTGACAGGAGCAAATGGAAATGGGGGCAATCACTGCAATGGGAGTTTGTGTTTCACGTCACTGAGTCACTCGTGTGCCCAGCCCAGCTCCCAGCACAACTCTGAGCTCCCAGACCCTGAACACATTCTGCACTTCAGCCTTGGGAGCTCTGTCCTCACCCCTGCACAGGCTGAGAGCCCTGGGGTGAGAGTGAAGCAATTCTGCTTTTCTCACCAGAGAAAGACAGGCCAGGGAGCTCAGCACTGGTCTGATGCACTGCTGCCCCTCCAGGTGTACCCAGGAACCCAGAACCAAAATCCCACCCAAAATGCCACCTCCCATTCCTGAGCCTTTGCAGTGCTGGGGACACACTCCATCTCCCTCTGGGGAGGTTTGCTTCAAAAAAACCCCAAAAAACACAGAACAAGCCAAAAATTCCCCAGAAAAATAAACCAAACTCAACAAACAAACCCAACCCAAGCCTGATCTTTGTAGCAAGAGTATTTGTTTAGAAGTAAACACTGGTTAAACACATCCAAGAGAACATTCAAAACCATTTCTTAACTTGCCTGTCAGATAAGACTCAGCCATATTTCTACTGGTAAGCAAAGACTTTGCCAGAAAGGAAGGGGCTCATCACTGGCATCCTCCAGGGTGTGGTGTGATCTCCATCGCAGGAGGATCCACTGTCAGAGCTGCTGTATAATTAAACATTGCCTTTATCTGGGCAGCTGGCAGAGCAGACACAAAATCCCATCACAGCCAACCAGTGGAAGCAGCCCAAAGAGTGATGGGCCAGCAGGAAGGAGGAATAAAACAATCCTTCAAATATTGGTGATGTGGCAGAGGCTGCCACGCAGGCAGAGGTCAGCCTGGACAACTGTAATGGACGTGGTACAAGCAATTAATTTGTTGGGTGAAGTCAGGCTCGGGAAAGCAGCCAGAGCTCCTGCTTATCTGCTGCTCAGAAAATAATGGATTTTTGGAGCAGAGGCCAGTGAAAAGCTCAGATCCTTAACTCGGGGCTTTGTTGCTGCTGTTTACAAAGAGAAGGTGTCAGTGAGGCTCTGGTTTCCAGGGAGGACAGGGGACAGCAAATTCTCCTCAAGGATATGGTCGCTTAGATACCTCCCTGGATCCTTATTTATGTAAGAGAAACATTACTTTTACAATTGTAGCTTATTGAATTATAAAATATTAAAATATATTAAAATTATAAATAGATTGTAATTTATAAAAGATATGAAGTTATTAAATCTACAAGACATTATGGATTGTTTCCAAGACAAAACTGCAATGAACAGGTTGTGCTAAATGAAGTATCTGGGCCTGATTCTCTGCTGCAGCACTGGTGTGAGCCTGTGGAAAAGCAAAGCAGCTCTGAGAGCCAAGCTCAGCCATCCCTGGATGCTCTCAGAGGCTCCCAGCATCACACACGGAGTTATTTCCCATCTGAAAATAACCCATCTCCCAGGTGCCTCCTGGCTGCTGGCACTGCCTCAGGAAGCAACAGCAGGAGGAGGAGGAGGAGCCCTTGGCCGTGAGCTGAGGCCAAGCTGTGCCATGCAGGCTGGACCTGGCAGTGCCAGGCTCACCCCCGGGTTGGAGATCTGAGGGTGGATCTCAATGACTTTGTGCAGCACGTGGTTAAAGGGGCCCAGAGCAGGGATCAGGTGCCACCATTCCCAGCCAGGGAAGGAGCAGAAGGGCAGCGAGGAAGGCCCTGCACTTCCCAGGAGCTTTTGGGCGCTCTCCCAGCAGTTGCCCTTTCAGAAGAGCAGCTCTGTGCCTCGGGGACAGGAGGCTGGTGGCATTTCCCAGAGGCCAGGGGAAGCTCCCAGCCCGCAGCCCCATCCATCCCTGCCCAGCCCTGAAAGCCATGCAGGCCTTCCAGAGGAATGGATCAATCAATTACACAGGAGACACCTTCCAAGCCCTCCTTGGAGATCACAAATCTTCCAAGCAAGCAGCTCTATTAGATGGGCACTTCAGCCAAATCATTAAACCAGCTGCCACTCACAGGGAACAATAACTTCTTCTTTCCAAACACTTATTATTCTCTGTTACTTATTTACTAAGAATATTTTGATTCGCTTAATGCTTGGAACATCTTCCTGCACTGCTGAATTAGAAATGATGGAATTGCACATTCAGGATAATTAAATAAGACAGCTTTCTCCAAATAATAATAGTGTTGTAATGTCAGACAATAAAGGGACCCAGCCAGCTCAGGCAGGTCTCCTCCTCCCCTTCTGGCTGTGCTGCCTGGACTTTTCCAAGGGACAAAGTGGCATTAAAGCTGATGGAATCACTCAGGGTGCTCTTGAGAGGCTTTTCCCTCCCTGCCATCAGCGTCCCTTTTTCTGTCCTTTACAGCTTCACCAAATTTTAAACACTTTAAAGATACTTGATAGATTTTTTTTTCCCCCAAAGAACACAGGCAGAAAATGCTTTATATATTTCTGAAAAAACACCTTGAACCGGTGACATCTGTCCCAACCCCTGGTTAGGGCATGGCACTTGGTCCCCTTCAGGGGAGATGGACACTCCACTCACCCTTGTGAAGCTTGGGGCATGCTGCTCCTGCCAGCCCCTGAAAGTGCCCCAACACCTCCCTGGCAGGCAGCAGCCACCCTGAACCAGCCCAGCACCTGTCGCAGACATTCTCTTTGTGAAAAATCCTTTCCTTAGGATTTTTCCTTCTGAGAATCTGTGGCCTCAGAGATACACATAAACAATAGGTTATCTGCTGCTGTGGAATGCAACAGGTCAGTCTGGATTGGCCCAGCTTGGATGTTTAGAAATAATGGCCAATCCAGAACTGAGAGCTCTCTCAGACACAGTCCGAGAGAGCAGGGTTTGTTATCATTCTTTACTTTTCATTCTTAGCTTAGCAAGCTTCTGAAAAGCTCTCCTGCTTTTTCTTTGTAATATATTTATAGTATATGTATATATCATAAAATAATAAATCAAGCCTTCTGATAATGGAGTCAACTTTCTTGTCTCTTCCTTCACCCAAGAACCCTTGTGACAACCGTCACAAGCACCCACCCTGAACCAGCCCAGCACCCACCCTGAACCAGCCCAGCACCCACCCTGAACCAGCCCAGCAGTGCCAGCACCCACCCTGCAGATCCTGAAATGGGTCCCTGGTGTTCTGCCATTGCTGCCCAGAAGTCACTTACTCTCAATGACCCTGTTTTCAGTAGCAGGGTGCGCACAACAGCGCAGGGGCTCTCTGAGGGATGACTTTGCCTGTACCAAGTGCAGGTCAGAGAGGCTTTGTCTGGAATCTGCTCCCAGTGTGTGAGCCCAGGGCTGATCTCACAGCAGCAGGAAAAGCCTGGACAGGGAGCCGCAGAACCAAGGAGCCCCAGAGGGGTTTGGGGTGGAAGGGCCCTCAGAGACCATCCCAAGCCCTGTGCCATGACAGGGACACCTTCCACAGGACACCTTCCATAACCACAGACTTTCACACTCACACCTTCCTGGCTTTTGGGAGTTTACTGATTGTTGTTGAACTAAGGGAGGTCGCTTTAGCAGAGAAAAGAAAATCATCCTGGGAACTTGATGGATTTTACTGTTTGCTGTGACAGAAAACTCCAGTTCATGGATGTAGGCACCAAACTCATCCCTCTTGGAGCAGCCCATCCCAGTTAGCCCCAAGCACTGAGCACTGGCTGCTGCTCCCCGTTCCCCAGGAATGATCCCAGGGGAGTCCCCAGCCAGGAGGGTGCTGTGGCACCCAGCCCCATCACAGCTGGCACCCTGCTAATTAGCCCTGACAAATCCTGATAATGAATCATTGAGAATATGAGTTAAGCATGAAATAAAGCAAACAGCAAGGATCTTATGTAATTCTTCCTACTTCAATGGCTGCAGGAATTGAGTCATGAGATTGTTTTGGAACATTTTATGACACAAGTCAGGAGAGCTCTTTGTAAATGAAGTTTTAACTTTTTTTCTTTAAGGGCCCTTCATGGCTGTGCACATTTTGTACAAGTGGAGATCTTTTCCTCATCTTTTTCTTTACTCCCTTAATGCCCTTCTTCATTCATTTTGTAGCAAGCCTGGTCTGTGCAAGGCTTTACTCTGTGTACATCAACAGCAAACTCAGGCAAAAACCATCGGCAGCCTGGTGTCCCCAGGTACTGCTAGCAGCTCCTTTCTGCTGCTGTGGGCTCAGGGCAGAGATTTTTACCTTTATTCTCCTGCTCTGATACACTGACTACCAGACAATCCTGAAAATTCCCATTTCCTGGCACTTTACCATGGTTTTCCTTCGTGCCCTATCCTACTCCATGAAACGAATTTTCCCCTGGCTTCACCTCTCTCAGCACTCACCTGGTGAGCCTCTGGATCCTGGGGTTCATCCCTGGAGGAGCCAGCACTGGGTCCTGCTGTGCCATGCTGCATCACCCACCCCATCCCATCCCATCCCATCCCATCCCATCCCATCCCATCCCATCCCATCCCATCCCATCCCATCCCATGGATCCCATCCCATCCCATGGATCCCATCCCATCCCATCCCATCATCCCACCCCAGTACCTGCTGGGGCACAGGCCCAGCTGGGTGTTTGATGGGGGTTGTTCCATCCAACCACACCATGCTGGATGTAGAGAAGCCTCTCCAAGGTACTGCCATGGGTGGCAATGTGGTCTAGAACCACAGGGTTGAGCTCAGGGTCCACCCAGCAATTTTTGATTCTCCCTATTCAAGACTCACCGTGTTTTCCACAGAAAAAAAAACCCCAATGGACAGGGACTGGGAACATCTCCATCACCTGTGAGCTGCTCTAACAACATTGTTTTGTTCGAGATGCCTCGCTACTGTAATGAATGAAATCAGATTTTTCTGACCCTGTTTAGGGCTTTGGGAAATGCAGGTGCTGAACTTCCTCTCTCAGGAAACCCTGGGCTAATGGGAGCTCTCCAGACTGGTGGCTGGAGCTGAAGGAGCAGAGAAAGGAGCTCCAAATAACCTGGACTTACCACAGAACAAAATCAAACCTGTCACTATTTACACCCTCCCTGTCAGGAGCAGCAGGCACTGGTGGAGCCTCCAATGAGCTCCAAAGGGCTGGGCTGGAGAGGAGCTCCTGGAGCAGGAATTGTGCCTGAAATTGGTGAAAAAGGGAGCTCCTGGAGCAGGAATTGTGCCTGAAATTGGTGAAAAAGGGAGCTCCTGGAGCAGGACTTGTACCTGAAATAGGGGAGCAGACAAGCTCCAGAGCAGGAATTGTGCTGAAATAGGTGAGCAGAGGAGCTCCTGGAGCAGGAATTGTGCTGAAATAGGTGAGCAGAGGAGCTCCAGGAGCAGGAATTGGCCCTGAAGAAGGTGAACTCCTTTAGTGAGGCACAGCAGGGTGGGCTGCCAGCCTCCAAGCTGATCCACTTCCACCCAGGCTGATGAAAACCCATTAATTTCAAAGACTGAAGCATGATTTTCAATCCTTGGGCAGAGCAGGGGAGGCTCTCTGGAGGAGGAAGGAGCCAGGACAGAGGAGATGCTGGCAGCTCCCCGCACTGACCTGCGCTGGGTGTGAGCAGAACCAGGTTAAACTCCTTACACGGGAGATGAGGGGGCCACAAGGCTCCAGACAGGCTCTGTGTGTGTGCAGCAATGTTTTCACAGCCAGAGAAAATGGATTTTCTCCTCAATTAGCCCAAATCGAGGCCTGCCCTCAGCAGGGTGTTCCGATGGCTCAGGATTCACCACGGCACAAATGGCAGTGCCTGGGGGTCAGGGAGGGGAACTGCCTCAACACCCTGCCAAAATCCCATCCCAGCCTCAGCCGTGCTCACCAGTCCCTCTGGGAGGCAATTATTATTACACAAAAGGCTTTTATGGAATCCAGCAGGGCAGGGGGGCTGTGCCTGCACTGAGCTCACCTTTTCCAGCTTGTTGGCACTTGGCTTCTCTTGGGTCCTCCAGGAAAACCAGAACACTTTGTCTGACCCAAACCAAACACTTTGGAATGAACATTTAAAATATTTTCCTTATTTTTTCCAGTTACATGGAAACAAATATTATAATTTCCTGATATTATTAGGGCATTTCGTTGAAAAAATTATGTCAAAATGCTTATGTATATATTTATTGTGATATGCAGGGCTGAAGCCCAGATCTGATACAGATATTGGATCAAACCCTGTGCTCTGTGGCAATCTAATTTTATCCTGACACGTTGATTGCTCGCTCTTCATCTGTGGCTGCTGTCCCAAAGGGGCTAAGTGAGAGGAGCTGCATTTTTTTTTCCCTTTCCTGTAAGATGACATGAAATAAATTCAGAAGAACACACACAAGAACAATGTGGGGTTTGTTATTCACAAGACAGCTCTGAGAAGGGGAAAAAAATTGGAGCTGAGATTCGTGAAGGATGGCACAAAATATGATGGAATTTCTGACTAATAAATCACAGAGAACCATTCCAAAGCGAGGGAGCTGGTCCGTGCAGGGGCTTTTGGAAATCACTCTGTATTGTTGTCCCTGCCTTCCAGCACGTGGGAAACATGGGATTTCCTGGAGAAGCCAGGCCTGGGACTCATGCAGGCTATGGGCAGATTTAATGGGGAATTTACAGCTCCCAGACAACCAAAGCCCACCCCAAATGCAGGTGCAGGGTTTCCTCGGGGATCTGGAGTTTCAGAGGAGGAATGTCCCTCAGAGGCAGCGCCTCAGGAAGGGATGCTGAGCTTTGCCACAGGGCAGGATTCATTACCTGTCATTTCAATGAGGGCTTGCAAGGATTTCCACAGATTTCCATGGGTATCAAATTCCAAATATAAGCTGAGGAGCACCAGCAAGGGGCACAGCACCAGACCTGGACAGCAGAAGCAACAAGAGCCCTTGGAAGCACCAAAGCAAAGGCAGACAGGAGAAACAAGCCTCTTGTCAGCCAGAAAGCCACAACCAGGAGATCCCTGGGTGAAAAGCACATCTCTCCCTCCCCAACACTGGTGTATTTGAACAGAAAAGGCCCATAATGAACCAATTTCCCCATTCAGTTCCGCTGAGAGCAGCCAGAGCTGAGCTCCTGCTCTCCCCATGTGATCCCTCCGTGCAGGGGAGGGTCCCTGGCCCCTCTCTCTGGGATGGCCCTGGGGGTCACAGGTTCAGCTCAGCAAATATTGGTGCTGCTAATGCCACAGGAAAACCTGGTGTCAATATTTGCAGAGCCAAAGCGCTGCCCTTAATTTTCCTGCAAATATTTAAGGAAAAAGTCAAACAGAAACTCACCCTCTCGTCAGGAAAACCTCATTTGCACCACTGACAATCCAGAATTTCTCACTGAACCTCTCTCACGTCTAATAACCCAAAACTTAGAAGTGTTTCTTAATTTTAGCAGCTTTTTTTTTTCTCCTGACCCAGATACCAGCAAGCTTTTACTACAGGGAAATGCAACGTTCTTGCAGCAGGGCTAAACCCATCATTTATTTCTGTATTAAACTTGGAGAGCGTCTCTCCTTCCTCTTTAATTCCCCACCTTGATGGTGCTCTGCATTCTCTCCGAGTTTAGAAGGTGTCTTGCATTCCCTCTCTGGTTCCTCCATTAGCTCAGGGCCCAGCTCTGCCTCAATCAAATTGAGTATTTCAGACACACCAATGGTGGCTCAGGGTTGGCGTGAGCAGACAAGAATAAAATTGCTTTTTATAAGGTTTTTATTAAAAGCAATTCAGTTTGGAGAACCAGAGGATGGATTACAAGAGTGGTGCTGGGCTGTGTGTTAATTGCAGACAGTTAATTTAATTAGGGGTGGCTGCTGAGGGCAGGGCAGTGCTGGCTCTGCCACAGCCATGGGGGAAAATCCATGTCCTCAAGACATCCCCTAGATTTTCTGGTGGTTTGACTCATTAGCAATTTTCCTTTTCATGCTCTTTGAGGGGGAAAAAAACAAAACAAAAAAAAGGCATTTTGGAGAAGAGAGGAGCAAGTAAAAGACAGGCAAAGCCACGAGAGCACTTAGGGAGGAGAAAGCCCTCCTGTGTCCCTGGTGTTTGCTCAGGAACTTTTCCATTTGCACCCGAGGCTCCAGCAGCAGGGGTCACACGAGGCAGCCCCAGCGCTTGCAGAGGGCACAGCCTGCCCAGCCCTGGCTCTGGGGAGCCACAGGAGCTTTTAGTGCTTCCAAGCAACACAGGAATTCAAACTCTGTCCCATAAATCACCAACTCCCATCGAAGCCACGCTTGGGAGTGGGCAGGATTGGGATGTGCTGAGTTAACGTTTGAAATCAAAGCAACCACTGACAATCCTCCTGAAACACAGCAAACTGCCTTTATCCTCACTGCCAGGAAGGAGAATCTTCCCTTCCAAAATGAGAATTTCTACCATTACTTTATGTCCTTTTCTGTGTTTATGAGGCAAAAGTTATGAAGGCATTTCAACCATTAATTATTTGAAATGTCTGCTTATCCCCACCAAAACTAGGCTGAATTCTTTAGATTGGAGTGGTTTGGAGTTAATTTTCCATTTCTATACCAACGAAATTGTGGATTTGTTAAAATCTAAGGAGCATTTAAGGTTGGAGTTGATGTTCTTCTTCAACTGTGATCATTCTGTGATTCTGTGAACACAGTCTGAAAATTTAGAAGGAAAAAATGACAATGAGAACATCCCTGAGGGAAGCAGACCCATCCCAGCTCCTCTTGTGGCCAAGGCTCTACATTGGGTCTCTCTTTAGTCAAAGCTGCCTCCTGGTCCTTCTGCTGTGTGCTGGGAGAGCTCCAGACCCAGTGGCAGTGGGAGTGTGGGTCTGGGGTCTGGAGAAATGGAAATGGGCTGGATTCCATGGATTGACAGAGAGAGGAGCAATCTGCACCCTCTCTTGTAGAGCAGAGGCCTCCAGAGAACGTGGCTGTGCTGGAGGAACAGCAAACCCTGGCCAGCCAAGAGCCACACCATAACAGCTGCATTATTTAAAATTATTTAATTGACAGTGTGTGTGCAATCTAGGGCTGAGATACAAGCAAAAACCCACTTGAGCCAAATTGCTGGGACACAATCATTTGCTGATTAATCCCCAAAGTACACTTTAAAGGACATAGCCAAAGACTTCAGGACAATGGTCTTATTTTTACTGTGCCACATCATATTTTTCATTTACCAGTGCAGTTCTTGTTAAAGACCTGTAATTTCATCTTTGCTTCACCCTGTGAGAAGTCTTTGCCTCGTCCCAAAATACTCACTCAGAAAAGCTTTCACCAGAAGCTTGCAACCAACAATAAAAACAATCAC
>NW_005054420.1:1494556-1509846 GCF_000277835.1 Geospiza fortis | reverse complement strand
TGCTCCCTCTGGAGCTTGGGCTCTTAAATGATTTCTCACTTTCATCCTGGCTCTGAAACTGCACAAAATTCTCACATTTGGGCAGCGCTGGAAGCAAGAACAGCAAAGCTGCAAAGCTCCTGGGTCCCCGTGAGAGGCAGGGAGGATTTTGCCCTAAATGTCCCCATTTCCATCCCATCCCTCATGCTAATTGAGTTTTAAACCTCGACTGGAGCTTCCTGTTGGCAGCTGCTGGCCCAGCTCACATCCGTTCTGGGGCCATTCGTGTCTCCTGGGCTCTGGGTTCAGCTCCAGGTTTTCCACACTTTTCCTGTGCAGGGCTCCAGGGAACAATCTCATTCCCTGCTGCTGCAGCTCCCTCCCTCTCAGCAATAACAAACCCACTAATTCTCATCGCTCCGAGACACCAGAGCCATAGCAATAAAACTTGCAAACAGAGGGGAGAGAGAGAAGCACGTAAATATGATTCAAACCTAAGCTGAAGTTACTAAAATCCAATTGAATTCAAATTCCTTTTCCTCCTTCCCCTGGCTGATGTTTCCCCAAAGCTACTCCCTTGAATTACATGTGCACAGTCACCCTTCATTTCCATCAGCTGCATTCCCACGTTGGAAAAACCTCACCATCTTGTGCTGCCTATGGAAAAACCTCAGCATCTTGTGCTGCTCATGGAAAAACCTCAGCATCTTGTGCTGCTTATGGAGAAAGCCATTTCAGTGATGAAGGTTTTGTCCAGGTGAGTTCCGAGTGCCTGGAATGACTGAACAGCCAGGGCTGCCTCTGACACTGGGAAGGGTTTGCAGCAATGAGACCGAGCAAATGTCTGACCCCCATTTCAGAAGGAGCAGAGTGTTTATAGAAGCACAACAAAGAGTTTGGGCAGTGGTAGCAACCAGACAAAAGGGTATGAATTGGGTTTGGGGAAGCATGGGAAGTGTCTCACCATCATCAGCCCAAAGCTTCCTGCTGGAGCACAGGCAGGTGACCCAAGAGGTGACATCTGTGGCGTGGCCATGCAGGGGTGGCACCGATGCTGCTGGGTTTGGGGAGACTTTGGTTGTTTCCAGGATTTCAGCCCTAGGGAACAAGGAGAATGCTGGTTAGACTCGGTTGGCAGCACCACTGTCTGCTTCTTACTGCCCAGGAAACGTGGATTTATGGCAAACACAGCTTCCCAATTTGATGGGATTTTGGTGGGATGAGAGAATTGGCCACACAGGAGGTGTTGAGCGCAGACCTTCCAGAAACCAACTGCAAAATAATCTCAGATAACCAAGAAATTGCTGAGATCCTCAAAGGTCATCCACGGAAGGGATTTCCCAGAGCAGCTGGGGCTGCCCCTGGATCCCTGGCAGTGCCCAAGGCCAGGCTGGACACTGGGGCTGGAGCACCTGGGGCAGTGGGAGGTGTCCCTGCCATGGCAGCCTTTAATGTCCCTCCCAACCCAACCCATTCTGTGATTCCCCTACAGAGCACACACAATAAATAATTTTTGGAGCACTCTCATGCCGGGTCCCCTCCAGGGGCTGTGCTTTGGGTGCAGACACAGGGGGGTCACCCAGGGGTGGCTCCAGCCCCAGGAGTGACCACAGGATCAGCCCCGAGCTCGAGCTGAAATGTGAAACCTCCCCTGAGCTCCATCAGCCTGTGTGGAGGCCTCTTGCAAAACCAGCCCTAATATTCAAAATTTAGCAACACCATCTGTTAGAGACTTTGTTAAATAAAAACAACTCATTACTGAACTTAGATCTGGGAGAAGGATCGCTTTCCTTCACATACAACTGATTTTCTTCAGCTGGAAAAACACAAATAGTTGTTTCCCAGCATTTCTGAACCGTTTCCAAAGGTTTCTGACAGCAGCCACGTTCCTAACCTGTAGCCAAAGAAATAACTGTACCATTAATCTGGAGCTGGCAGTAACTCCTGACATTTGAATTATGCTGCTGAAAGGTGTCTTTTACCAGCTGGTAAATAACGATCCCCTAATTACAGATATAAATCTGGGGAGGTATGAATGCACAGCTCAAAGTGATGAAAATGTTTAATAAAATATGGCCCAGAAATGGAGAATGTGATTAGATTCAGCACCTTGACCACGGGGGGTTTCTGGATCTGCTGGTAGAACCAGAACAGCCCCTGAGGAGGGAACACCCCTTGTCCCAGGGACAAACAGAACTGGTTGGGGGGTTATCACTGGTGTAACTGGTGGTTGTAATTGGTAAAACTGGTGGTTGTAATTGGTGTAACTGGTGGTTATCATTGGTAAAATTGATGATTATAATTGGTAAAACTGGTGGTTATCATTGGTGTAACTGGTGGTTATCATTGCTGTACCTGGTTGTTATAACTGGTGTAACTGGTGGCTGTAATTGGTAAAACTGGTGGTTGTAATTGGTAAAACTGGTGGTTATCATTGATATAACTGGTGGTTATAACTGGTGGCTATAGTTAGTAAAACTGGTGGTTATCATTGGTGCAATTTGTGCCTATCATTGGTGTAACTGGTGGTTATCACCGGTAAAACTGGTGGTTATCATTGTCCCAAGAAATCTGAGCCACCAGTGTGGCATGAAACCCCTTCTTAGCTACCCAGGTTCCTATGGCTGCTGCAGAGAAGAGCATTTATGATGAGCCCTTCTTCTTTATGAGCCCTGCTGATAATCAGCAGACCGTTATTAATTTTGTTTCCCCAATGAAGTTTGATGAAGATATGGTTTCCTTTTGGGGCCTGGATTTGTCACCTCTGTGATTCAGACTTATGTCATAGATCTCTAATGACAGAAATTGGAAAAAGCTCAAAACTGTAGTTTATTTTTTTAATACTTTTTTTTTAAATCACTTTTTAAAATTCTATCCCAAGCCAATTCTACAAAAGCCATGGCAGCTTGATCTGAAATGGCTTTATTTTGGTGCTTCGCTTTCAGTTTGTTTGAGAATTACATTTATTCATTATAATTTTTTGTTGGTTTTTTTGGCAGTGGATGAAGACAAATTCTTTGACTTAAGATTGACTTTTCTAATTGCAGCCTCACCAAAAATCCCCAGCAGAGCTTCTCCAGTGACTTCCACAACTCCCTGACTGCAGTTCACAGCCTGAGACAAAGCTCACCCAAGTGCCTGCATGGCAGAGGTCTCTGGGTGTGACTCAGTGAATATCATGGGATGTCTTGGGATGGGAGGGACCCACCAGGATCCCCCAGCCCGGCTCCTGGCCCTGCCCAGAGACCCCAGATCCCACCCTGGGCATCCCTGGCAGTGCTGTCCAAAGGCTCCTGGAGCTCTGGGGCTGTGCCCATTCCCTGGGCAGTGCCAGCACCCTCTGGGGGATAAACCTTTCCCAATAATAGAACAAAATAATATATACAGTTTCTAGATTATTATATTATTTATATAATAATTATTATATATTATTATATTCTTTTCTATTATATATATATTATACCTTTTTATATGCAGGTGTATATACAATATATTGTAAATAGTAACACAGCCTGGGGAACGGTGAGTGACCTTTCTGAGTAGTGAGACACAGCACAGCTCAGTCCAGGCTGGATTTCTCACCTCATAATTGTGATTCCCAGCCACAACTGTGACTTCAGCCCAGATCTGCATCCCACTCCTCCAGCTTCCTCTCGGCTGAGCCTGGAAGGAAAACTGGCAGGGAAGGAGCAGGGGAGCTCATTCCCAAGCTGCCAGTGCAGTTCCTTTCTCCAGCAGTACAGTCATTAGCTCTGCAGCACAACACCCAAATTACTCCTGTTCAGCTTCTGCAAAGCTTTCCCTGCCATGCTCGGGGTGGTTCCACCTCATTACTGCTGTGCCTCACTGCTCCATTATTGATGGAGGCACTGCCCATCCAAGGACTCATTAATAAGTCACGTTCCTAAATCCATGTGTTCCCCTGAAAGGAAGGGATCTCTGACACAACATCTGCCTGTGCTCAAATTACAAATTACAGTAATGAGCCTCTGCTTCTGCTCATCCCAGCCCACCCTGCCATGGCAGGGACACCTCCCACTGTCCCAGGCTGCTCCAGTTCTGTCCAGCCTGGCCTTGGGCACTGCCAGGGACCCAGGGGCAGCCCCAGCTGCTCTGGGCACCTGTGCCAGGGCCTGCCCACCTCAAATCACCAACCCCACCACCTTCAAATCCCCAAAAATCTTCCTCATGCAGGCCTTGCTGAGGCCATCTCTGGCGTGGGCATGAAGAACACACCAGGGGATCACTGTGCATTTCTTGGTGACCAACACCAACCTTCCTCAGAACTCTGCTCAAAACCTCCCCCACAGCCAGGCTGAGACCCAAACAAGGACCAAACCCAGCCCAGAGCCTGCCAGGTCCACACCAGCTCTCTGGGCTGGAGATTAAACCAATGAAAGGGGTTTTTGAGGAAAGCTGGTACAGGAGAGGAAGAGCTGGGCTGCAGAAGCTGGAGCTGGCATGCAAGGCTGAATTAATAGCTTAATGCAATTCAGTTCTTACTGGTTGCCTGGAAACTAACTTCGAGAAAAAAAAGAGGAAAAGCACAAACCATAATGGGTGTAGAGGGCTTAATAGGGAATTATTGATGCCACCAGACCTGTCTGACAGTCTGATGGATTTCTAACCAAATCACTCCAAATGCTCCTTTATTATTATTATATGTTCTCCTGAACAACAAGGTCCAAGGCCAGAGGAGAGGAAATATTCCTGGAGCTGGGGTTAATGCCTGCAGGAGGGGCTGGTGTGTGCGGGGCAGCCTGGCTGCTCTGCCTCCGTGCTCAGCATCTCCTGCAGCAGCAAACACGGGGACAATCCCTGCCCTGCCCTGCTGCTGCCCCTCCGCACTCAGCATCTCCCTGCCCGTGTTCTGCAGCAGCAAACAGAGAGAGAATCCCTGCCCTGCCCTGCTGCTCTGCCTCTGTGCTCAACATCTCCCTGCCCATGTTCTGCAGCAGCAAACAGAGAGAGAATCCCTGCCCTGCCCTGCTGCTCTGCCTCTGTGCTCAACATCTCCCTGCCCATGTTCTGCAGCAGCAAACAGAGAGAGAATCCCTGCCCTGCCCTGCTGCTCTGCCTCTGTGCTCAACATCTCCCTGCCCATGTTCTGCAGCAGCAAACAGAGAGAGAATCCTTGCCCTGTCCTCCGGCTCTGCCTCTGTGCTCAGCATCTCCTGCAGCAGCAAACACAGAGAGAATCCCTGCCCTGCTCTGCCCTGCCAGAGAATCCCTGCCCTGCAGAGCTGCTCACAGGCAGCAGCTGCTGGGCTCCAGCTGCAAACCAAACTGCTCAGGCAGCCAAGCACTGCCCCAGGGAAGGTTTGGTGCCTGCTCACCCCTGTGTTCATGGGGAGGGATAAAACCTGCCCTGCAAAGCTCCTGCCTCCCCAGAAGCTGGGGGGTCCTTTGGGCTGAGCAGAGCCTGGAGGAGATGAGGGATCACGGCAGGAAAAGGGGACCAGAGACTGCTGGTTTTGATGGAAAGCTCCTGTTCATCCCAGTAAGGACCACATCCATCCCAGTAGGACCTGCCAAGTCTGGGAGGGCACAAAGCTAACTGTTAATGATGCATATTTTAATTAGCTAAGGAAGCAGCTCAATGGTTCTGGCATACAGAGCAAATCCTGTCCCTGCAGCAGCCCCAGGTCACAGCAGCATCCCCCAGGGCAGCTCCAACAGCCAGACCCAACTGGTGCCCACTTTTCCATCTTGGGATAGTGCAGGTTTTATCCTGATTATTTTGGACAGGAATGAGGTCAGTTTAATTACCTTAACCTTCAGATGAGCACCCACCTCTCTGCTGGATGTGTAACTAAAGCACTGAGAACACCAACGCAGAAAAACCCCAGCACCCTGGGGCTGCTCAGACCCTCCCACACACACCCCCAGCTCTGTGCCTCAGGGACAAACCCTGGCAGGATTTCGGGGTGAGGACAACCAGGTGTTAGAAACACCTCTGAGAACAGACCCTGTCTCTTCTCCCCTCTCTGAGGTGCACTGGGCAAGGCTGGATAATGTGACTGTAATATAGAACATATTGTAATATAGAACAGAGCAGGGCTAATTTTGAGTCTGCTCCTGATTTATCTGTGATGTCAAGATATTCAGTAGATACCTCGAGAGCATTTAAAATAGTCTCTAAATAAAGCAAGTCATTATTTCTTGCTAAAAATGGAGTTTAAAATGAGCTAGTTACTGAAAAAAAAACAACAAACTGTAAATTGTTTTCCAATTCCATAGGTCTCTTTCCTGTTTCCAAGTGACCTGTGGTAATAAAGTCCCAACATGGAGATCCAGTGCCCCAACAAAATTATTTAAGGACTTACAGAATGCACACCAATCCCTACAACCCAGGCTAAGACAAACATAATCACACACCCTTTTCATTACAGGTCTTTAGACACTGGGGGTATAAATAGAATTTAGATCACCAGTTCACTTATTTTTCACTTATTTTTCATTGTTATCCCATTACCCACAAGTTCTGTTTCCCGTGTATCTCTTTTCAGGAGTTCCTGAACCAACAAACCTGGAAGGTGGAGCTGGTTGAGCCCTCAGTCGTGAGAGGAACCCCTGCATTTTCCACAAGGAACGGAAGGGAGGACATGGCTCCCAGGCTGAGGAGCTGAAAAACCTTTTAGGTGCAGACTTCCCTCCAAGGCACTGTGGATTTCCAGGCTGTCCCCTCTCTGTTGGGAGTGTTTGTGCCGCAGGCAGAGCATGAGGAAGCAGCACAGCCCCACCTTGGGAGGCACTGGGGCACGAGTGCCGCATCTTCTTCCACAGGAATTTCCATGGACACAAACTGTTTAATGGGAAAACATCTGGTGAGAACATCCCCCCACCTCCTCACCCTTCCCCACCACAACCCAGAGGCACCAGGGTGGCCACAGCTGCCACTGATCAATGATCACCAGCTGGGCTTGGGCTCAGAGCCTTTTCCAGCCTTAACAATGGCTTTTCCAGCCTGAGCAGCTCCACGATTCCCTGAGGAATGAGCACTGAGCCCACAGGACTGTCTGTGTGCCAGGCAGACCCTGCAGCAGGGGAACACCTCACATTCCAGCCCTGGGGCTCCAAGGGGTGGCTGGAAGTGGCACCCAGCTCACCTGGGCAGAGCAGCAGTGCAGCCCCTGGCCATGGCCCTGCGCCCCTGGGGCAGGGCTGTGGGTGCCAGCCAGGCTGCCAGGCTCAGCTCGAGGGGCTCTGCTGGCCCCATTGAAATCGTTGTGCTGAAATTATTGAAACCATTGTGAAATCATTGTAATCATTGAAATCGGTGTGCTGGCACCTGCAGAGATCATTGAAATCGTTGTGCTGAAATTATTGAAACCATTGTGAAATCATTGTAATCATTGAAATCATTGTGCTGGCACCTGCAGAGATCATTGAAATCATTGTGCTGACACCTGCAGAGACCATTGTGCTGAGACCTGCAGAAATCATTGAAATCATTGTGCTGAAATCATTGAAATAATTGTGAAATCATTGAAATCATTGTGCCTGAAACCTGCAGAGATCATGTGCTGACACCTGCAGAAATCATTGTGCTGAAATAATTGAAATCATTGTGAAATCATTGAAATTATTGAAACCATTGTGAAATCATTGAAATCATTAAAATCATTGAAATCATTGTGCTGACGCCTGCAGAAATCACTGAAATCAATCATTGTGCTGACACCTGCAGAGATCATTAAAATCATTGAAATCATTGTGCTGACACCCGCAGAGATCACTGAAACCAATCATTGTGCTGACACCTGCAGAGATCACTGAAATCAATCATTGCACTGACACCTGCAGAGATCACTGAAACCAATCATTGTGCTGACACCTGCGGCAGGACTGGCCCTCCCCAGGCCCCCGTGTGCCCTCCTGACAGAATGCTCTGGGCAGTCCAGAGCTGGGCTCAGCTGCCCTCTGTGGCCCTGGCAGAGCCCCTGCCCAGCCCCTGCAGGGTGGGAGCAGCCTGGAGCCCACCAGCCCCACTCCAGGCAGCCTCACCAGAACCTCTTCATGGAAACTGCTGGCTCCTCCTCACCATCTGGGGAATTGAAGAGATTTATTTCAGCTTGGGAGCTCTCTCCCAGTTGGTGAACTTTTGGTGGTGGATGTAATGAAAAGCATCCCTGAGCCTTTTCTTCTGGAAGGAGGGAGATGTGCTCCTCAAGTTCAAAAGTGTCAAAGCCTGATTTCTTCGTGGTTGCTGGAACACGTCATTCCGAGGCTGTTACTCTGCAAAAGAATTCACAGATTCCAAACACTGATATTTATAGCTGAAGCACAACTCCTAAAGTCTCGTGGTTCTAATGGGAATGTTGGCAGGTCCTTTATTATGTCACAGTGAGCAGTGGTGTTAAAAGTTCTGGAATCAAACTATCAATGCATGATAAATGGGGGGTGAGCTGCTCGTGTCACACCACTTATTAAGTTGGTACCATAAATTATTGCACTGTAAAAATCAATGTTTACTTCTGACTTCCCTCCGATATTTTCATTGCTATTTTCTAGAATTCATTTCAAAAACTACAAGTAACAAAAAAAGAAAAGAAAGAAACCCAAAACCACATGAAACAGGAAAATTAGTTTTCTTCAGGCTGAATTGTTCTCTATTACCTAAACAACACAACAGCTGAGGGTGTTGCAGTTATTAAAATCAGCCAGACAAGAGAGGATGAATTGGAGATGGATCAGACCGTGGAGTCAGATATTAACCAAAAATTCCAGGAGTTGAATTAAGGAAAGTATGATTTGTTTGGGTTTTTTTTTTTTGAGGATGAATCACTATTTATCAGCCAATTTAAACTTTTTATTCCCAGATGAGACCTCCAGGAACACTGAGTGTAGCATGAGTGTCCCTTTAATGGCAGGCACGATGTTCTAATGTTAATTCTCCTGGATTTTGCACAAGGAGAAACATCCTCTGCTGGGGCAGGTCACCCTCTCACCCTCCCCTGCTCTTAGGGGATGCTGAGAGCTGCCAGAGTCTGCCTGGATGGCACAAAGGGAGGAAAATCCTTCATTTCCTCATCCTGAGCTCTCAGCCTGCTGTGATGCCCAGCCCTTCCATCCCTCCCCAAAAGACTCCCCCACATTTAGGATCCAACCCTGTAGTTCCAGGGAGGTTGCACAGTTGTTAAATCCTGCTGGGGAAAACTCAGGAGCAGCAAAGGCCGAAGGAATGGTGTGGGAGGAGATCCTGTGGCCCTGTTTGCCCTGCAGAGCCCCAGGTGAGCTCGGGATCACACCGGGCCTGCAGGTGCAAAAGTGTCACGCACGTTCAGGAGCAGCCTGGCAGGTCCTGTGAGCAGAAACAGCAAGAGAAAACCACATTTTCTAGGTTTTTACACCCAAAGAGTGGAGCTTTTTTAGAAAAAAAAAAAATTGTCCCTGGTGTTTCTGCCAGTTTGGTTTCAGCTTACACTTGGCAGGAGCTGCACGCCAGCAGCGCGCTCCTCACTTTGTTTTGATAGACTCTGTCTCCCAAAATCCCAGTTTTTGGGGATTCCTCTCCTCAAGCCCAGCACCCAAGCACTTCTAGAGCATTCTGCATTTATCAAGTGCCACCTGCAATGTACAGGCTGGCAAATCCTCCTTTCCTGCAGGCCACGCACAGCCCCGGGATTTATTGCCCATAAGTCAGAGATTTCGCAAACAGCAGCATCCAAGAGCACATTAGCTGTGCCTCTGAGTGAGCACAGCCCATCTCCAGCGAGGCTTCCTCACTGATGATGCAAAGGGGAGAAATTAAGAGGCCTCAGAAGCTTTTATGGCTGTTCTCAGCTCGTGTGTGTGTGCGCACCGAGGGGAGCGGCGTGCTGGCTTTGGCTGGCCAGAAATAACGGGCTGAAGCAGCCAGGTGTCAGTGAGAGCTCTGCAGAAACCTGAGAGGGACAATTGCCACCTCCCCCAGCACAGGGACAGGCTCCCAGGCAGGGCAGGAGGCACCAGAGCCCTGCTGGGCAGGGGAATGTGGGGATTTGGGGTTCCAGCAGGACACTGCCTTGGTTTGCTTGGTGACCACCCACACTCTGGGATTCTGGCATTCCCTGCCCTAAAAAATATTAATAGTAATAAAAAAAAAAGAGTCTGAGTTTTGCAAGGTAAAAGTTTAATATTTAGACTTTACCTACCTTTAAAAGAAGGGACTGAGGAAGAAGGTATGGCTGCCCATGATTGAACAACTTCAGCAAGGATTCTGTGCAGAGTGCAGAAAGGAAAAGGCTGTCGCAGGCCTCCCTGAAAAGTCTCTCAGATCTCAGGCCAAGATTCCCCCATCCTACAAATAAACCTTTTAACCCTCTTGTTGGCCATGCTGCCACCTAACAGGGGTCCTGGAGGTCGAGTACCTGTGCCTGCTATTGCCTGGGGCTTCAGCAGCTCTGCCAGGCAGCATTTTGCAGATGCACAAACTCATTAATCTTGCAGGTTCAGGGTGCATCTGCAATCTTCTTGCATCCCACATTCCACCTATTACCTCCAATTTAGATCATCTGCCTTGTTTTGTACCCGGCGCCGTCTGCAGAGGGATCAGAGCCAGCCCAGCTCCCTGCATGGAGGCTGCTCAGTCCTGGGTGAGTGAGCTCAGAGCTGGGCAGGGAAATCAGAGATCCATCCCTGAGGAGCCTCCCCTCGGTGCCCACACTGCCCTGGGAGCATGGCCTGGCATGACATGAAAAATCCCACACCTCCTTCTCCCTACAGCTGGGAAGCTTTCACTGATTAAACCAATTATTCTGCTGTAACAATATGAAATTAAAGGGTTTTTTGCTTAAAAGTAATAGACAGAAGCAATCTGAGCTAATCTTGTGTGTCAGTGTGGAGGAAGGATGTGCTGCAGAGCACATCTGGGGCAGATGTTTAATGACACTGCATAGAGCCCGTGTGCTCAGCTGGGGCTGCCCTGCCCACCCCATCATTCTGTACAGGGCTGCTGGGGTTTATTGCCCATCCCTTGATGGTTGTGTCCCTGACAAAGGCTTCTCAGAATCCCAGAATGGTTTGGGTGGGAAGGACCCTAAATCCCATCCCACCCCTGCCATGGCAGGGGCACCTCCCACTGTCCCAGGTGCTCCAGCCCCAGTGTCCAGCCTGGCCTTGGGCACTGCCAGGGATCCAGGGCAGCCCCAGCTGTGCCAGGGCTGCCCACCCTGCCAGGGGACAATTCCTAATTCCCAATATCCCATCTGACTCTCCCCACGAGTGCTTCTTGCCCAGTTTGAGGAGGAGGGGAGCGAGTTCCACGGATGTTGTGGTGCCCAGGCTGTGCAGCCCAGGCAGGATCCCCCCTGTGCCCCGAGCTCTGGCTGCCCTTCCCTCCCAGAGATCCATTCCTGAGCCCCAGAGGGATGGGGGCAGCACAGCCCCGCAGCTGGAGCCTCCCCATGCCAAAGGAGAGCTGTGCTGGCCCCACTGCAGCTCAGGACCCTGCTCTTGGCGTGCAGGGAGTGCAGCATTTGCCTTTGGTTTGCAGCAGGGATGGATGGGCGGGAATAGCCCAGGCAGGCTGCAGCCCTGGCCCTGCAATCCCTGCTCAGCCTGCTGTGCAGGTGCACAGGGATCCTTAAGGTCCCTTCCCACCCAAACCATTCTGGGATTCTCTGCTATTTACGTCTCAGAGCCCCTAATTGACTTCCTGCATATTACACATATTATGTTCAACCTTAAAATAGTACTTCTCTTTATATTATTTTTAATTAAGTGCAACATTTCTGGGGTTCTTTTTTTGTTGTCATCCTGACCTTTCCAGAGCACTGAGCTTTGCTGGCAAACCCAATCATTTGCCCATGCTGCACAAAGGCAAAGCTAACTGCAAAATAATATTGGTGCCATCTATTTATGGCAGATATAAAATCCCCCAGGAAGCTGGTAAATCCCCTTCTCTGCGCTCAGACATGAGGGGCCACAGCCTTCCTCTCCAGGAGGGTTTCATTATCCAATACTGGTGATTGATGCTGTTCCTGAGTAATGTTTCAGATAAATGAGCCCTCCCCACCTCATTTCCATAACTGTTTTATCGCTGTGTGAATTAGCTCCTCACACTTCTGCAGAGTTACCTCTCCAACAGGAGTTTCTCTACAGAGCAATAGAAACATCGAGCAAATAAAAAATATCCCAGCAAGTGCTGTCTGCCTCCCAACAAAGCTCAGATTCCTCTCTCTTAACAATTAAAATATTGACATTTCTTCATCCACTCCTTCCTCAGCAGGTGAGGAAATCCAAACCAGGGAACAAGCAGCAGGCAGAAGGGAGGGATGTTTTCTAGGAAAAACTGTGGCCATCCAATAAAATCCAATCCAGACATAAAATCCAACTATGTGAAAATCCTCCTATGTCAATACCTACAGGAGTTTCCTGAAACATCTCTTCTTTTGGGAAAACAGCTCCAAACTAAATTAAAAACCAGCTTCAGAAATGGGGTTTAGAGGAGTCCAGACAAGAAAAGCCATTTGTTCAGAGGCAATCTGGGCTTGCTTAGATTGTTCCCTCCATCCTGAGCTCAGGAAGGTGTGAAAACAGGCAGAGAGGGGGCCTGGGTTTGACTGCTCTGGATGAAAGGATCAATTCCAGGCGAGTTTCTGGTTGTGCTCACTATAAACCCATTTTTCCAAGGGTCTCACATAAATCCAGACGTGCTCTGGCACTGAATGAAGAATGGAGCTGAAGCCAGGCTGGGGATTTGGGCGTGTGGGTGGTCACACTCAGCAACAGAGGTCTCACACCCCATTGCTGCTATGGATTTCAGATGCTCTCTTCATCAAAAACAACTTAGGTTTAAAAAGAAAATAAAATATGTTAAGCCCTTTAGTGAGGACAGAATGTGAGATCAGAGCAAAAACCAGGTGTGGAAAACTACAACCATAATTCAACTGCTCAGATGTTTCAATGTTTTCAATTTAAAAGTCATTCTTGCACAAAAGCTGGCACATCCACAACTTGACCAGTGGCATATATTAAAAAAAAGTCCTTCAGAATTATTTTAATCACAACAAACGTTGCCAAACCAGGTTTCAAAGCAGTACCTAGTGGTAGTATTTATCTAGAACAGCACCAATGCTGCTGGCACCTTGGGAGCTTTGGGAATTTTTGTTGCTCCTCTAGAACAGGGACACGAAGGCACAGCAGTCCCTGGGATGGAGAACACAGGGATGCAGCCACAGAACCCATGGATTCCCATCGAGGTGGATCCTGCAATTTATCCTTCTGCAATAAAATCACAGAATTGGTGTCACCACTCCAGGAGTTCAGGGCCACAGAGCTCCTCCAGACTCCTCTCTGCTGGCAAACAAGGCTGTGCATTAATGATGGAATCATTTCCATTTCTGCCAAGCTGATGCCAAAATGTCCTCATAGCTTAAAAAAAACCAGTCTGGGGACATTTGTGTAAATTATAAGGAATTGTCACCTCTTACATATCAAGATTTTTGTTGAAAACAAACTCCTTTTTTCCTCCATATCCTGGGACCTTGTTCCTCAGGTTCTGTGCTTGCTCCTCAGCCTTGGGACGAGCTGAGTTTCCACTGAGCCATCTTTCAAGCCTTTACTCCCACATGTTCTTAGATTTCCCATCAAATTTTCTGTTTGTATAGAAAATATTTATGTTTGCCCAGCCTGGCATTACCTGTGGTGCAGGTGGAGCTCAGCCTTCCCCACTCCCTGGGCTTTGTCCCCTGCAGATCCCTCAGCCAGGACACTCTGCGTGTGGGAATGGGAAGAAGGACCCAGCAGCTTTCATCCTCTTCCACTTCTCCTTGAAGGATTTCCTGTCCTTTGGAACGTTCTCCCTGAAACTGTGCCAAAACCAGCAGCATTCCTCAAATTCAATTTGTTATTCCTTGAACAACAGAAGGAAATGTAATATTCTTGGGAATACAATATGCAAAACATGCTTGGGTTTATTATTTGAAAAACTCAGACAGCTTTGCCTATGGAGATAAGGAAGAGCAGAAATAACATTCCCTATGCAGAAATAACATTCCCTATGCAGAAATAAATCTGGTTTTCTCAGCAACACCCACAAATGCTGTCCCAGGGGTTTCCCTGTCCGTGGCTGGACACAGCACATCCCTGCAGCAGCCACGTGGCTGTGAGAAGCAGCTCAGAGCCCATGGGGAGCTGCCCAAATTTCACCTTGCTGCCTGCTCCCATCCCAGGGAGCTGCAGCAGCTCTCTCCTGGAGCCTGCAGGATCGGATTTATCCATTCCTGCAGGATCTGATTTCCCCATTCCTGCAGGATCTGGCCTACCCATTCCTGGAAGATCTGATTTCCCCATTCCTGCAGGATCTGATTTATCCATTCCTAGAGAGGATGTGATTTCCCCATTCCTGCAGGATCTGACTTACCCATTCCTTGAAGAGCTGCTGTGCTGTCCCTGCCCATGGCAGGGGTGCAGTGAATGATCTCTGAGGTTCCTCCCAGCCCAGCCCAGCCCAGCCCAGTCCAGATCCCAGGGCACAGTGCCCCGAGGCCAGGAGGGGGATGCTCCATCCCAGGGCTCAGGGCACAGTGCCCCCAGTGCCATCCCAGATGCCAGGGCACAGTGCCCCCAGTGCCAGGACAGGACAGGACAGGACGCTCCCTCCCAGCCGCCAGGGCTGAGGCAGGCCTGCGCAGGAGGAAGCCAGAAGCAGCCACAGCAGTGCTGCTGACTCAGCACCAGCTTTGCCTCAGCATCCAGGGCTCTGTGGGCAGCTCCAGGCTCCCTCCCAGCCCCTCGGGAGAGCCTCTGCCCTTGCCTGGATGCACACAAGATCCCCACACTGCAATTCAGGCCAGCCCTTCCTCCTGGAGCCGTGGCCACCACGCTGGAGGCACAAAGCAAGCAGCAGCGCTCCCCAGGCTGCTGGACTCCTCTCCCAGCCCTCACTCTCAGCCAAGAACTCCCACAGAAACGCTTTTATATCTCAAGACTACTTGAGAGGAACCTAAGTACTGCACTTTCGCTGCCAAATTTAATTTCTTCGTGGAGCTCTCAGCTCACTTAAGGCTTGCCAGCCTCTCTGAGGGCTGAGAGCTCCTCAGGGCACGGCCTGGCCTCTGCCATGGGGGCACAGCAGGCCTGAGGAGCCCTGCCCTGCCCGCCCTGTGCCCTTCTCCTGCCTTCAGAGAGCAATTCAGCATCTCGAGGACATCTGGAGTGCTGCAGAGCCACCTCCAGCCAGGGGGGCTCACAGGGACCCCGAGGCTGGCACAGCCCTCCCAGCCCAGGAGTGCCAGCTGCGCCCATGCCCGCCTTGTCCCTGCTCTGAGTGCCACCTCCAGGTGCCACCCCCCGGCATGGGCACTGCAGAGCTCCCTGGGCATTGC
>NW_005054420.1:1492291-1494523 GCF_000277835.1 Geospiza fortis | reverse complement strand
CTGCTGTCCCGCCTGAACATTCTGAGGCCATGTCCCCTCCTCCTGTCCCTGTTCCCTGGCAGAACAGGTCCCCCCTGGCTGTCCCCTCCTGGGCAGAGCCACAAGGTCCCCCCAGGCCCCCTTTGTGCAGGCTGAGCCCCCTCCCAGCCCCTCAGTGCCCCCACAGAGCGGGGAGGGCACGGGGCAGAGCTCCTGGGTGGATTGTCACGGTGTGTCGTGATAAAACCCTCCAGAGAACAGAGAGTGAGGCCAGAAACAGAGCTGGTGCAGTACCCAGAGTCAATTGGAGAAACAAAATTAGAAACAATCTGTGTTTCGAAAATGTGGTCAACAGAATGCATCACCATGACAATTCTCGCTAGAAGCAACAAGAGAGGCTTGCTGGCACTGCTGAAGGAGGGCTGGTTCAGAGTGAAGATTCATCAAAATGCAATTTACAGCACCAAAAAAATATATCTGTAGTGGCATTTCATTGACTTTTATTCTTAAAATGTGAGAACCAGACTGAAGAAGCATTACCTTACACTGAATTCTGTGAGAATCCTGATCCTGACGGAAAACCAGAGACATCTTTAGCGTGTTCCTTAGTGGTTGCATTCCAGACAAAGCTAAAATAAGGATCAAAGATTTATATCACAGACAGAAAATAAAATCAAACGAGAGTCTCAGATTAAGGCACACAGAGGTGGGCTTTAAATGATAAACAGGGTTCTAAAAGGAAATGTAAAGAAAGGATTAAGATACCCACGCACTGAACAGTAATTCCTTTTAAAGGTGCCACCATGTCCCAGCTGTGAGAGAAATACAACTTGCTGCAGTTTAGTGATGGCTCTCTCAAAACATCCCATTCAGGGCCTGGACAGCCTTCCCTGCCACGCTGGGTGAGGATTCCCAGCCACAAAAATGGATTGGTTTCACCTGGGGCAGCTCTCCTGATGGATGAGGGCACCCAAAGGTGTTCTTTGCGTCGTGGTGGGGACAGGGCTCAGCTGCAGAGAGAGAAAAAGGGAGCAAATCTCCCTGGAGAGAGCCAAGGAGCCCAGAGGGGCTGGGGTGCCCCTGGATCCTGGCAGTGCCAAGGCCAGGCTGGACACTGGGCGCTCCTGGGACAGGGGCAGCGTCCCCGCCATGGCAGGGTGGGATGGATGGCATTAAAGAGCTGAACTATTCTGGGATTCTGTGATCACAAAAAGCCCAAGGAAACACAGCAATGTTTTGATGACAAATGAAATGAAGAGCAGCTCTGGCTGGGGGTGGAGGTGGGATGGAAATCACGTCTCCACCTCTGGAGCTTCCCCCAGCAGCTCTCCCTCAGGGGTTACTATTTACTACATTTTAGGGAGTGCAGGCACTGAGGATAAATTTCCTCTCTTAAGCCCATAAATCTCTGCAGGTCTGACTGAATGCTCAGCATGGTATATGTGTGTGGCTGGCCTGACCTTGAGCTGGGGAAAACTTTGTTAAAAAACTTCTCCTTTTGGGAAAAAACCCCACTGCAGGCTGACAAATCCTGCACAGCTGTCCATCAATTGCCACGAGTTGTCTTAATTTTTTAGTGCCTAACTAACATTTCTTTCTCATCAAAATACTTGGTGTCAGATATTTCATTTTGAATGCTATGCTATGTTAAAAAATAGTAAATCACTTAGCAACTGAAATGAAATATCTAATGTGAGGTCAAATTGGTTACCTTGTTGATTCTGGGATGAAATAATTTTTTATCATTTTTGCTTTCTACAAAGCTTTATTTTTTCTTTCTTTTTCCCCCCGGCAATTTCGAATTGCCAGGGAATAAAATAAATATATTATCCCCAGGTAGGTACTGTATACGTAATATATGGTAGAGTTATAATAGAACACTGAAAAACTCCATTACACTGCTGTTCCTTTGTCAGAGGCAGGACTGGCTGGAGCAGCACTTGTATATCTCAGTGATATCTAATTCCCAGGGAAAGGCTCCCAGCACTGGGAGCACAGGCAGCTGCAGGCAAACAGGGCCATCAAACACTGCCAGCACTCGGATTGTTCACAGGGCTGGGGGGGACAGGGAACAGCAGAGAGACAGCGGCTGTTATATTCATAATTCATGGTGACATGGGTTCACCTGACTGCCAGTGCCACTCCTGCTGCACCCAGGTCAGCTGTGATGGGCCCAGGTCAGCTGTGATGGACCCAGGTCAGCCCTGATGGACCCAGGTCAGTCCTGCTGGACCCAGGCCAGCCGCGACGGGC
>NW_005054420.1:1465788-1492254 GCF_000277835.1 Geospiza fortis | reverse complement strand
GGTCAGCTGTGATGGGCCCAGGTCAGCCCTGATGGACCCAGATCAGCTGTGCAGGACCCAGGTCAGTTCTGGTGGGACCCAGGTCAGCCCTGATGGACCCAGGTCAGCCCTGATGGACCCAGATCAGCTGTGATGGGCCCAGGTCAGCCCTGCTGGGTGCTGTCCACGCCGAGCTGACCACTGACAGCCAGCCCTCTCTCTCACAGGCAGGGCCACGCAGAGAAGATGCAAAGCTGGGACATTTCCTGGAGCAGGGCTGTGCCTGCACTGACGTCAGCCTCCCCAGCGGTCCCAGTTGTCACCGTGGGCTGGGCTGCCCAACACCTCCCCCGGGAGGGGAGCCTGGCCCCGGTGAGTCACGCTGCCACCAGCGAGGTGACAAAGCGCCGCAGCTCCTCGGCAGCCGTGGCACGGCGAGCGGGCACGGAGGGGGCACAGCTCCAGCCCCCCGCTCTATTTATGGCTGCAGGCGCAGAAAAACATGCTCCTGCCACATTTTAAAATAAAATCTATGTGAGTTTGGTGAAAAACACCAGATGACTGCACACAAGGATGAGAGGGGATATTAATGCACACAGTGACACCTCCAGTTCTTGTGCTGCCTGCAGAGCTGCCAGCCTGGCCCTTGGGCACCTGGCTCCTGCCCTGGCTTCAGCCAGGGGACATGCTGGAAACACCAGGAGCACCCAAAAAATCACAGGCTGGCCAAATTCTGGTCTGGCTTTGAAGCCAATCTGGCAAGGAGCACTGTGGGAGAGCAGGAACGCTGGGAAATTCTGAAATGTTTTCCTTTTTCAGGCATTTATAAATCTACAAAAGGCTCGTTGATGCATCTGGAACAGCTTTGGCTTTCTAGTATTTATCTAAAGTAGTAATTGTTCCGAGTATTTTACAGGATGTTCAGCCCTCCAAGTGAAGCTGTACAGCAGCAATTATAAAATGCAAAGGGCAGCACTGCTCAAATGAGAGACCTCAGCCACAGAGAGGTTTTAGCTCCTCTAAACCTCATTTGTAAGCAGGGATAAAATGGAAGAGTAAATGGAGGAACCTGATAGCTTCATGTCAGAAAAGACATGAACCGTGACACAGCAGTGTCAGCTGAAGCAAAATGAGCTGTTAAAGCACCTGGAGTGGAACAACACACGGTTTCTGAAGTGGCAGATTAAAAAAACCCCTGATAATGGGTCACGAGTGATGAAATTTATGCCGTGTTTCTGCTGTGCACTGGGACTTCCACTTTCAGATCTGCAGTCAGAACAGATTAGATTGCCTCCAAATGAAAGTGTCAAGGTAAAACCCAGCAAGTGTAGCTCAACAGCTCTGAACAAACATTGGCAGCGAGGGAAACAAGAAAACAAAGCTCATTGTGCTTTTCAGCCCCTGCACCTGGAGAACAAGGCTGTAACAGGGCAGCAGCAATGGGATAAAACACAGAGCCTGCAGCACTGGGGGGCAAGGAGGCCTTCAGTGCCTGTCAAAAGAAGTTAAATCAGATGCTTTGGAACTAAGCCATGATTCAGCTTTTCTAATATCACATACAACTAAAAACTGGAAAAAAGGTGAGGGGTTTTTAATTGACCGTCAGGAGGAAAACACCTCTGGGTGGCTGGTGGCCACGGCGCCTGCAGAGCCAGGCAGCTCCAGCCCGGCTGACTGCTGAGCAAACCACTCTCCAACCATTTGTTCCCTCCTGCTCCAAGCAATGCCTCAGCACAATTTAACAGTTTCCAATCCGCTAACTAATATAACTGCAAGGTATTTATGTTTCCAGGGTGAGAAGGGCAAAAAGCTCAGGAGCATTTCTGCTGCGAGGCTCTGTGCCGTGTGTCCGGCACAGCAAGGGTGACACTTCCACACAGCTGGGCTGCAGGTGGGAGCTGCACTGCCTGCAAACATCCCCAGAGACACGCTGTGGGGAGGAGAAGAGCTCCTTTTCCTCCAGGGTATTTATGTTTCTAGGGTGGGAAGGGCAAAGCAGAGCCCAGGAGCATTTCTGCTGCGAGGCTCCGCGCCGTGTGTCCGGCACAGGACGCGTCCAGCACAGCCAGGGTGGCATTGCCACACAGCTGGGAGCTGCACTGCCTGCAAACATCCCCAGAGACATGCTGTGGGGAGGAGGAAAACTCCTTTTCCCCCTGCCCCTGGCTGAGCTGTGGCAGACAAGCCCAGGGTTGGGTTGGTGACCTCTGGAGCTCAAGGATGGAGCGCGCCGTGCCCGACCCCAAGCGCTCCTCGTCCCCAAAGCTCAGTGCAGCTTCTGGAACTCTTATCAATTGAAACAAGAGATCTTCCTCGGATCATAAACTCTGAGGGGAATCAGTAAATCCAGCTGTTTTACTGGGCTGACCTTTAGACCACCATCTGTCTTTTGGCTCTTCAGTTTATACAGGAGAAGATACCAGGAGGAGCTGGTGCATCCGAGCTGCTCCCTCCACAGCACACACAGACCTCAAACCCTTCAGCACTGAGCTGGAAGTTACAGTTTTATTGAGTGGCTGCTTGAAGCAATGGGTAAGAAGGGAAGAACACCCTGTTCATTTATAACCACTCTTAGTTAATGCCAGTGAGCAGGATTTTTTATTTGCTTACATCATCTGCTGCTAAAGTCCTATTTTCTCTGTTAAGTCTATGTTTTGAAAAGTCCTTGGCATTTTAATTGGCTCAAAATTTCAATTCTCTGTCAAAAACAACACTTGCTGAAAAACACCACCTGATTTCTCCATGGACTCATCTTTCCCAGAGCCCCCAAATGCTGCTCCCCCTGGGCAGAAGTTTGCAGTGCACCAGCTGCAGTTCTCACCTAAACCTCTCCCTCCGAGCAGTCTGGCAAGTCCAAAACCATCCCCACAGCATCGAGCAGGAGCACTCTGCCTGCACCTGGCTCACAGTGAGGATTCCAGACCCAGCTCTGCATTTCTGCTCCTCCACCAAAGAGCGACAAAGAAAGAGCCAGAAAAGAGAAAAAGCTACGAGTGGCTGGAGCTCTGCAGAGTGGAAGGGAAGAGTTCTGATGGCAGCTGCAGCTGAAAGTGTTACCTTTGGTGCCCAGTTGCTCCTTTCCTGCTGTCCATCTCTGCACAGCTCCAATCTGGATACTGGGATGGTTCTCCCTTGGGACAGGGCTCTGGAGAGCAAGGATGAGACCCCACAGGAGGTTCAGGCTGGAAAAACCCTCAGAGACATCAGCCCAGCCCTGCCCCAGCCCTGCCAAGGCCACCACTGCCCCCTGTCCCCAAGTGCCACCTCCACTGGGCTTTAAACCCCTGCAGGGATGGGGACTCTGCCCCTGCCCTGCTGCAGAAGGGACCCACGAGGACTGAGCCCAAGCCCAGGCTCTGCACAGGGCAGCCCCAAACCCACCCCGTGTCTGAAGGTGCTGCCCTCCATGGAAGCATCACATGCAGTGAGGAACTGCCTCACACCAGGGAAGCGCTTGCCAGTGACAATTATTTCCATTTAATTTAGTGGGAGCAGTGACAACCCTGTTTTTCCCCTCAGCACTGCCCAGAGCTGCTCCAGACGTTGTTACCTGAGGGCTGGGTTGAAGCCAACAACCCATCCCCAAAAAGGCAGCACCCTGCAAGCAGCACTGCTGTTCCCAGCTCCCAAGGATTCACACAGGTCCCCAATTTCTGCTGCATTTCAGCCATTTTGCATTTTGCAACCCCCCCTGTGCATTTCTGCTCTCTCCCAGTAACCTGGGCAGGTTGGAACTATCAGGATCTACCAAAGCTTACCCATTTTCAGATGTCTCAGGAGAAAATGAGGAAGGCCAGAGGTGGTTTTTTATACCAGCAAATAACAGTTTGCTTGCTTCAGTAAGTGAGAGGTTAATGGCTCTGCATGAGAAAACAAGGATCACGGCCAGTTCTGAGCGAGACTCAGTTTGGAGTTGCTTGAAAACTGAAAAGAAGGTCAGCACGCCCAGCCAGGTTCCTCTGTGCTTTTGTTTTATTCAGCTTTGCAAATCAGAGCTCTCTTCATTGCCTCAGTCCCTGGTGGGAGAGCAGAAAATATGAAGTTGCAAGGCTGAACTGTTGTGTTATTATGTTCCCCATCTCATTATCCAAATTGCTGTGCCACGAGCAGATCCAGCCCAGGAGCCTCTCCTGATCTACGGCCTGGGGACCAGCACTGCTGGGCTTTCCAAGCCCTGGGGTGTGCACACGGGGCTGGAAGCATTTGGAAATCTGTTTACAGGCTGTCCAGTGTAATTGGGAAGGATTTTTCTTGTGCCTTTGAGGTCACACACATCCAATGGTGAAAGTTGCTGCAGCAGCTGTTTGAAAAGGATCAGGGAGGGAGAACAATCCTTTGTGGCCTGGGGATCAGGAAGGGGGAATCCCCAGGGAACTGTAAAGAACTAAGAAATAATGTAGGGGATGCACCAAGAACAGGGTGAGTTAGGAGAGGAGAACCTGGGAAGAAAGTTAATGAAATTGGAACAAATTGCATATTGAAAGAATTCCTAAATCTCCACAACTTCCCCTCCTTCCCTTCCCTTCTCTCACCTGTGGCTCCCAGCTGGGATGGGGTCAGGGCCCTGCCTGTCACCCCTGCCCTGGCACAGGCAGAGCTGGCCCACCAGCGCCACTGGAGCCTGGAAACTGGGCTCTCCATGGATTTCCCGGGCAGGGATTTCAGGCACAGCATTCCAGCCCTCAGAGAGGATTTCCTCCCCAGAGCCGTGCAGCCAGCGGGCAGAGAGGTCAGGGACAAAGAGGGGGGCAATTAACAGGAGATCATTCCATAAGTGCATCAGTAATGAAGGGAAACTGCAAAAGGAGCGGGAAGGCCATTAACCAAGGAAGTTGAGTGTTTAATAAGCTTTCCTTGCCTCAATCTTCATGAAAAGGCTAACTGAGAGCAGATGGTCGGCACAATAATGCTGGAACAAAGAGGGAAGTTTATAATCTCCCACAAAGGCAACGGGGAGAGTGCCTGGCTAATTTAGATGTTTGCAAATTGGTTATGCTGATGAACTTTATCTTTGCATGCTTAAAGGACTGTGTGAATCAAGATCAGAGTTCTAATTGTTCTTGGGGAAGGCTGGAGAGGGAGAGAGGGGCAAAGAGGAACCACATCTTTAGAATCAGAAATGGTTGGGCTTGGAAGGGACCTCAAAGCTCATCTTGTTCCCCTGCCATGGCAAGGACACCTCCCACTGTCCCAGGGGCTCCCAGCCCCAATTCCAACCTGGCCTTGGGATCCCGGGGCACCACAGCTGCTCTGGGCACCTGTGCCAGGCCTGCCTACCCTGCCAGGGAACAATTCCTTCCTAATCTCTAATGCAAACCTCCTTCTGTCACTTTGAAGTGCCCTTGCCCTGGCACTCCATGCCATTGTTAGCAGACTCTCTCCAGAAGGATGAAGGGATATTGCTTTGCCTCCCAGCTCACAAGACATCCATTCCCAGAAAAAGAACCTTTCAATAAAAGCAAAAAGCCACCCAAGGTGTGGGCAATAGCATTGCTGGGCTGCAGCATCCCAGTGCATCTCCTCCCATGGGGCACTAAATGTTCAGAGCTTGGCTTCAGCCCTCTGTGCCACCCTGGCCTGTGTGACAGAGACCAGAGGCTGTTCCAGAAACAGCCCTGCTGAAAATGAGGAGATGAATCAAATTACTGAGAGACCTACCTTGAACTGAGCATTATTAATTTCTTCATTAATGACTTGCATGACAGGGGAGGGGATCGCTGCTTAAATTGGCTGCTGGCTCTGCATAGGGACTGTGAGCACACAAGAGCAAAAGATTGAAATCCAAAAAGGTCCTGGCATTGCAGAAATCACCTTCAAAGAACATCTGCTACTGAAGAGAGACAAAGCAGCCCCACACCTGGGCAGAAATAATCAATGCTGGCATTCCAGGTGGGGAAAGGAGCTGAGGATGAGAGGCCATCACTCTGGGACAGCAAACGGAGCTGTGGCCATCAAAAAATGGAAATTATCCTTCTGCTGGGCTCAGTCCCACCAAGTCCTGCCTGGGCAATGCCATCTGCTTCACACACTGTGTGCTAGTGAGGCTGGGAGTGACATCAGGGGAACCAAGGGAGGAGGGCAGAGGTCTGGAAACCATCCCCAGTGGATGAAGGAAAGTTGGGGGATGGAGCCTTAAACCAGACAGGGACTGAGCTCAGAAACTGCAAATACAGTCAAGGTAACAGCAGAGACAAACGATGAGCTGCTGTCCCCCCCAGGCATGGCCTGAAGAGAAGGATGGAGGGTGAATCCCAGGGGCAGAGCTGGGAGTGACCCCAGGGCTGGGAGTGACCAACAGGGCTCTGGACACTGGGACCCTCCAGTGCCCACTCTGCCCAGCCAGGAGCTGACACTGACCCCCAACACCCTGCAGACCATCTACCAACAACCTCTTGGAATGTGACATGAAAGATTCAGGAAGGTCAATTAAGCTGTCCATGGATATTTAATAAGAGGGAAGATAAGAAAAATAACCAAATAAATGATGTGTTCTGGATTAGCCCTCCATTCTACCTGCAGTTCATTACTGACCCAGATTAATGAACGTTGAAAAGATATTACTGTCGTCTGAATACTCAGACTTTGCTACCTGATCGCAATTTTTGAAATGAAAAATGCAGTATATCAATTCTGGATGAATTTTTAAATAGAGTCAAATGCCAAATGCCCTCCAGCAGCAGAGCTGAGGTTTAAAGTGATCACGTTGCTCTCTCAGGCTGCCCAAGTTTCCTGCTGCAACACCAAGCAATGGCTAAGGCAGGAATTACCTGGGGAGCTGGGGCTGCAGCAGGGAATGCCTGCATTCCTCCAGAGCTCGGCTCTCCTCAGCTGGGCTGGGATAAATACTGAGAGCTGTGAAAAGACCCAGCCCTCCCCTCGGGGCTTTGTGGGCTCGTTTTATTCATTTTCACCTTCAGCAAAGGAGTGTTTGCCAGGGAAAATGCTTTTGTACTTAGCAAAAAATAAAACCTGTGACTCACCAGGGAAGCTGGGAGGGAAAGGTCACCAAGTGGCTTCTCCAGACATTTACTTCATCCTTGCAGGACCTGAGCTCCTTCATGTGATCACTCAGCTCTAGATTTTAATAGACAGCTCAGTGCCAGCTGCTTTACCTCCCCAGCTCCTGCTAAGTGATTTATTCCAATTGCCCAGCTGGGGAAATGGACTGGGACAGAAGTCCCGGGGAGCAGAGAGCCCTGGGGACACCCAGGCCAGCCCAGGTGAGGGGCTCAGCCCTGCAGGAGGGACAGCCCTGCACACAGGCTCTGGTGGGACAGCAGCAGGAGTATCTGCATGGAAAGGGGCTCAGGAGGGACAGCAGCAGCAGTTCCTGCATGGAAAGGGGCTCAGGAGGGACAGCAGCAGCAGTTCCTGCATGGAAAGGGGCTCAGGAGGGACAGCAGCAGTTCCTGATGCCCAGGCTCTCTCCTGCTTTGCCTTAGGACAGCCCTTTCCTCCAACCAACCCCACTTTGCTGAGAGTTTTAGGATTTCATTATCTCGGAGCTTTCCCTCCCTCTGTCAAATCTCTGTGATTTTCTCTGTGAAATCTCCTTGATTTCACAGAGACCAAAATAGCTGCAGAGCGCTCAGCACTTCTGGGGTATCTCAGGAGCCTGGCTTCCAGGGAAATCAGGGCAGAATGGGGCTGGGGGTGATTTGGGGGAGCAGAGGCACAGGGGAGCCACGGGTCAGATCCTCAGAGGGAAGTGGAGGTGGAGCAGATCTCACACCTCAGAGCCTGAAAAGGAAACGGGGACGTTTCCCTTCAGAGTCACACGAGTCCACACTGGGCCTGAGCAGGCACAAATTGCCAAAATGGGAAAATTGCATCCAGGATCCTTAATGGCTGGGATGAGGCAGATTGCTCTGCCCGTTCCTCCCCAGCCCTGCTCCAAGGAATTATCCCTGATAAATGATTTGTTTTCCTCCTGCTGCTGCTCAGGTGTCGCTGGAGCAGGAGAGTGGAGAATTACAGCCCGTGCTGCTGCTGCTATTATTATTATTTGGCAGTAATTCCTCTAACTTTCTTCCCTGGAGGAAGACACGAGGAGCTGCTCTCCTGCTCCCAAGGTCATCCCACCAGAAAATATTAGCTATTTCCTTCGATTAGTTTCAATTATCGAGCTGCAGAAAACCAAATAATAGCACCTTTACACCATTTCACAGCCTGCCCCAAATGCAGGGCTGGAACATTGACCCCAAAGCAGGAGCAGCTCCAGGGAAGTCTGCACAAACCCAGGAGAGTGAGGGCTCCCTGCTGCCCCAGCCCCTCCATGTGCTTACAAAGAGAACTCTGAGAAGCCACAAAACGCCAGGGATCAGCCTGGGTTTGGGCAGGGGCTGCCCTCCAATAGCCCCCAGCTGGTTTTACACCTGCCCTGCCCCAGCATCCCCACACTGCTCCTGCTGCCAGCACTGCTTGCTCTGCAACACCAACATTGAGTTTCAGCTGCTCCCACAGCACGTCAGCGACTAGAACAGGTAAAGTTTGCAATACACCGCCAATGTCAGTGGGACTTGGAGGGGAATTTAAGGAAAAAGCCATTTAGATTTTAGTTCTAGGCAAAAAGAGTGACTAAATAACAAGATTGATTTGCCAGCCCAAGAGGAAATGGAAAAGAGCCCAGACACTCAGCCAACTGAAAATGCAGTGACAGAAGGAGAGGGAAACTTCAGAGGCAATGACCCTGAGCTGGAGCTGATGAGCTTCAATTCCCTTTATTTTTTTAATTTTAATTTCCAGCCTGGTTTATTCTTGCCTTAATTGCTCAATGGGAAAGTGCAATCCTGAAAGTGTTCCTAAAGTGATTTTTCCCAAACTGTTCCTCAAATTACCCACAGTCTAAGGCAAGCCATCGATGTGAGTTATAGCTCTTGGTATTAAACTAGCAAAACAAATTATTAGCATATAAAAACTGATCTGATCTATTCAGAGGCGTTGCTGTGAAATATGGCCCTTAGCACAGTGCACCTATCTGGGATCATAAAACTTGTCAGAGGTACCCAAAGTTTATTGCCTTGGAAGATTCATGCAGCAACCCTGGAACACTTGATTTAGGTCTGAGCAGCCGTTTGTAATTCTTGCAGGCATGCAAGCAGTTCAGATTTATTTAAATAGAGAAAAAATAATTTAAGAAGACAAAGCAGCCTTTTCTCCTAATCAGATGAGATAGAAATTATTTCAAGGCACTCTAAGGAACAAATTTGTCATTTTTCTTGCTCTAATTGTATACCACAATAAATCCTTTCGTGTGAATTCATTTCTTAAACTTAACAGTTATTTATTAACACAACAAAGCGTGTTCTCACTGTGCGAGCCAGTGTGATCCACCCCAGTGAAGTCACGACAATTCTTTGCTCGCTGTCTGGGCACTGTGAAGCTGCTGAGGTGTCCCTGTGCCCCCCTGGCCCCAGCTCTCCGAGGAGTTGGTGCTTTCCCCACCCAGCTCCCCAGAGCAGGGGCAGCCTGGGAGACTCTGAAAAAACCCATTTCTCTTGCTGATGTAGCTCTGATTGAGATTTTGCTGCATGAAGGAGGAATAGGGAAATTTCTTAATACAACAAGGATGTGAAAGAGAGAAACAGCAGCAAACAGAGCAGGCCATAATACCAAAATCTCTGACACCACAATTTCTGAGCAGCTTGGGCTGCAACCACTGCTTCCCCGTGACAGCCCCAGCTGGAATCACCTTCCATTCCCAGAACTTTTAATCAAATCTCAGGAAACCAAAACAGAAACTGCTGTTTCTAGGATGCATCCCCTCCAAGTAACTGCTGCAGCTTTTCCTGCCTTCACACACACTCCCAGGGAAGAAAAGCCCTGGGTTCTGTGCATGGTCTGTCCTGGAGCTCCTGCTCTCTCCTGCAGTGATCAAAATGATTAACTTCAGTCGTCAGGAGTTGCAGAGAAAAGCACCCACGGCTCAACACTTAATTACAAAGGGAAACATAAAAACGTGGCAATTAACCTTTGTTTAAGCTCGCAGCAGAAAGGCAGAGTGCAGCCTGCCCTGCGTGCTCCATACAGAGGAGACCTTGGACACCACCCTGCCCTCTGCCCTGCCCCAGGGCAGGCTTGGGACGCTGAGGATTTTACTGCCAGGTAAAATAATGCTCAACAAACCTTGGACACCTCCCTGCCCTCTGCCCTGCCCCAGGGTGGGCTTGGGATGCTGAGGAATTTGCTGCCAGACAAAGCAAAACCAAACCAGCCAGAGGCTACAGAGAAACACGTCTTTAACATCTGAACAACCCCTCCATTCGATCTGTTCACGGCACAGCAGAAGAGGAGCAAGGGCACAGCCCCACCATGGAGGGAGGGACTGGGAGCACTGGGATGCTCCTGGAACAGGGCAGATCCAAGCTCTGGATGCAGAGTTAGCCCAGTTCTGGATGCAGCTCCAATGGATGCAGAGCCCATCCCTGGATGCAGCTCCAATCTCCCCTTTCCACAGCCCTGCTGTCTCGGCTGAGGCGGCGTTTGAACACTTTGGTTTGTTCAGCTGCCCAAGAGGGGAAATGGCCTCTTTTCCTGGAGCTGAGGGCAGAATGCACAGAATCACAGAGTGATTTATGTTGGAAAAGACCTCTGGGAGCCTGGGCTCGCAGGCAGGCAGCTCCATCAGAGCTCCCTGGGCTCGCTGCACTGCGGGCTCTGCTGGGATCCCGGAGCAGAGCATCCCTCACTGCTGGCACTGCCAGCAGCCACAGCTGATTCATTCCACTGCCACCCCAAGTGCAACCAGCCGTGGAAGGGACCTCCCTGCGTCCAAGGGCTGCCTGTGAGAGCAGCACAAGGAGCAGCTTCCAGGAAGGCATTCAAGCTGTCAGCACCTCCCTGAGCCACCAGAGCCCAGGGGCTGCAGGAGGGCTGGAGGGACAGCAGCCCTGAGCCCAGCCTGGGCACCAGCACTGCACCAGGGTCTGGAGCTCACTCAAACCTTTCATGCACAGAGAGGGGGAGGCAGCAAAAACCTCTCCATTTGTTTTTCTATAAATTACACGGCTGCAAAAATATTTAAAATTACCAGGACTTCAAAATATGGTGCAAGACCATCTTGCAGTGTTATCTTAGAGCTGTAAAATGGTATAGGCCAGCACAAAAGATGTAAATTTAATATTATAATATCTAATATATTAAGGTTCTTCCAAGCCAAACCATGCTGGGGTTCTTTAGGGCCACAGGAGTGGGGCTCTCTGAAGGGCTGGAGGATCCCATGGTTGTACATGACCCTCCAACCAACCAACAGCCAGGAAATGAATGAACAATAAACACAAACTTCTCTCTGAAGGAGGCAAAAAGACCGAAATAAATCACAGCTTAAACCTACTGCTACTTCTGTTCACGCAGCACCAGCCCAGATTTCCCACTGAGAATAAGGTCAACTTGAAAGCAAAGATTTAAGAAATGCAAAATACCAGTGGTTTTATCAGCTGCTTGCACTGTGCTGGCAGCACAAAGTGCACACCCAGCCCCGGCCTCACCCCCTGGGCACTCGGGGCGGGCAGGGAGGGAGGGAGAGCCCTGGCATCACTGACTGCAGGAATCCAATCGCAGCCCAGAGCTGCCTGCGGTGCTGCAGGGCAGGAGATGGATGGCTCTGTCCCCAGCCCGCTCCTGGGGGACAGCAGGAGCCTGGCAAGTTGGTGAATGTTAAGGATTTTTCTAAATGGCTGTCAAGTCACTTCCAGAGTGCAAGTAATGAAGTCACTTCTCTCTATTTGTTTTGTGCTCAGCCTAAACAGCGATCAGCTCGAGCCTGAGATATGTAAAGGCCCCAGATTTGTTTAAATTCCCATTAGAACAAAACAAAACCTGACTGGGGGGACAGGAGGTGTTTAAGCTGGAGAAGAGAGGCTCAGGGACCTCTCACAGGTCCTGGCAGGAGGGTGCAGCCAGGGGTCCATCAGTCCTTCCAGGGAACAGGGACCAGAGGAAATGGCCTCAAGCTGCACCAGGGGAGGTTTAGCTTGGACATTGGGAAAATTTCTGCACCTAAAGGGCTGTCCAGCCCTGGCACAGCTGCCCAGGGCCATGCAGGAGTCCCCATGCCTGGGGGGATGTAACAGACCTGTGGATGTGACACCTGGGACAGTGGGAGGTGTCCCTGCCATGGCAGGAAAGTGGGCCTGGGTGGATTTGGGGTCCTTCACCCCAAATCACACAAGAACCCAATGATCCCCCACAAACAGGGGTGACAAATCACACAAGAACCCAATGATCCCCCACAAACAGGGGTGACAAATCACACAAGAACCCAATGATCCCCCACAAACAGGGGGGTTTGATGCACTCACCATGGGAAGAACGTTCTGGGTGCTTTTGGGGTGCCCAGCACTGGAAGGAGGGCGATCCCACAGGGACATGCAGGGCTCTGGCTGGGCTGGGCTGTGCCCAGGCCCATGGCTGAGCCTCAGGAGAGGCTGCCCAGGCAGCAGCACTGCTGTGCCACGCTCCAGGGGCTGCTGCAGGAGCATTCAGGAGCTCTGTGTGCAATCCACTTGTAATGAGATACGGTCAGACTGCTCCCAAGCACAAAACCTATTTAGAGGATATTCCAGGGATTCTCAATGAAGTTACATTATCTCAAGTTAACATCCCTTTAAAAGCCCATAATTCACCCTTAACCCTTGCAGCCCATGGTGCTCTGAGGAAAGGCACAGCCCATTGGCGCCATTGAGAGTCAAATCAAGCCCCAGCCCCACGGCACAGGCAGGTTTTCAGTCAGTAGGGTTTGCCTGCCACACCAGCCCCCAGCAGCTCCCCAAATAACCCTCAGTTATGTGGCCAGGGGTCAGGAGGGCAGCCTGGGAGCTCTGTGCTGGGGCTGGCTCCTCCTGCTGAGCTCAGGGTGTGCGGCTCAGGGCTCCCTCCCCATGGGCTCTGGCCCTCATCACCCACTGATGTCCTGATGGGAACCCTTCTGCACGTTTGGTGCCTCTCTGGAAGGCAGGGAAAGGAGACACTGCACATCCCAGCCAGGGAATATCCCTGGAAGGAGGGAAAGGAGACATTGCACATCCCTCTGGGAAGCCTTCTGCAGCGTCTGGTGCCTCTCTGGAAGGCAGGGAAAGGAGACACTGCACATCCCAGCCAGGGAATATCCCTGGAAGGAGGGAAAGGAGACATTGCACATCCCTCTGGGAAGCCTTCTGCAGCGTCTGGTGCCTCTCTGGAAGGCAGGGAAAGGAGACACTGCACATCCCAGCCAGGGAAAATCTCTGAAAGGAGACATTGCACATCCCACTGGGAAGCCTTCTGCAGCGTTTGGTGCCTCTCTGGAAGGCAGGGAAAGGAGACACTGCATGTCCCAGCCAGGGAATATCCCTGAAAGGGGGGAAAGGAGAACTCCACATCCAAATGGAAACACTTCTGCAGCGTCTGGTGCCTCTCTGGAAGGCAGGGAAAGGAGACACTGCATGTCCCAGATAGGGAATATCCCTGAAAGGAGGGAAAGGAGACATTGCACATCCCAGATAGGGAATATCCCTGAAAGGAGGGAAAGGAGACTCTTCACATCCCAGACAGGGAAAGTTGGTGCCTGGGCTGGAAGAGGAGTGAGCCCCCAGCCCTGGGCTTGGAGGGGCTGTGAGCAGACTCAGGAGCTCCCCATCCCCGGGCTCAGCCCGCACACAGGGCTCCAGAGCATCCTCCCCACAGGTGCTGCAGGCTCTGGGTGGGCACAGGGCTCTGCTGGCTCCGGGCTGTGCCCCTGTGGGTCTGGGGTGCACTGGGGGCACTGCTGGAATTCAGCCCTGAGCAGGAGGAAGAGGAGGAGGAGCACAAGCACAGCCAGCACAGCAGCAGCTCCAGACCTGCTCCCACCTGGGGAAACAGAGCCCAGCTCATTTCCCTGTTAAAGAAAAGGAACAAAACCCAGCTCTCCATATTCCACTACACAGAGAGAGAGACTTACACAAAATAAACAACTCCAGGAGCTTTGTGGCTCTTTTTCTGATCCATTCAAGAAGTATTAATTGACCCAGAATTTTGAAAATAATGTCAAAATGACTGGCAAAGTATTTACCATCCATCAGAACTAATTCCCTCCGTGCAGCCATTACAGGGCTCCCAGAATTACTGGCCTCACCTGCAGCAGATGCAATCACAGCCAAGGCTGAGCACACGGACCAGCAGCTCGTCATTTTCTACTCATCTGACCCTCCAACTTGGTAATTTTCTCTTTTATAACACTCTGTGAAGAGGAGGGAAGATGATGAGTAGGGTAAGGAAGAATGGGTAACAGGAGATAATAATAAAAGGAGTCAGAAAAGAGGTGATCCATAATTTACCACGGACAGCAGCACAAGGACTCCAGGCTTTACAGGGACAAAGCAGAACAGAATCTGCATTCTCAATATGGACATTTTCTCACACCATGGGTCCTTTCTCTTCGCTTATTTCAGAATACGTTTTTTAAGGATCTATTTCAGCCAAAGAAAAATATCTTCTTTCCTGTGAGTACCTGGTGTTCTCAGGTAGAGTGACACTGTCCAGGCATTTGGTGCCACAGCTCGGCAGCTCTGGCACTGCAGGAGGGGCTGTGGGGGAGGAATGGCAGAAATGAAAGTGCTCAGCAAGACCCAGCCTCTCCTAATGTCCAGTTCTGCTGTGCTCTGACATGGACATGGAATCACAGCAGCAAACGGTGTGGCTGTCAGTTCCTCTGGCACCACCTTCAAAGCCTGACAGGTGAGGGTGGGAATTTACCTGAAATTGCTTTGTATATTTGTTTGTTTAAATGTTAAAAAATATATGATTTTGCTCAGAAAATAAACACAGTGGAAAATATTTCACCTTTCTAAACAGAACATGGAACTGAAATTCAATATATTCTTTCTGTCTTACTCCCTAAACCTTCTTTCCTTACTTTTGCCATGAGCATGTGGGTGAAGTTAATTGTTCTTAATGAATACAACTCTGATTGCTGCTGGAATTCACACTGAAAAGCTCAGAGCTGCCGCCAGCCTCTCCTGAACTTCAGGCAATCACATCCACTCCTCGTGTCCCTTCCCGTGGTTCCCACACCCAAGGCATCCTCATCCCATGGCAGGAAGGAGGATTTGCCCCCAGGGTCCCATTCCTAAAGGAGCTTTAGTCCTGGTTTTGTCTGCCCTGACAGAAAACTGCTGGGGATTGAGCACTTGAGGGTCCTACCAAAGAAATGCCTGAGATTTGGGTTCCCATCAGAAATGCAGCTCTTCAAACAAATCCTTTTCTAAAAAGCTACAGCCACAGAAAGGTTTTCAGGCTGGCTGAGCAGGCTAGTAAATAATACATTTCTAATAAAGTTCTAATGAACTTCTTGGAACGAGTTTCCAGCAGATGTCCCCACTGTGAGCCACACAGGGAGCTCCTGGCTGGGACAAGGGGACCAGCAGCACCTCTGGAGGCCTTCAAAAAGCCCAGGGAAAGGCCATGGGAGGTGGAGGCAATGAAGTGTGAGGCTGAGGACACGTCCAGCAGCATTACCCACACAGGAGCTGGCTGGGGAGTGTAAATAAATGGGAATATTGTGATTCCCAGTGCTCATTGCCAGTCTCCAAGGACACCTAGCAGGGCCCTTCCTCTCTCTGAATAGCTGATCAGCAAATTAAAATCCTTTCATTAGCTGCTTTTGTTTGAGTGGAACAATTGTGGCCAGCTCCCAAGGACTGCAGCTGAGGAGCAACATCCCCGAGGCACCACAGATCCCTCAGTGCCTGTGCAGCAGCACGAGACCTTCAGTTGCCTGCCCATCACACCAAGCACATCAAAGCCAGAGAGTTCTGTGGGTAAATTCATGTGAAGTGGCTGGGAAAGGGGAGCTGAGGGGAGCTGGGCAGAGGGAGCAGCAGGGCGCTCCTCAGGATGTCTGAGGGGATGATCTGAGCAGGGCCAGCAGGTCCTGCCCTGTGCCCAGGTGATTTCCCACGTGCAGAGCTGCCCCAGCCCTGGAGCCGCTCAGAGAGCCCAGAGGAGGCTCCTGGGGGATCAGGGGATGGAGCAGCTCTGCTGGCAGGAAAGGCTGGCACAGCTGGCATTGCTCACCTGCACAGGAGAAGCTTTGGCCTGAGCTCAGGCCGGCCTGGAGGGGATCACAGCAAAGATAGATGAGAGAGGCTCTTGACAAGAGAGGCAATGACAGGACAGGGGAATGGCTTCAACAAAGGAGAGAGAGCAGGTTTAGGTCAGATATTAGGGGTGAATTCCTCCCTGCAAGGTGGGCAGCCCTGGCACAGGTGCCCAGAGCAGCTGGGGCTGCCCCTGCATCCCTGGAAGTGCCCATGGACATTGGGGCTTGGGGACACCTGGGACAGTGGGAGGTGGAATGGGATGAGCTTTAAGGTCCCTCCAACCCAAACCATTCTGTGATTCTGCTGATCCCCACCCCAACCTGCCAAAGGAACCAGGGAATTTCTGTGGCACAAGAACGAGAGAGAGCCAAGCCCTTCACCTACCTGCAGACAGACTTGCAGGGAGGTGCACTTCCAAAATGTGAATTCGCTCTGCCTGAAGTTCTTGTTTCAGCTGTTACCTGTGCAGCTTCCAGCCTCAGTAAATTATAAAATACTGTTTTTCAACGAACTCAGCTAATAAATGCAGAGATGCCTCTCTGTTCCCTTGAAACAAAAAAACCCTTCCATGTGACTACAAGCTGAGGATGGGAAAAAATCCCAACAAAGCATAAACCCAAACAGTTCCCAGAGAAAGGCAGCATGCTCCTTTTTTAACACATGAAAAATTATCACAATCAAATCCCATTGTAAAATGCACTTCCGAGTTTGTTTCCCTGCCTTTATTACCTACACTGCTGGGATTTCTTTATTTTTCCTGAAGTAGGAGCAAGTATCTAAATGAGAGGCAAACTGATGATATACAGCTGGAAAAGGGCTATGAAAAAATAAGGGGCCAAAATTTATCTCCATTGTTCCACACCACGAAGCTCGTGTGTTATAAAGAGACATGGTAACAGAATAAATCAGAATTATCATAATCCTGGTTCTCTGTGCTCTATCCAACACCTTCCCTTTCCCTCTCACTCCTCAGTTGCACTCCCAACCTGAGGTGAAGAGCTCCATTCCAGGGGAGCTGCCTCACTGAAAGGCAACTCACAGCAATTCCTAAAGACAGGGCAGCTGGAAATCAGTTACAGGGATGTTTTAGTATTTCCTGGAGGTGTTTTTCAGGAGGAACCAGCACTGCTGGATTATAAAATGTGTTACCTGCACAGCACCTGCCCAGTGCTTTCTGTCCCAGCAGCTTCACCTCAGAGGGAGTTTTGCCTCTTCTGGCCAGAGGATGCAGAGGTGGGAGCTGCAATGAGACCTCCTTTAATACCCAATGAAACCTCCTTTAACGCCCACTGAGGCCTCCTTAAATATCCAGTGTGACCTCCTTTGATATCCACTGAAATCTCCTTAAATATTCAATGAAGCCTCCTTTAAATATCCACTGAAACCTCCTTAAATACTCAACGAAACCTCCTTTAACATCCACTGAAACCTCCTTTAACATCCAGTGTGACCTTCATTAATACCCAATAAAACCTCCTTTAACATCCACTGAAACCTCCTTAGATATCCAATGAAATCTCCTTAAATATCCAACGAACCCTCCTTAAACGTTCAATGAAACCTCCTTTAAATATCCACTGAAACCTCCTTTAACATCCACTGAAATCTCCTTAAATATTCAATGACACCTCCTTTAACATCCAGTGTGACCTTCATTAATACCCAATAAAAACACCTTTAACATCCACTGAAACCTCCTTAGATATCCAATGAAACTTCCTTTGATATCCAATGAAATCTCCTTAAATATCCAACGAACCCTCCTTAAATATCCAATGAAACCTCCTTTAACACCCATGAAACCTCCTTAGAGTTCCCCTCTAACACCCTCCCACCCAAGCTGTGATTCCAGGATTCTCTGTGCTGCTCTCCTTGCTCACCACACATTTGACCTCAGGGCAGAAGTGACTGTGAAAAACGGGCCTAGGAAGAGAGAACATTTATTTTCTGGCATGAATATAATCATGGTAATACAGTAAAATCTGGCTCAGAAGCTGAGGGCTTATGTATTTCACATTCTGTGTATTAAATATTTGAATTCGTGGAAATGTTTACTTAGATACTTATATTTCATGGGCTATAAAACAATAATAACCAACTCCAAATTAGTCATTTCCTTTCAGATAATAAAGTCACAATGAGAAAAAATTTGTAGCTTCCAGTTGTTCCAACCAGTGTTTGAAACAACATGAAAATCTCTTCAGCAGTCATTACAGCCTAATTGCTTTGGAAAGCTGCAAGAGAATTACCACAGCTTTTTTGCTGCTGCTTGTTTTGCTAAAGGAAAGTTAATTTTATTCCAAATTATTAACTATTTCCCTCTCCTTATTCCTACAAAGCAGAGAAGTGAATTGGGAATTTCTGTTCAATATTACAGAATCATTAAGGCTGGAAAAGACCTCAAAATGCCCAAGTCCATCTTTGATTATCAAATTCTATCAAAAATTAAATCCCACAGCTGATTTCTCCTGACCCTTCTGGAGAGCAGCTCGGAGCTGCCAGGATTGCTGCCTTGCCAGTGAATGTTTTGTATTTTGTGGCACCCCAACATCCACGTGCAGCTCTGCAGTCCCAGGTTGGTGCGAAGCTCATGAATGATGCATTCCTTCTGTAAACACACAAAGAAACACCACGAGTAATGGGATTTTATCAATATCTACTGGCATCATTATTTGGTATTTAAAACCATCACGTTTTAGCTAATTAAGAGGATATTTCATTTCCATTATTTGGGGGATGCTCAGATTCCTGTCTGATGCTGAAGCACTCAGGGTGTCAGGTGGGATTTTCCTGGCACTTTTAAGAAGCTTTTTAAAGAAAAGCAAACAAAGTACTGGGGCTGGAGGACAAGAACCTGATGGCCAGGCCTGGGGCTGTCCCTGTCCTGTTCTCCCCCTGGCAGAACTCCCTGGGGCATTTCCAGCCCAGCAGGGCAGGCAGCACCCCAGCCCTGCCTCCCCTGCCCTTGGGGCTCTTCTTTGTCACAGACACATTTTATGGAAAATCCTTTCCTTAGGACTTTTTTCTCCTGAGAAGCTGAGAGGCCTCAGGAACAAACTGTAACCAATGGTTATCTGCTGCTGTGGAATGCAACAGGTGCATCTGTGATTGGTCTCATGTGGTTGTTTTTAATTCATGGCCAATCACAGCCCAGCTGGCTCGGACTCTCCGGTCAGTCACAAGATTTTATTATCATTCCATTCCTTTCTATTCCTTGCCAGCCTTCTGATGAAATCCTGTTGTCATCATATTACAAAAGTCCCCGTACCTTCTCGGTGATTCCTCATGGGCAGCTCCTCACAGCACTGACTCTTTCTTCTTCTTCACAGTGCAGCCAACAAACTCCAACTCTCTTCACAGCACAACCAACAAACTCCATCTCTTTTCAACCACCCAACTCCCTCGGCTTCTTACTGGACACAGCTGTGGCCTGTTAAGGGCAGGCCTGTCCCTAATCTTTGGTGATTAGTACAGCTGCAGCTCCTCAGGTGTGAGATTGTTTTCTGCACTATCTTTATTTTCTTACATTCTATCCCTCCACAAAATCCTTTCTCCTATTCTTTTAGTATAGTTTTAATATAATATATATAATAAAATAATAAATCAGCCTCCTGAAACATGGAGTCAACATTCTCATCTTTCCTTGTCTGGGGACCCCTGAGAACAGCACCACACTTCTTCCTCTCCAGGAGCTGCAATTCCTGCAGCTCCTCAAACAATAGAAAGAAAATTCTTAGAACCCCAAAAAGGTTTGGGTTGAAGGGACCCTAAATCCCACCCAGTGCCATGGCAGGGACACCTCCCACTGTCCCAGGTGCTCCAGCCCCAGTGTCCAGCCTGGCCTTGGGCACTGCCAGGGATCCAGGGGCAGCCCCAGCTGCTCTGGGCACCTGTGCCAGGGCTGCCCATGCTCCAAGGAACAATTCCATCCTTATAAACCCCCTTGGGCTGGAGGGTGCAGACCCCAAAAGTCAAACCTACTCCTGCTCATTGCACACCCAGCTGGCAAATAAAACACCCCAAATCCATCCCCAAGCCCAGAATGCCTTGGTGGTGCACAGACCTCACCATTACAAAGAAAATATCCCTGACTGGGGTTTCATTTGGTGTTTGGGCATCTTTAGAAGCCTTAACCATCACACAGTACCCTAAGAACCCTAAAGAGGTGATGTTCCCGTGCTGCTGCTTCTTCCACAAAGAAAACCACCCCCCAAGTTACAGAATTTCAGAGAAATCTGCTCAGTATTTAGGCAACATCCTGGGTTCTCCAGGAGCTCGCAGCAGCAGCCAGCACCTCAGTCAGTATGATTCATTGGATCAATAATTCTAAGGTCTTGTACCTAAAAGGTTGAAAAATGTGATCTAACCTGGCAGAAGAGAAATGATTGTAATGTTCAGCAAAACAGTTAATGAGGCTTGGAAAAAGCAGAGTTTGAGGGGAGAGAAATATGTCCAGGTTTAACCTTGCCCAGAGCTCCAGCAGAACGTTCTCTCCTCAAGGTTAACTCTGCAGCCCCACAGACACCTTCAGTTTTTCAATATTTCCACCCTTTTAGTGGCTGGCCTCTCCCTTTCCCCATTTCCATGCTCTGGAGCACCTGGTCTCTTTTCCAGCTCCCAATATCCCTCATCATTTCTCACTGAATGCTTCATTTCAGCAGCTCACTTACATAAAGGCACAGAAATGGTTTTTCCGTCTCCCCTACCTGCAAGTTTTGTTTTAAAGTCCTTTTTTCTTCCATCTGTTACCATCCAACCCCAAATTTACAAAATCCCTTCCCAGATCCCTTTTGCACTCTTGGACCCCACTCAGATAAGAAAATGCCATCTTGTGCTCCAGTATTTGTGCTCAAAGCAAAACAAATAACAGTGACACTAGGAGCCAGCACTGGTGGTGTTATTTTAGCATTTCATTATTCTAAGGAAAACAGACACTGGCAACTCCAATTTCCTGCTCCATAAAGGCACTTCCCACAAACCAGCCCCATCTGGGATGTGTTGGGGGGACCTGTCCCTGTCCCTTACCTGGGGCTCAGCCTCACACCTGCAGTGTCACACCAGCCTGGGGAAGGAAAGGGCAGAGGAATTATTGCAAACTGTTTGTCCAGTTAGGGGGACTTGGAAAGGGCACAGAGGGTCAGGGCAACAGGGAATGGATTCAGATGGGGAGAGAGCAGGGTTGGATTGAACAAATCCTCCCTGGCAGGGTGGGCAGGCCCTGGCACAGGTGCCCAGAGCAGCTGGGGCTGCCCCTGGATCCCTGGCAGTGCCCAAGGCCAGGCTGGACACTGGGGCTGGAGCACCTGGGGCAGTGGGAGGTGTCCCTGCCATGGCAGGGGGGAAATGAAGTGATCCTGAAGGTCCCTTCCAACCTAAACCCTTCTGGGATTCTGGGACAGCCAAAGCCCCACTGTGCTGCTCCTCAGAGAGCCCCTGCAGCCTCCCCACCCCTCTGTGCCTCTCCCATCCCAGTTCCCCACCCCTCTGTGCCATTCCCATCCCAGTTCCCCACAGCTCTGTGCCTTTCAAATCCCAGTTCCCCACACCTCTGTGCCATTCCCATCCCAGTTCCCCACACCTCTGTGCCTTTCCATCCCAGTTTCCCCCGGCTCCCTGTGCCAGGAGCTGAGCCCAGGGCATGCTGGGCAGCAGGGAATGTTCAGGGTTTGTCAGGCTGCATTAGCTGCAATCCCTCCCTGCTCCCATCCCTCCCTCTGCACAGCATCCTGCCCACGGTGGAGACAATTACATGTTTCTGATCTCATTTCTATAATTCACTTCCCTATCTAATCAACAATTATCCCTAATGAACTTTCCAGTGCTCATTCAAACTCGGCAGCTTCTCCTTCCTCGAGTGAGGCAGAGGGAGAGCCCGGCGCCTCCTGGCAGATCATGTTTTATGGAGTGATTTCTGAATAATCACACTTGAATTTTAAAGCTGTTTAACAGCCAGAGCAAATGGCAGGCAAAGGAACTGAAGTGAGGAGTATGACCTATGAAAACGATGCAAATTCATTGGGAAAAATCCGTTATTAGGGAAAGGTCTCCTGGTCACAGCTCCATAAATCACCCTGCAAAAACACAGCACGACTGGAGAAGCAAATAGTTGTGTAATTCTGTATCCCTGCAGCCCTCTGAATGGCAATAATGGTGGAGGCAAAAGGAAATATTTGTGTCCTGGTCGAAGGTGCGTGAAAACGTGGAATAGGTCATGAATCACCTGGTATTTGGGATCTCTCAGGGAAATAACTCAGAGACTGCTTTGCATGGACACCTGACTTAACTGAGAGCCCAAGTGCTGAGGTCAAGGTTATCGTGCTGCTGTGCCTTTATCACAGACCCCACTGTCCCCAATATCCCACTGCTCCCCAATATCCCACTGCCCCCCAATATCCCACTGCTCCCAGTCTCACTGCCCTCCAATCCCAATGCTCCCCAATATCTCCCTGCTCCCCAATCCCACTGCTCCCAGGGATGTCAGAGGGGGAGGCAGCAGCTCCTGGGCACTCCCTGCTGAGCAGGGCAGGAGGACAGGACCAAACACTCCCAAGTTTTGGCGAATTTTCAGGCAAGTACCAGTTGCAATTATTTCATCTACAACAGGGTTTGGTTTTTTTTTTTCTCCCTTCTTTTTTTCGGGGGAAAAATAAAAATAAAAGCAGAGCTGAGCAATTTCAGAAGAATTCTGAGTTGTTTTGCTTTCCCAGGTACAATTGCCCTCCTGGAAACACAATAAATGCATTGTAATGGAGCTACTGCCAGTTGTAACACATCCAAAAGGCACTGCAAGTATTAAAACACGGTGTAAGCACAGGGGCAGAGGTGTAAACCACTCCTTCTATGCGCTTCCTTTCCAGCACATGAACTTGCAGTGCTGGCCACGTCAGGACAGCTGAGACCTGTGAATTATCTGATCAATAGCAAACAAGAATGGAAGTATTTTCAGTTCATTGGCAAAAAAAGCCAAGGAACAGAGAAATAATAACAGCAGCAGTGATTCAATCAGAGGCAGCTGGAGTAGGTGGCACCAGGACAAATGTCAAGCACCCAGACAAATGGCCCTGCAGAAGGGAGAGAGCAGGAGTTATCAGAGTGCCTTTGGAAAGGCTCTGGGGTCACCCTCCTCCTCCTTCTCCTGAGGAGCTCCTGGTGCAAGAAGAAAATTACTCATGGGAGCAAAATCATGTGAGGCTGCAGCATTTGTCAAATTCATGGTCCCAGTTTTTAAGCCACGGTCACGTCGACCTTCCTGTCATTTTTACTGGAAAACAAAGAAAGGAAAAACCACAGAGCTCTGGAGCAGGCAAGGGGAGCTGCTCTGTGAATGCCCATGTCTGCAAATTCCTCTTTGCTTAGCAAAAAGATTTTTCTTGCTCCGAGTTTAAATTAATGAAAAGACAAATATGTTCCAAGTGGCAGGGTGAGGCAGTGCCTCCCGTGACAGAAACAGTTCATTCTGCCTGAGGACGGGTCAGAGCAGGCTCTGGGCTGTGCAGTGCCAGACATGGGCTGTGAAACACTCTGTTCCCACGGAGCAGAGGTGGAATGGGGAGTGCAGCTGCACTGGCACCTCCCAGAGCAGCCCTGCAGGGCTGGACAGGGCTGCCTGGGGGATGTGCCTGCTGCCCATGGCCCCAGCCCAGCTGAGCCCAGCTCAGGAGAGCCCAGCTCAGCCCGCCCCAGCTCAGGCACAGCACACGGATGGCAAGTGACAAATCTCATTTGTCTGCAAGGGCTGTGAGAAATATCTTGTGGAGAACTGGCTGGGGGTGAGGGACAGGGACAAAGGGCAGGCACCAGGACAAGCGCTGCAGGCCAAGGGCAGAAAAGCCCAGGGTTAATCAGGCAGCTGTCCAAAGCTGCTCCCAGACAGCCCTGCCTGGTGTGGGGGCACCATCCAGTGTTCCTACATCCCCTTCTGGGCTGGAATGGTCCCTACAGAGCCCTCTGGATGGAATGGTCCCTACAGACCCCTCTGGAATGAATGATCCCTACAGACTCTCTGGATGGAATGGTCCCTACAGATCCCTCTGGATGGAATGATCCCAACAGACAATTCTGGCCTGGAATGGTCCCTACAGACCCCTCTGGATGGAATGAGCCTCACAGACCCTCTAGAAGGAATTATCCCTATAGACCCCTCTGGCCTCACAAACCCTCTGGAAGGAATGATCCCTGTCCCCTGAGCCCTGCAGGGTCTCTCTCCGAGCCCTCCCAGCATGCAGGACTCCAGATATTTCAGAAATTGTCATTATGAGATCCCTGCCCAGGGTCAGCTGTTTGTTTTTGTGGAGTTCGGGTACTACCCTCTTGAGAAGTTATCACAGAGGATTTATTTAAGCTGCAGAAACCCCTGTGGACAAGAAATCCCAAATGCATCAGGCATGAGGATGTGGGAAGCTGTCACTCAGATTTACTGGGTGAATGCTTCCCAAGTGCTTTACAGCCAGGTTCTCTCAAAGCATTTGGGTCTGGCTACACAGGAGCAGAACAGATCCCATCCTTGTACCCAGGTGTGTCTGCTTGCTCCTTCACAATTTTCTTAGCTGAATTAAGCAGTGCTGCTCAGTTCAGTGCTTTCTTTGTGCATTGAAAGATACTCCACAGAAAACCAACTGGAAAAGAGAAAACCTTCAGGGGAATGATCTTCCCCATCACTCACAGGGTGCTGCTCCCCGTCTGCCTCTCCAGATCATTGCTGAGGGCAAATCCTGCTCTGATCAAACCTGCTCCCAGGTGTGAGAGACTCCCTTAGCAGAGCTCCACGTTCTGCACAAGCATTTCTCACTGCCTCCCGTACCAACAGTAAAAAAGATCTTTTGTTCCAGCACAGGGCTGGGCCCTGCAGGGGCTCTGCTCAGCCCTTTCCTAAATGGTAAGTGGGGGAAAAGTTGGAATCCAGTCCTGGGAAGTGTTCCCAGTGCAGGCAATGGGATTCTGCTTGAGTGAAGGCTGAAGAGTTCAGCTAATTATCAGTAATTTTCTCCTCTCTTGTCCAGCGTGATGAAAATGCTGGAGGAGCAATCAGCCTGCTGGGAAATTACACAGTGAGGAGAAAATGGGAGATTTCCCTGTGGGTCAGGGCTGCTTTCAGGGGCAGCTCCAGCCTTGCACAGATTGAAAAGGGAACTTTTTCAAATTTCTGCTCACTTGCCAGGCTGTCATCGGCCAGCACCTGCTGGATTTGCGCCCAGAGCCCTGGGGCTGTGATGGCTCTCACAGCCCCAAAACGCCCTCACCTGCCCGATGCTCTGCTCTGGGACTCAGCCCCACCAGTGCTGGAAATGCAGCACACCCCACAAACCCAAAATCGCTGCTCTCCCCTCCCCTTCCAGTGCCACAGCCCCCGCAGACACCTGGACATTTTCTGTGCAGTTTTGCCTTACCTGCTGCTTGGTCCAGGCGGAGGAAGCAGGGCCTCTCCTGATCACAGCCGTCTCTGCTGCTAACAAAGGGACAGACAGACGGACAGCAAGCCCCAGAAGGGCACAGAGAGCTGCACAGAGCAGGCTCCCAGGTCCTCTGGGGGTCTCCATCCCCAGGACACAGCTGGGTTTGTCACCAGCCCTGTGGCTCTGGAGTCACTGCTGCTCTGTCCTGGGGCATCTGCAGAAACAAACTGAGCCCTGCAGAGTCCTGCTGGGGACATGGGCTCACAGGACAGCCTGGCAGTGCCCAGGGCCACAGGACAGCCTGGCAGTGCCCAGGCCAGGCTGGACACTGGGGCTGGGAGCACCTGGGACAGTGGGAGGTGTCCCTGCCCATGCGTGTGACACTGGGTGGGATTTAAGGTCCTTCCAACCCAAACCATTCTGGGGTTCTCGTCCCGCTGGGCTGTTTACACCAGCTCCTTTGGGACCCTGAGGGAAGGCAGGCTGTGATGCTGCTGAGGAAAAGGGAGAGCCTTTTCCCACCCCTGCTCTGATTCACTTTGAGCTGCTCTTACAGCACATTCTCCACACTGGGGCTGGCAGAGCTACTCTGGGCTCTGGTTTTCAATGGAAGAGCCACAAGAACATTAAAGCCCTTCTCTTTTCTCTTCATCTCTCATCTAACACTATGATTTTCCAGCCAGGGATGAATTTTTCATGTTCAAGTTTCCAAGGATGTAGTCTTGTCCTTTTAATTGCTACCATCCCATTTTCACACCGCAGCCCTCCCAGTCCAACCCTCCCTCCGTGCACAGAGCTGCCCTGCCCCAGCAGCTCCTGGCAGCTTTTGTGGCGCTGCAGGTTCCATCAGCTCAGTGCCAGCCCGACGAGCTGCACCACCTGCAGCCGCAGAGAGCAGCCCTGCTTTCAGCACAAACCACCCCTCGTTAGTGCCCTGTCCCACACAGAGCTGCTCAACAGAAACGCCTGAGCAGAACGACCAGGAGCTTCTGTCTTCTGCCCCTGCCTGGGGCCTGCAGCTCCTGGAGCAGGGATGA
>NW_005054420.1:1443898-1465397 GCF_000277835.1 Geospiza fortis | reverse complement strand
AGGAATGAGCCTGGAATGAGCCTGGAATGAGCCTGGAGCTGCCCGTGCTGCAGGGTGGCCCTGGCAGCTCTCACAGCTCCCCCAGCCCACAGGCTCAGCCCATTAATTTAATTGCACACCAGGACATTCCAAGTGGTACGGGCTGATTAATTAACAGCCCTGAGATGCTGCTGCTGCTCTGTAAGCAAGCACAGTGAGAATTCATTTGGGTGCCTTGTTACGGGGGCACAGCCATGAAGGTGCTCAGGGGTGGCCTGGCACAGCGGTGGCACCAGAGTGGCACTCACAGGTGGGAGCAGCGCCCAGCCAGGGGCTGGCAAAGGGCTGGGGGAGCTCTGGGGGCTCCAATCCACTCCTCCCAGGGCATGGACATTCACTCCTGGAGGGACAGGGCACAGGGAATGGCTCCCAGGCCCTGGCACAGGTGCCCAGAGCAGCTGGGGCTGCCCTGGATCCCTGGCAGTGCCCAAGGCCAGGCTGGACAGAACTGGAACAACCTGGGACAGTGGGAGGTGTCCCTGCCATAGCAGGGGTGGGATGAGATCCCTTAATGTCCCTCCCAGCCCAACCCATGCAGGGCTTCTGTGATAAATACAGATAAATACAGATTTCAGTGAGCTTTCCCCACCACCTGCACTTGCTCTTCCCTACTGATACCCATGGCACAAAATCTTTCATAATTATTGAATTGCAGGGTCAGGCCAGCTGGAGGCTGGCTGTGCTGGGGGTAGAACGAAGCCCTGTGGGGTTTGTGGGGTTTCTCTCACCCCCTGCCCATTTCCTGAGGTGCAGCTGTGCCCTGCCCCAGCACTGACATCACCCCAGCCCTGCTCTGCCCTGGATCCGTGCCGATGCACACACTGCTGGGCTTTCCACGTGCACAGATACTTATATATTTATGTATCTAGGCATTTATATAGTCAATATTTTATATATTTATATATTTACAATAATATAGATATAATATATATTTATTATCTTATATAAATATTATATGATTATATATTTCTAGAATTTTTACATATTTTATATATCTAAATGTTTCTATATTTCTATAAAAGCAGGAGACTAAAGCCTGCATCACTGAGGCTCTCTGTGCTCCCTGTGCCATGGCTCAGCCTCCCCCGAACACCAGATTAGCAAAACCTAAAAGTTGATCCCAAAGCTCCTCCTGGGGCTCAGGGCTGGGGCTCCCCCATGTGTAATTCCTTTGGGAATGCTGCTGTTCCTGGGCATCCTGCAGGGCACAGGAGGGCACATAAACCTGCACAGGAGGCACAGGAACCCTGCACACCAACCCTGCACGCCAACCCTGCACACCTGCACACAGTAGGGCACACCAACCCTGCACACCTGCCCACAGGAGGCAGCAGCCCAGGCCCACGGGCACAGCAGATCAAACCCCAGTAAAGCAGCCAGGAGCGCTGGCAAGGCTCAGCTGCCAGCTCTCATCCTTTCTGTTCCCCTGCAGCACGTCCTGGGCTTCATGTGCAATCAACTTCTCCTTACAACTCAACATCCAATGCTGGATAACTCACTGAGTACATCTCCATGCTATCCTTTGGGAATGATGACTGTACTGCAGCCTCCCCAGCCTCCAAACCCCCTCAGCCCAGGGAATCAGCTCCCCAGAGCAGCTGGACTCCAAAGTATTCCCTTCCCCACCCTGCAATGGCTTTGGGAGCACACAATTTTTCTTTTTGAAGGATTTCCCCTCTGCTGACAAGTAAATAAATGTGTAACTTTCCGCTCCTTTTAGTGCCCAAAAGAAAAGGAAGGAAGAGAAAGGAAGGGGGAAAGGACCTGCAACAGGTTTGCTGAATATTGGTTATTCATTTTCTGGAGCACAACAGGGACCCTTTATAAACTAATCCAGCTTTACACGGCGCAGTGCTGCCTTCACTTCTGTGTTATTGGATAATTTGTCAGTTCTGGCACTTTGGCAAGTAATCAAGTAAGGAACAACTACCAGAAGCAGAAGGAAATTATTGAATCTGTTTCCTCTTCCTCCTCCTTCTTGTATTCTAAGCATAAGCTGATTTTAAACAAAACACTCTTGGCAGAAACAAAACAACCTTTAGGATTTATGGAAGACACAGCACTAAAATAAGCTGCTTGTGTTTGAGGGGGTTTTGATTTTGCTTCTCCCCCCTCCTTTCTGCCCAGATAGATCACTTTCCATTAAATGCTGTGAGCTGAACATGGCAAATCTCCCTCCCTGCCCAGGTAAAGCTTCACTTTGCATAACTGGTAGCTGGGAGGGGAAGGCACATCGCAGTGACTGGGGCTCAGCTCTGAGCAGGCCAGGGCTGCAGCTGCTGCCAGGGTATTCTCCTGAGCCCAGAGCTAAAAGCACACTCCAGTTAACCCCTGGGCCTGCCTTGGCTCTCTGCAGCTCCATCTGATGGGACACGGCGAGACACTTCCAGGGCAGAGCTGCAGGAGGGTGGGTTGTGGGCTGCTCCAGGGAATCCCATCCTCCAGAAAAGCCTGGGAGCTTCAGAGCATCCCCTGAGGCACTGGGAGCTTCTGCTGCACCTGGGGCTCCCAGGGCTCCCCGAGCCAATCCCAGCTCTGCCCGTGCACCAGAGCGGGAGAAGAAGCACCCCTGCAGGGAGCACTGGGCACTGATTAGCTCCAGAGTCATCCACGGCCACTGCACAACAGCTGGACTTTGTGTTGGGATGAGGGGGTCACTCCTGACGTGCAGACCTATTAAATGATCCTGGCAGACTAGGAGCTGGCTGCACCAGACCAAAAAACCATCAAACAACAGAAGTTCCTGCCTCAGGTGCTCATTTCATGGCTCACCTGCAACTCCCTGTGTTGTCACCAACAAAGAAAACCAGAAAATCCAGAACAGGGACTTTGGATGTGGAATTCTCTTGCTGCAGGTCCTCAGAAGGAAAGAAATCACCATCCCAAATGAATGGAGTGGACAGAAAAACACAGATGTGTTCCACCTCTGCACTGGGAGAGTAAAAAACGAACACATCTCACACTGACCCCAGATTTCCCTCTGTGCCCAGGACGTGGGGAGGGACACCTTTATGAACAACAAGTTGAACAGGAAAAAAAGACTTCACAAGCCAGACTGCAGACTGTGTAACCCTAAAACCATGTGGATACCTCCTCTGAGGACGTGGGCAGTGACTGTGGGGCTGCTGGGGATCTCAGAGGTCTTTTCCCATCTGAGTGATTCCATCATTCTGCTCCTTTCCAGCACTGGGAAAGGCATCAGTGCCCCACAGGCATGAATGGAGGAGGAGCAAGGGCAAGGACAGGGGGGATCTGTGACCTCCATCTCTGCACCCATCCATCTATCCCTGCACCCATCCCTGCATCCCTTCCTGCATCCATCCATCCATCCCTGCATCCCCAGAGCTCCCAACACCTCTCGTGGTTGCACTCTGCTCTGGTGGACTCTGCTCAGGCAATTCTGCTTTTTAATGTTCTCCTGCATGACAATGATCCCACCTCTGCCACTAGTTAAAAACCTTCTTTGTCTGACAGTCCCTTTGAAAAACTGGATAATGGGTCTGATTAAAGCATTTGTGAGAGGAGCACCCAAAGTGCATAAACCAGCCACAGCTGTGTCCAGCCAGCACAAACACAGGGCCAGGGCTGCCTGGGCATCAAAGGCTCCCAGCCCAGGCCCCTGGGGCTGTGCAGGGCCAGTCCCACACCCAGCTCCAGTTTTAGGGCATTATCTCCCCCAGGCTGGCACCTGTGCCCGAGCCAGCTCCACACAGCTCTGCCCAGGGATGCCAAGGTGACCCTGAGCCATGGGGAAGTGAAAATGGAGTTGGATCATTGCTGCCAGAAACCTGACTCTGCTCTGACACTTCAGTAATAGAATTGTGCAGGGATGATGACAGCATTTCTTGTGTTCCCAGGGTAGGCAAAGTGTGCTGGGGAGAGTGCAGCTACTGCAGCAAGGCAGAAATTGCCACTTCTTATCTAAACCTTCCAAAAACATCTTATAATCCCCTAGTCTGTTATCATTTCAATTTTTAAATTTATTTTAGTTTGACTAGAATACTAAAAAAAAAACCAAAAACCCACAAACTTCCAAATATCCTACTGGGATAATTTTCATAGCCAGAAAAGAGAGAGGAAACATTGCCTGAGTCTCTCTGACAAGTCTGAGCATCCACAATAAACAAACTGTCAAAATACCAGCAGAGCTCACCAGCTTGGGGAGAACCAGGTTCTTCCAGTCCCCTTTGGGAGAAATTCCTGTGGAAAACCCTGCAGAGCCTGTCCCAGACCCAAAATTCTCCATCAGGGCATTGTTACCTGCAGAGCAGAGGGTCCCAGCTCAGCCTCCTCAGTCCCAGGGTCCCTGAGCCTTGGAGGTGACAGAGCTGTCCCCACCTCCCTGTGCCCAGCTCTGCCATTCCAGGCTCCTTCCAGCCCCATTCCCATTTCCCTGTCCCCATCCTGCCCTCCAGGCTCCTTCCAGCCCCATTCCCATTTCCCTGTCCCCTGCTCTGCCATTCCAGGCTCCTTCCAGCCCCATTCCCATTTCCCTATCCCCACCCCACAATCCAGGTTCCTTCCAGCCCCATTCCCATTTCCCTATCCCCATCCTGCACTTCAGGCTCCTTCCAGCCCCATTCCCATTTCCCTATCTCACCCCACACTCCAGGCTCCTTCCAGCCCCATTCCCATGTCCCTCTGGAGCTGCTGCCCCACATGGTTTGTGCCTGGGCAAATACAGAGTTGGCAGCAGTTCCTAATTCAGCCAAAGGCTCCAATCCAGGCCAGGGAAGCCCAGCCTGCCCTGGAGCTCCTGGCCAGGCTGTGCCACCCAAACCTGCCCATGAAGCTGCCACTCAGCTGTGGTAATGGCGAGAAAATGCTTTTCATTTTCAATTGTGGAAGAGGAATAGAGAAAAAAAGGAGGATTTCCAGCACTGCAGCAAAAACAACAGGCTATTCTAATGGAGTTAATTTGAATATGAAATTCAGGACAGAAATTACTCCTGGCCCTTTCCTCCTGGGGCTGGGCTGCAGTGGGGCAAGAGCAACGAGATATTGAGACCTTCCTAGGTTTGAGGAGACAGAAAAACTCAGCAAGTCATTACCAGGCCCAAGCAGAGTCACCTCAACTTCAAGGCAGTGCTGGTGCCACCAACACCAAACTTCAATACCTCTCCTAAAAAACCAGAGCACAAATGTTATCCCTCAAACTTTTAATAGAGCAGGAGAAGAAAGTGGACTTGGCTGTCCTTGTGTCACCACCTTTGTGAGAGCTGACAAGTGCCTGAGGGAAAGATCTGAGCTCCTCTGTTCTTCCCCCTTCTTTTATCCTTACTTCTTTTTCTTTTTTCTATTTTTTTTTTAATTTTTGTTCTGTGTCTCCTGCCTTTGTGCCAGGCACAGGCTGCTCCTGCTGGAGCTTCAGCAGTGCCCTGCCCACCCAGGCAGGGCAGCGAGGCCAGGCTGAGCCCAGCTCAGGAATGGAGATCCAGCCCAGAGCCCTCCCTGGCCCCTCCAGCCCAGGTGATTTCCTCTGCTCAAGGAGAACCTCAGAGCTCTGGTTGGTGCCAGTCTCACACCAAGGCAGCTCCTGCTGCAAATCCTACGGGCAGGGATGTTGCTGAAGTTCTTTCCCTGCAGACTTTCACCTGTTTTCTATTCTTTTTGCATATTTTAAAACACCTTTACAGATATTTTCCAGCAGAGCTGCTGCAGCCACGTCCACCCCCACTCCCCAAAATGCAGCAGCCATTTCCTGGCAGTGCCCCTCTGTTAGCTGTGGTTGCTCTGGGAAAACACGTGCCAAGAGCAGCTGTGGCTCTGAAAAGCCATTTCCTGGTGGCTGCAGGAGCCCACAAGGGTTTCATACCCACCCACTTGGCTTCACCCCGCTTGTCCCAGCCCATCAATCTGCTCTCAGCTTCCTCAAGGGCCCTGCAGCTCTGGTCCCTCTGCTGGAAGAGGCCCAGGGCTGAGCTTTGGCTTCCCTGGGCTGGGCTGTGCCTCAGGAGGGGCAGGGGTGTCTGTCTGTCTGTCCTTCCTGCAGCAGCGATGCTCGGGAGGAGGGATGGAGAAGGACAAACATCAGGGGTGGAAAAGGACAAACATCAGGGGTGGAAAAGGACAAACGTCCTTCCTCCCACAACAAACAGCCCTGAGAGCCCTCGTGCAGGAGTTCAGCAGCAGGATAAATGGATGCATGTCTTTTATCTCTCTTTGCTCTCTGGAGTTTCACTTCAATGCAAAAATAAACCAAACAAACCAATGGTGTAGGAGCACAATTTAAACGTGTTAAGTTAGAAGAGTGGAACAATCAAAATCCTTCACTTTGTTTGATGCTACAGCAGTGACAGAACTGTAACCCAATAAAGTTAATTCATAGCTCAAGCTGTGCACTATCTTACCCTTAAAAACCTCAATAAACCAAAAAACCCAAAGTTGTTTGTGCATGTAAAAACTATCCATTAACATCAATATTTGAACAAACATAAACATAACCTTGATCTTAAAACTTTGATTCCAGTTGCAGCTCCAGCACTGTAACCATAGAAATAATCCAATCCCCTCCTACTAAAACGCTGTTTGTCCTTGATTGTTGTTTTTCTTAATTGAAATACTTGAGCCACTTGGAAGCAAATTGCATTGCAGCACAATATATTGCAGAAAAGTTGCCTCATTTTGTAACCTGCTGGTACACCATGTCCTACATTCCCCAGTTTTCTGGGAAGCTCCTTAAAGGCATCTTTAATTTTTAACAACTCCCTGGAAATGTGAAAAGGAAGGAAAGGTAGGTCACAATTTTGGGCATCCCATTTTTGGCAGAGCTCTTTGAACTCCACAGCTGTGGTGGTGTCCGAAGTGTCCCTGTGAGCTGTGCTCTCATCTCAGCAGCTTTCAAAAGCAGCCAGGCTGGTCCAGGGGGGGCAAAGAGTTATTTGAGCATTTTCCTGGGGACAGGAACCTGTGACACCTGCAGCTGCCTGTGACAGTGACCTGTGACACCTGCCTGTCCTGGGGACAGTGACCTGTGACACTGCAGCTGCCCATCCTGGGGACAGTGACCTGTGACACCTGCCTGTCCTGGTGGCAGGAACCTGTGACACTGCAGCTGTCTGTGCAGGGCTGCCCACAGCTCCAGCTCCCCCTGCACCTCCCTCCAGCACCCCAGAACCCTCCTGCTGCTGCTGGGAGCTGTTCAATTCTGCCTTCAGAGCCTCTGGGTTATCCCACAGCTCCATTCCAGCTCAATCCCATTTCACAGTGCAGAAACTCTTCTGAGGAGAGGATTCCCTGTCCCAGGTCTCTCCTGGGCTGGAGCACACGTGTGATCCTTCCCTGGGGTGCAGAGGATCTGCTCTGGCTGTGTGGACACCCCAGAGCAAAGCCCCAGCCCAAGGTGATGGTGTGCAGGACAGACAGACAGCTGGGAGGGTGTGCAGGACAGACAGACACCTGGGAGATGTTTCCTGTTCCCAACACAGCCCCAGTTCCCAGGGACTGAGGGGCCTGGGGTAAATCCAGCCATGGTAGGGCAGGAACAGGAGTGGGGAAACCAAAGGAGAACCCTCCCAGCACAAATCACACCTGAGATCCAAACCAAACCCCACCTGAGCTCCTGGGCAGCTGCTCCACCTCTTCACCCACCCTGGCTCCCCGGCCTGGGCTGCAATATTTGATTGAATGGCTTGAGCATGCTGACATTTCAGCAGCATGGAATGGGCTGCACCCTCAGCCCCTCCTGAGGAATGCACCTGACACCAGCTGTGAGAAGAACACGATGCTTTCAGAGAGAAATAGTTGTTGGAATTCATAGCAGATATGACATTTTCTGGTTTTTCTCTCTACAAAGGTGAAAATCTCCTGGCCATACACGAAGCAAAGCAGCTTTTCCCTGCTCTTCCTGAAGTAATGAAAATCTCTTAATTCCCTTCTCTTTTTCCTCTGATTAAAGCCCACTATAAAAAGACTTAGTGTGCACCACTAAATTCAAAATGGGAGCAACAAATAGGTAAAATTTTTATACACATTGAAATATTTAAAATAATTTAAATACAGTGAGTATAGAACCCAACATTTAACTGCCTTTTCATGTATTTAACAAGCATGGAGGGGAGTTTTATATCAAAGTAACCATTTCCAGCAGAGGAATTTCCAGCTGTTGAATGAGAAGTGTCTCAGCAAGACTCGTTTGAATATTCAAAGTGATCTGCAGAAGATCCCAGTATCACTAGAGATGATACATGAATATCAGTGGATAATATGAGGTAATTACAGGGATTATCCCACCCCTGGGACAAAAAAAAGGGAATTTCAAGCACTCTTTAATCTCCCTGGGACAGGATGAACCTGATGATAACCATATTTTGTTCAAAAGAATTACTTGTACTAATTAAAGATGAAGGTGGCAGTTCAGAATCTATTCCTGACTGTCATTTCAGGTGTCACATCAATCTATTCCACTGAGAAAATAACAATCCAAGTGCTCCCTCAGTCCCAGCAAGCCAATCTGTGCTATCAAATCACTTTGCTGCTGCTGCTGCTGCGGGGAGTTTTCTCTCAGGCACTCTGGTGAGCCACCACTGCCAACTGCACTGTACAGAGGTAAATGGATTTCCGAGGTGAAAATGCCCCTGGGCAGGGGCTGTGCGTGGCCTGGAGGGTCAGAGCAGCCCCAGAATTGCCATGGAGTGTCCAGGAGCCAGCCTGGGAAGCAGCAGGAGGCGGCCCAAACATCCCAGGTGTGCAGGGCGGCAGGTGCAGGGCACACACCTGGGGCTCTCCTGGCAATTCCTGCAGGAGCACGGCATGGAGATGGGGTGAGGAAACCTCAGGACATCCTTCTGTAGGTGTTAAAAACCCCAGGCACCCCCTGCTCCCCAAGAACTGCTGAAAGCCTTGGATGGTCCCTGAGAAGCTCTGGACTGCCAGCCCTCCCAGGAGTTCCCATTGCTAAAGGAACAGCCCTGCCCAAAGTTTGGGTTATCCATAAAAACAGAGCTCCCACCTTGCTGGGGGCCAGAGCAGCCCCTGGAGAAAGCTCTGGAAGGGAGGCAGCTGGAACAGGGAGCCTGGCTGGGAACGGGGAGCCTTGACTGTGTCACACACATGTTTTATGCAAATTCCTTTTGTTGGGATCTTTTCTCCTGAGAAGCTGAGAGGCCTCAGAAATGAAATGCAAACAATAATTATCTGCTGCTGTGGAATGCAACAGGTGCATCTGTGATTGGTCTCATGAGGTTGTTTCTAATTAATGGCCAATCACAGTCCAGCTGGCTCGGACTCTCTGGTCAGTCACAAGATTTTATTATCATTCCATTCCTTTCTATTCCTTGCACGCCTTCTGATGAAATCCTTTCTTCTATTCTTTTAATGTAGTTTTAATATATAATTTTCTTTTAATATAATATATATGTAAAATATTAAATCAGCCTTCTGAAACATGGAGTCAAGATTCTCATCTCTTCCCTCATCCTGGGACCCTGTGAACAGCACCACATGACTGGGGACAGGGAGCCTGGCTGTTTGTCTGTCCTGACAGACAAAACCCTCCTTGCTGCCAGGAGGGGCTGGGAGGCTCTCCCTGGGAGCAGAGGGCCAAAGGGAAATTGGAATTCTCCTGACCAAGGGCATCCCTTCCACCCCTGCAGCCCCCCAGGGACCTTTCCTGGCAGCTCCTGAAACCAACCCAGCCCAAGGAAGGAGCAGCTGCTGGAGCTGTTACCAATCCATTCCCCCTTGCGTAACTCCAATCGAAATCATTTTTCCACCAGCCAAATTCCCTCTTTTGAGCCTCCATTTAAAGGACCAGCAAGAGAGATGGCTCTTCTTTTTTTTGGTCTAATTGCATCCATCACATTTCAACAGCTCCAAGGCCAGGTTGGATGGGGCTTGGGACAGTGGGAGGTGTCCCTGCCATGGCAGGGGTGGCACTGGACGATCCTTAATGCCCCTTCCAACCCAACCCAGCCTGAAATTGTGGGATTCTATCTGTAAAGTTTGAAAAAAGGTAGCAAATAAGCCCCAAATCCATTTGCACTGGATTAAAGCAGTTCTTTTTGTTAGCACAGACAGCTGGAATAAATATGGACAGCCACAGAAGTTGTGTGGGGCAGAAAAAAACTAGTTCTTATTTGAGTGAAATAATAATAATAATGAATTTGATTACCAGTAGTGTATGAGCAATCCTTTTCCCTCCTCGAGTTCCCTGCCTCGTGTAAAAATGATTAAAAGTATGATTTAGTAGGCAGTCTGTGGATTTAACTACCATTACCAAATGGCAGCCATGGTTTATGAGCAGTTAAAATGCAAATATTTGTTATCCCATCTCACTGCTGGGTTCAGTTTTGCTGCACAGTCATCATTAAGCTGCAGTACAATGTTTGTATATCTTAGTTAGCAAAAAACCCCAAAATAACAAAAACCAAACACCAACCCCTCATTTATTCAACTTTCCTACATTTATATTCATGTTTGAATTTAAAATTCACTTTCCATGAATATCCTTCATTACCTGTCTCCACAAAGGTTCTGCCTGATAAATTAATTGGCTTTGAAGAAAACAAATTCAAAGAAAGAGAAAAAACAAATTCCACTTTGGGTTTTCCTTTTCCCCACTCCCACCCCCGAGGCCCCTCACCTCTGACAGGGATATTTTATATTTTATACCTTCCAATCTGCCTGGGGATGTGCTGATTTCCTGAGGTGGAGAGGGAAAACATCCTGAGGAGCTGAACACCAGAATAGGGCAATTAAATGATTTTATGTCCTAATTCTGACACAATAACACAACAGTTATCAGCTAACATGATCTTTAAAGCTGCTTGATCCTTAAAGCTGCTTGTAAAGCTTTTATTGAGCAGAATAAATCACCCCAAACCCAGCCACTCCTTGTGCAGGCATTGGGACATCTGTGGGATCGATCAGCAACAATTTTATCCATAACCCTGAGCAGACATTCCCAATTTCTGGCTTAAAAAATTAGCTCCTAGAAGAGACTTCAAGTATTTCTTGCAAATTGGTGCAAGCTGCACCTCCGAAGGTGCAGGAGAGGATTCCCTGGGAGAGGAGCAGGGTTCCCTGGCAGAGCAGCTCAGCTGCTGCCAGGGCAGGAGGCACAGAGGGCAGGGGCACTTCCTAGGAATGCCAAAATATGGCTAATCTCTTCTCATTTGACTCTAAGTATTCCCAGCTTTGGCAGGAATATATTTCAGTCCCAAAACAATGTGTCATGCCAACCCCAGCCAGAAAGGCAAGACATGAAATCCTCCATTCCATCACCTTCAATGCACATGAACTTTATCATCCTGACCTTGGCACACCCTGTGTGTATAGAAGCATCCACCACAGCAAGCCCAAAGCACAACCCATCATATCCCACTAGTATAGACTGTTTCCAGGGTAAAAAAATTGCCATCGTAAAACGCGCATTCGAAATCCGGAAGGGGGAAAAGAGGAAATGAAAATATTTATCAGGTAACCCAAGTGCACAACATTTGCACAATGAACTGCATGCCTTGGTTCCAAAGAGAGCTCATGTCTCACCTCGAGGTCTGAGCTACCCTGCCTTTAAAAGCATCTGCTAGTCTTGCCCTTGGGGGGAAAGAGGACATAGTTCCTTTTCCACTCAGTATTTTTAAAATAATAGGGGCTCCCCACACCACCCGCAAGCTGGGAAAGCGAGATTCTTACAGGGAAACTCCCTGGATGGCAGGGGCTCCAGCAGAGCCCCTGAGTGCCCCCCCAGGACAGGAAATATTCCTGTCCCAGCACCTGGAGCCGTGTCTGCAGGAGCCCAGTTAAATAAAAACGTTAAACCAGGGAAGGGAACGGGGCACAGATGTTCCAAAGCACTTCTGGAGGCAACAACACTCGTCAGGGGCTGGCAGAAATGGAACAAAACCCCTCTGAGGTCTAAAAGGCAGGAAAAACAAACGGGAGAAGGTTTCCTATCCCCTGCTCCTCCTGAGAGCTGCCTGGCACAGGGCAGGGCGGGCTGGCACGGGCAGCTGGCAGAGGCTGCAGCCTGTGGGAATGTGACAAAACTCTCCTTTGTCCCCTCAGAAAGGAAAGAAGCCCAGAAGTTTCTCTCCTGGATTAGGTGCAAAAGCCACCGCATAGGCCATGGGGACTTCACCTCAAACTTAAGATAGGTCATTGGACAAGAGCCAAAAAGTCCTTCCTGGGCAATTTACCAGAAAAAGAAGTGAACAAAGAAAGTAATGGCTTTTGGGAGGTGTTTTACCAGGAGCAAGAACCTCTAGCACTTAGCTCAGTTTCTCTGTTTGTTATTTTGCCTTTTATTAAGTCTTTTTGTTTCCAACACTGCACCAGAAGCCATCCTGCTGATTTTTATACCTCCAAGGGTAGCTGAGCTGTCTTGGGTGTGTTATAGACCTCCATGAGCTGATTAGACCTAACTCAAAAAAACTACTTTATCAGCAGCCTCCTGAACTGAGTGAGCATCAGCTCTGTCCCCACGCTGTTGAATATGAATTAAACCATTCTGGGGCCGGGATGGAGCTTTTGGGATCACACTTCCCAAACAGCTCCTCTCCAGATGCTCAGGGGCAAACCCACAGTGACAAACGGGGACAGACAAAGGGACACTGCTCAGGGGTGGGGGACAGAAATCCTCTGGGCAGCCCCTGCTGCCTTGGAAAACACCACAAAAAACACAATTGAACCCTCACACAGAACCTGAGTTGAATTTCACACACAGAAAATTTCTACATGACTAACATCTCTTAGATTCCATAACTTAACAACAAATCCCATACCCAATAATGTACCTTAGGTTCCATGGGTGTTATCAGCAGGTGGAAATACTTCTTGTGCAGAGCTGGCATGGCTTGGACACTATTTTCCTTTGGGACACTCCCCAAAACCTGAAAGGAAGCGAGGCAATTACAGTATTGAAGGCAGATCCCATCATTTACTTATTACATCTCTGCCTATGACAGAAACACTTGGAGGTTTTAATTAATTCCACTTAACATTTAAACATGCTAGGTGTCTATAAACAGGAGGATGGGTGTTTAACGAGGTGCTAATTGTGTTTATTAATAAGTTCAGTGCCTGGGTGGAATTCAGCCCGGGCTGGACCTTGCTGCAGGTGCCACCCATGAACTGCACAGAACTGGGGACATTCCCTGCTGAGGCTGCCTGCCCAGCAAAGAGGTTTGCAGCAAGAATTCAAAATGCAGCAGTGATTTTTGGCGTTAAATATCTGATATTTTATGCCTAAGGTGGGATGGGAGGAGGAGGGAAGGAAAGGCCCCAGATCTGGAGCTGTTGGTTTGCAAACACATGAAAGGCCTTTAAATCCTATTTCTGGAGGGGTTGGTAGCCAACATTGCAGCTGCTTGGAGCTCTGCCTGGAATGGATATTTCTTAATGAATCTTTTAAGTGAAAGCTCTGAAAGACTCAAAATTCATCTGGAGTGCAGTGAATTGGGAGTTTTATCCAAAGCCTATCAAAGACTCCCAACACAGGCACAGTAAGCGGCACATTCAGTTCAGATTATTTATTTCCCCCTACACTAAACACAGTTTCCAGAAGCAAAGAACTAATAGATCACTCTGTTCTTTCAAGGGATATTTCACCTGTGTTTACTAACTTAAATACGTTGTTCTATTGCACAGGATCCCTGGGCTTGGTAAGTGCTGCTCTTTATTGTACTAATTTACTTTATTCCCTGTGGAAATGGCTTTAATTTGATGAGCAGGGGCAACAGGGCTTGGAAATTAGTGAAGGACACAGACCCAGAAAGGGGTCCCAAATCTTCCTTCAGTGCATGGCAAGGCAGGGATATGTTATCACCTCAGAAAATAAAATAGTTGAGGTAATCTTTCCATTCTTCCTTTCACTTGTTATTTAGCTTTACATGACTAAAGGTCCAGTGAGACTGAGGAAAACTCACTCGCTGCCAGTTTGCCAGGAGCATTAAGAACCATCCACTTCTGGAATGAATCTTCCCTTCCTTCTTTAATAATTAACTTCTGGTGATCAAATACACCTCTCAGTCTGGTCTAGAAAGGGAGAAAAAAAAAAGGAATGAAAAGGAGAAAAGGAAAGGAAACAGGGCACTGGGCACTTTTCCATAAAAGAAGAGCTGACACTGACAGGATTTGGTTGTAACTGGGATCGGACAAGGCAGAGCTGGACCATCAGACAAGGGAACAGCTCCCTGCAAACACACTCACCTTGGCTCCCTGCCATGGCATAAACACCAAGGAAAAGCATGGAAAATTCAGTCAAAGAGGACATTGCCCATTTCCTGTGGCAAATTTGTCCATGAAGAATGGGGGAACTGGATGGACACAAGGGTTGAGGGCTTTAAAGGGCTCCTACAAAAAGCAAATTAGGAATTCCAGACTGGTTTGGGTTGGAAGGGACCTTAAAGCCCACCCAGTGCCACCCCTGCCGTGGCAGGGACACCTCCCACTGTCCCGGGCAGCCCCAGCTGCTCTGGGCACCTGTGCCAGGGCTACCCACGCTGCCAGGGAAGGATTTATCCCCAGTATCCAAACCTCTCTAACCAAAGTTCCCAGAACTAAATACACACATAAACCTGGCTGCATGGAGTGGCTGCAAGGCCTGGTGTTTTCAATGGATACTTCAGTGTCTGGTCAATATCAAAGAAAATGAGAACTGAAATCAAACTGTCACAGGAATAAAACTCAATTGAAAGTTTTGATTTACTTGTTTTGGGGTAAATGAAAAATCGACATCCCAATTTCCAGTGACCATCACAGCAATGCAGTTTTAATCCCGTTTACACTTCCCCTGTACCTCCAAAGTCGCACTGAGGAATCACTGTGTGTAGTAACTTCACCTGCAAGAGAGGGAGACAGGCGGTGGCAGACTTAAATATTAGAGGTAACAGAGCCCTAATAATGGTGAGAAGAGAGTGATACAGATGGCAAAAGCAGTGTCAGTAAATCTCCTGAGCTTTACAGAGTAACTCACTGGAGATGCAGCAAGGCCAGTGACAAGATATTTGAGTTAAAAAGGAACTGCACTGAGGGCTGTAACACACCAAGTGTTCATCTCCATTTAACTGTAAATCCTCATTCAGAGCGTGCTGGGGTAACCCAGCCACTTTCCCACTGCTGGACAGCCACAGTCATCAAGGCTGCTCAGAAGTCACTCCCATGGACAAACTGGTGCCCAGCCCGTGCTCTGGGCAGTGGGGACACCTGGCTTGGTCCTCAGCTGGGACAGGGGACACCCCAACCCTGCCGAACCCAGGCACAGCTGTGGCTGCTTCAGCCTCTACTGAGTCACAGAACACGAATAAAACTGGAACAGAGACAGGGCTGGGTCAGCCTGAGACACGACAGCAAGTTCACAAGGTAATCTCAATAACTCTGAAGAAGAAGAAGAATTTAAAGAAAACCAAAAAACCTGTGTAGCTTCAGATCCCTGCAGTCCCTCAGGTTTCTGTCAGCCAGAGCTGTGCTCTGACACAGAAAGCTCATTCAGGCACGATTTCTTTTTGGTTTCATTCCAAAGCAGCACAGAAATGGCTTTTACCTGCAGAGAAAATTAAAACCTTCCAGCAAAGCTCTCACCCCCTTTGGGACACATTTACTGCAGGAGATGCATCTGTGCTGGGGCCTGGGATGGCTGCCTTCAGTTCCTGATAAAAACCAGAAACAGCTCCAGGCGCCGGCAGAATGCCGCTGTCCGTGGTCCTGACGGCAATGCCGCTGTCCGTGGTCCTGACGGCAATTCCGCTGTCCAGGAATCCCGACAGGAATTCCGCTGTCCAAGGTCCTGGCAGCACTGATGGCTTGGGGATGTGATGGGGCCGTGGGGTTCTCCGCTGGGGAAGATAATACAGATTTATAATACACATTTCTGGTGCCTGGACCCCAGAAATCACAGGGGGATAATTAATAAATAAATGTATTAACTGCATGCCTTAACCAGCATCCAGCTGGGCAACTTTGTAATGCATTCAAGAGCAATGTGGGGAAGAGAGGACATTAAACAGGGTAATCCCTATCAGAAGGATGTAAAATATCCTTCTATCTGTCAAAAACAGTGAACTGTCAGCAGCCTAAAAATAATAAAGACAGATCTCAGTTTCTGTCAAATCAGACTGACTCAAAAAACTTGAATATCAGTGTAAAAGGGGGGAAAAAAAAATCAATGTCAATCCATTTCTCCACTCAAAAGCAACCATCTAACAAGACAATTTCAGCTTTAGCATGAAAATGATTACTGAGAGTCCTTTAAATGTGTTCTGCAAGAAACTGAACCGAAGGGATTTGCTTCAAAACTGCCACTTTCGTGACTGAGATTTCCATAAGTCCTCTGTTATTTCCAGAGACAGCAAGCACACACCAGCCATGGATCCTGCAGCTACTGTTGCTCTCCTGATAAAGGAGAAAGCCAGAGGGACTGGAATTGATGCAAATTAGGGAGATTTCTTCCCTGAGCTGAAAAGCTCCCAGGGCCACCTGCGAGTTCCAGATTTCCGCCCCTCTCAGCTCCCAGCTGTGGCCCTTGAGCAGGGAGGATGTTTTCCACCTCAGCCACAGCTGCTGCAGCACCATCAGGGTGATATTCCAGAGAAAGAAAAGCCCCAGCAGAGCACATTTTCCTCATTTTCAACCGAGCAGGCCCAGCAAAGCTCGGCCCAAAAGCACCAGCCCCATTTTAAACACACGGTAAGATCTCAGTGATACACCCAAGTTAGACGTGGGGCCACATCAATCTTCAAAATAACAAATCCAGCAAGAAAAACCTCCAGGGAGGAGCAGCAGTTCAGTTCCATGGGGAGAATGAAGGACACAGGAGTTGCCTGTTGATGTCCTGAGTTCATACATAAAGGAATTTGAAATGGAATGAAAAGGAATTTGTACATAATAACCTGAAACAGAAATGGGATTTTTAGCTGGGTTGTGGGAAAAGCTGTAAAAATACTATTAAATGATTTTTTAAAAAATAAAACTGTGAACTGGATACTTGGAGAAGCCTTTTCAGCCAGGACTCTGGTTTGAGCTTTAGCCTGGTAGAAGACATCGTTCAATTGAGCTTTGTGCCCAGCCTGAAGTGGTGACCCAGACCCTGGTCCTGAGCCAAAGCTCTGGAAGTCGAAGGCCAAAGCTATTCCATTGCTTGATTTCCATCCAATAAAACAGCAAACAAGTTCAAACCACAGAGTATCATTTATGCAGCCACTCTGGTGGAGGCAAAGAGGAATTCTGAGCAAACTGCTCACAGCACACACAGTTCTGCTCCAGCCACATAAATCATTCCAGATTCTGGCAGCAGACAAGAAGGAAAATAAAAGTTACCCCCAGTTATCAACTGAAGGATATCTTTAATTGCTTTGTGGCCAACAGCAGAGCTCAGCACGGCCCAGAAGGAACCTTCAGGTGCTGCAGGTGGAAAAGCAGCCCCCTGAAAAGGTCAGCAACTCCTCACACACCCTGTCAGCTCCCATCCAGCTCAAGAGGAAAGCAGCAAACCCCTCCTGCCCCTCTGCCTGCAGCACATTCCCCCGGATGAGTTCCCACTCATTGGAAAGCTCCACGGACACACAAACAGAGAGAGCCTTATCTGTGATTGAATTTTCAAATCTCATTTTTTCACCCTGTATTATTTTGAGATTTAAGCCATTTTGCATTGCCAGGCTGCACCAAATCCTTTTAATGATTTCTTTTTGACCATGGAAAGCGTGGATTGCTTGTTTCCACATGCATTACCCAGGCACTAGGGAGCTGTGTCCACAAAGCTTGAACCATGACATTCAAAGTCCATTGAAAAGACACTCCAAATGTGGTTTTTTAAGGATCAAAATGCTGCATCACCAAAAAAAAAGTGCATGAAATATATGTGATATATATATATAAAATATTTTAACCAAGTTGCTTTAATTTTTAACTTTCATGATAAAGGAATCTCAAACCAGAAATGAAAAGCACTTCATGCATGTAGCCCAGGTGCCACAAGTTACATTTACCTGGTGAAATGCCCATTAGGCCAATGCCTACTGCACTTCTCTCCCTCCCCTACACTGCTGCTCCTGCTCTGTGCACAGCAGAGCTGTGCCTGGAAAGCCTGGAATAAACCTCATGTGAAGCCCAGACAGAAATGTCAGGCTGAGCTAAGCCCAGCTCACAGGCACTGTTCCAAATGTGGCTTCAATGGCAAAACAAAGCATTATAAAATAATAAAATAAAACAATGGCAAAATAAACCAGCGAGCTCAGTCTCACTGTTTGAGCCATGGGGTCGCGTGGAGCTGCTCGGAGCCTCTCCCAGTTTGGGGATTAAACAATGCTGGAGTCATGAATAAGCAAAGCCCTGGTGCTGTGCTGAGGCACAGCAAAGATAGGAAATTGCAGACATATCACTGCTGACAGGGCTAAGCAATAGGTGATTCAGATAAGTGGGGTTGGAATAAAATATGATTAAAGCAGTCTTTCCCATTCTGCTTTGATTTAAGAGTACAAAGTGCAAACTATTCATCTTCTGTCTAGAGGCAGTAAATCAGCTGATAAGAGAAGTGAAATGTAAGTGGGGTGCCAGGGAAAGCAAAGCACCACGTGCCAGCCAATTGCTGCTGGAGAGGAGGAGCACAGGCTGAAATAACAATGCAAGGCACCCACCCCAGGCAGCACCAGCAGCTGTGCAAGGTCGGGAAAGCACAGAAGGCAGAAACCAAAGCACTGGGGGAGGGAGGAAAAGAGGGAACATCACAAGGGCTCTGGCTCTAAGGCAGGTTCCTCGCTCAGTTTTCTTCTGATGTTGCCAGCACATGACAGAACTGATGGGGTTTGAGGAGCAGCAGAGGAGCTGCTGAGGCACCTGAGGGACTCTGGGGTTCTGCAGAAGGAACACACCAGCAGCTCCTCCCCGGTTCTGGGAGGGTGCCTACAACCAAGGCAAATTTCCACTTACTATGGTTTGAAGGGCAGGGACTGCCCTCCTCAAAGGGAAAATCCATCTCTGGGAGGGAGAGCCCAGGGGCACCAGCAGCAAGGGAAGAACCCAGCACAGTTCCCACTTCTCACTGTGTGAAAACAATGGAGAAAGGGAAAAACCCCACAAGCAGAGCACGTGTTTGATTCAGGTGTAATTCCCCAAAAAGAGTGCATGAACAAACAACTCAAGACTAAAAAAATGGAGAATCCAAACCCTAACTCACACTTCCTTTCACAGCCTCCACTTTTTAATGTTCAGTTGAACATTACTTTGGTTTTATTGTATGATAGACAACCTAATCACAAAGTGTTTGCCAAAACTGGTGGGTTTTTACCAAAATCACATTGCCATTCCCAGCCATGCCCTGGCACACACAGGGATTGCCAAGGCTGGCTTCACACCCAGAGCACAATGCACAGGGGGACACAAAAAATGCCTCTTAAATGTGGCAAGCACCCTTCCCAGCCCAACCCCATCTCTGAGCCCACAGGACACTTCTCTCCTCCTCCTCTGAGAAAGGGAACTCAGTGGCAAAGTCCAGATGCAGCAGGATACACCACTACTGTGTGGAAATACTGATTCCATTCAAACTTCATCCTGCAAACCTTCCCAGCCCACCTGAGGCAGCCCTGGGCTGCTCAGGGCAAGGCTGCACCACGGCCCAGTGCCACAGGTTTCAAATATGTGCAGGAGAAGGTCTCTATTTTAAATAAAATCCTTAGACTGAGGGTAAAATAGAATATTGAGCTGCTGAGGAACAGACTAGAGAGCCTCCTGAGGAAGGATCAATGTGTCAGCCAGGAAGGGATGGAGCCATGAACCACAATTGGCATTCTTGAGAGAAACAGCAAAGCAAAACGAGCTAGAAACGAGCTGAATGGGTGAAATGAAGGGGATAATCCTGCATTTTTCACAAAAGCCTACAAGCAGATTAGTTGCCAGCACCAGCTCCATTCTTGCAGCAGGATGGTTTGGTAATTATTTTGTTCTTCTCCCGTCTTGTGAGTGAGTAATGATAATGAGAATCCCTGCACTGCCTCACCTCTGCTCTCAATAACAACACATTTTACCCTCACGTTTCACCTGCATGACACCAAATCCTCTGTGGGGCTGGTGGGATGAGACTGCATCCCCAACAGGGCAGGGGATGGACCTGGGACAATCCCTCAAGGCTGGAATTTCTTGACATGCAAAGCCACATTATCACTGGGAATAAAAGGGACATAAAAGTGATTCCCAGCCAAGGATTTTTCTTAAGACAAGACACAAAAATATCCCCCATTGACTGAACTGGAGCATAAACCTTAAAGCCTGGGGGACGTTGCCTTGGGCTCTGCTGCCCAACACGAGATCCTGGCACTGCCAGGACCAGGCAGAGGAGCAGGCCAAGCCCTGCCCCATCCTCTGGCCACAGCACATCCCTCCTGCAGTGGCATTCTGCAGCTGAGGCAGGTTTTTGCTGACTTTGCAAGCCTGGGAAGGCCAGCAAACCCTCCTGAGCTTTATAAACCCCGTGTCATTTCCACAGGTCTGTGGAAAAAGTATTACCTGCTGTTTAACTAATGTCAGCAGTTACAGGGATGGGAACAGGGAGGAGGGAAGGGATAGAGAGCATAAACACATCTGAGCCCTCCCGATTTGGCTCAAATCCCCACTCCTAGTGCAGGGAGCAGCATTAGGGTGGATGTGAGAGTGGCTGCACTGGGGCTGGGTTTGGAGGCTCCTCTGCTCCTGCCAAAGCCACTTACCCAGGGAAAACGGATCAGTTCCACCCCACTGCCATCCAGGTGAGGGTCCTGGGTCAGGCTGGAGCTCCCACCAGGGGCTGAGCATTGGCAGAGTCAGACCCAGCAAAAGGGGGGATGTAAGGCCATGGACGCCTGCAGCCGTGTGAGAGCCCAGCTCACATCTGCACATTTAGACACAAGAGCTCCTCCATGTCACTCTGGTTTCCAGCAGGGCTCAGCCTGCACTGGGTCATTTCCAGGGTCACTGTGGGGCTCCCTTGCTGAAAGGGGCCAAACTGAGGCACTCTGTGGTGCAGAGTCTCCTCCTCAGGGCTCCTCTTCCCCGGATTTACTGCCGGTGATGGGCAGAGCAGCAGCACAGGGATAATCCTGCCCTGCACTCCCCAGGCAGGCTCTGCTCAGGAACACCTGCCAATCCCTTCTGGAAGGCTCCCCAGTGCCCTGATGGGATTGCAGCATCCCCGGGCAGGGCGGTTCCAGCTCCCGCCCCCGTCAGCCCCAGCCCATCGAGCAGAGGCTTAGCCGGGTTTACAGCCCGGGGCTGAGCAGGGTTTGCGGCCCCGTTACAGAGGGAGGCTCGGCCTCGGGAGGCCTGCACAGAGCTGATGGCAGGGGCTGAGCCGGGAGTCAGCTTCTCCCGAGGGAGATTTCGGGAGCTGGTTCCGGCTGAGCACCCCACGCCCCGGGACCTGCAAACCCAACCCGAGCCAGGGGCTCACCTGGGCAGAGCATCACTGGGCAGCGAGTGAAGCTCTGAGCATCGCTTCCTCCCTGAGCACCGAGGACCACCCGGCTGCCTAACCCCGGAGCTCCCCGTCGGTGCACCC
>NW_005054420.1:1429222-1443591 GCF_000277835.1 Geospiza fortis | reverse complement strand
CCCAGCCCGGAGCGGGTGTGGCAGCGCCCGGCAGGAGCTGCGCGGTGCCAGCCGCGCTCCGGCGACCGCAGGGTGACACCTACTGACACCCAGAGCGGCACCGAGCCCTGCCAGCCCTGCCCGCAGCATCAGCGACCTGACTTTCACAGCCCGGTTAGGAGCACAGGGTGTGATTTGTTAATGGAAGATATTGGTCACCATCAGCTCTGGTGGCCATGGAAGGAAAGACACAACTTCTGTGACTGTGTTTGGATCAGAAGGGACCTGAAAGGTGATTTGTTCCACCCCTGCTATGGCAGGGACACCTCCCACTGTCCCAGGCTGCTCCCAGCCCCAATGTCCAGCCTGGCCTTGGGCACTGCCAGGGATCCAGGGGCAGCCCCAGCTGCTCTGGGCACCTGTGCCAGGGCTGCCCACCCTGCCAGGGAAGGACTGATCCCTAATATCCAACCTAAATCTCCCATTTTCAGTTTGAACCCATAGCCCACGTCCTGTCCCTGCAGTTCTGGCGAAGGTTCCCCCTCTGCTGCCCTTCCCAGGGCTGGCAGGACGAGCCCTTCCCTCTCTGCAGCCCTGGCTGCCTTTGCCTGTAGCAGCACTGACTGATTGCTTCCTATTTCCTTTATGTTGTGGCTCAACAATTCCAATTCAATGGAGTAATAATAATAATAATAAATTTTCGGTATGGGAGCCCAGAATCGACTGTTAACTCTTTATCCATAACAGAGCCTTGCTCTGCAAGAAAAGCAAACACTGCTACAATAGCCTTCAGAAGAATTGACTGCAATAATTATTTCCCATTGCACGAGAACCTCCTCAGCTGTTCCAGGGGGTTTTGCCGTGATTACCGAAAGCTGCAAACTCTGACACAGAAACACACGAATTCCCTTTTTCCCTTTCCCGAAATAGCTCAGGGAAAAAGCCCTCTCTGTTCTCTGCCACCTCCCGAGCAGATGGCGATGCGGCAGCACCTCCCTCCCCCGGCCAGCTGGGAGCCCCGCTCCGGGAGAAAGAATTCCTCCGACAATTCCTCCCCCGCTCGGGGAGAATTCCTGCTCCACTCCCCAGGACAATTCCTACCCCCGTTCCGAGACAATTCCTGCCCCACTCCCCGGGAGAAAGAATTCCTCCCCTGCTCCTGGACAATCCCTCCCCTGGTTCCGGAGAATTCCTCCCCGAATACGGGACAATTCCTCCGAGAATTCCTGCCTCGCTCCGGGACAATCCCTGCCCCGCTCCCCGGGACGATTCCTGCCCCCGGTCCTCGAGAATTCCTCCCCTGCTCCGGTATGATCCCTGTCCCCAATCCCCGGCAGGGTTGGGAGGTGCGGGAGCCCCCGGGATGCCCCCGGTCATCCCCATCGGCTCCCAGAGGGGCTTCCTGCACTCCAGCACCTCCACTCTCAGCTCACTTGGAGCTCCAGCAGCTCCCAGACCGATCCTGTTTTCCCTTCTCTCCCAGCTCATCTCGATCCCCACCACAGGAATTTCCCCTTTCCTCTTGCCCTCCCTCCCAGCTCTGTCCTTCATGGAAAGGATCAAACGTTTCTGCCGTTCCTCAGCACCACAACCTGCCTGCAGCAAGGCAATGTTATTTTTCAGACAGCGAGCACAACATTGAAGAAAAACCATTCCAGAATCCTCATTCTGCTGTGCCAGGTGCTCATCTCGATCCCCACCACAGGAATTTCCCCTTTCCTCTTGCCCTCCCTCCCAGCTCTGTCCTTCATGGAAAGGATCAAACGCTTCTGCCGTTCCTCAGCACCACAACCTGCCTGCAGCAAGGCAATGTTATTTTTCAGACAGCGAGCACAACATTGGAGAAAAACCATTCCAGAATCCTCGTTCTGCTGTGCCAGGCCTCTCTGAATGGGGAGAGCAGGATGGAACTGGCTCTGCCCACCCTGCTGGGTGACCCAGGCTGCTCCCCATGAGCACAACACAGCCTGGGGAACAGGGAGAGGACAGATCCTGCCCTCCTGGGCTGCAATTCCTGCTAAAAGTGAGCCAAAACCCAACCCCAAACAGCCTGATAGACTGCAGCCATCAGGTCAGGTGAGCACACAGCATCCCCCCCAAAATTACCTGATGAAAACCACCACCATTGCAGACACCACTGTTCAGCCACACGAAAGCAGCAGAAGGCTCAGCAGTGCACAGAACCAGGGCCTGGACATTAATTCGTCCCAAGCTCAGCCCTGTTTTGCTGGGCCTTTTCCTGTATTTTTCTGAAATGCTGGCAAAGCAACAGCTGCTGGTTCTGATCGAGACAAGGCCACACTCAAGCACTGCAAAATATTCTCCATTCTGTAAAGAACAAAGGGGCTTAAACAAATTATATTTCTAAACAGACCAGCACCTGGTTTGGGTAATAATTATCCTCTAAATAGAAATTATCCTCTAACATTTGTTGCTACTGTATAAAAGGAGCTCTGCTCTGATCAATAATTAGAAATCAATTACCGAGCTCTGCTTGCCAGTGATGATTGCTCTCGTGATTTGGGCAACTCTTACCAGTATTTGTAAAGGTGTTAATCCATCCTAATAATTCTTAAATCATGTATGAATACAGAAGTGCCCGTGGCATTATTCAATTCCTATTTAAATCCAAGAAAAGCTGCCTGTTTAAATTATACAGAAGTTAAATTTCTTCTCAAAAGCACTTTGAAGTGATTCTGTGCAAATACACATTTGCCACGAAACCACCTCTTTTGTTAAACAGGTAACCTGGCAATGCTACTCTGATCCAGGCTCTGGAACCAATTCTGCTTTTACTTTCTCCAGGATGTGATTTATAGTTTTTTGCTTTTCTTATTAATGAATCCAAGGCCTGGGCAGTGCTTTGATGGGCACTATTGGGATGTGTTCACACCTCAGCCCTGCTGACTCACCCTCCTGAGGCATAAATCCCATTTCTCTCACCTCCAGGACCTGCTTCACTCCTCATTTCCCATTAGAGACATTTTAGTGACCCAACAATCTTGAAGTATTGAGCACTGTACATTCAGTTGTCAAAAGTTTGGCAGTTTCCCCACTTTTTCCTTGGAAACCAGGCCTGAATTCAGATTCCTGGGAAAGCCCCAGCAGCTCCCACCACTGAGCCCTGGACAATGTCCTGTTCCCTCCTTTTCTGACACAGCTATGGGAATTCCTGTGCTCTATTAGAGAAAATCCAGGGCTTCCTCTCCCAACAGATTCATACATTTCAATTGTATTTTTTCCTTCTCTAAGAAGACAACCCTACCACACTGTAATTCTCAGACACTGTAGCTGGAGCTAAACTGGTCCTCAGACCCCAGTAAACAACAAAAAACAGGGCTTGGTTCACTTTTCAGCAACAGAGACGATTTCCTGAGTGGCTCTTTGGGCTCCAAGCACAACCTCAGGCTCCCACAAGGCCAGATTTAAATACAGACCCAATAAAGGTTCTTGCTGCACAATGATCCATCACAAAAGCCTGAACACCACAGCCACATCCAAACTGAGGAGCCCCAGGGGCACGGGAAGAGCCCCAGGATGCAGTTCCAGCTTCACTGAAACAGGCTCCCCAGGAGAATTGAAATTCACACTGAAAACACAGGGCTCAGCCTACCAACAGCATTAATTGGAGCAATAAAAAATCCTGCATTATTTCAACCTCTAGTTCAAGATTTCAAATAAAGGCCTCAGAAAGTGTTTCATGTCTGTTTAAAGATCTGGCTCTGTTCAAAGTTGCTTTTCTAGCTGAACAAAATAAGGGGGGATTTATTTCTATTTATTTCCCTTGCCAGCTTCAGCACCCACAGAGCTCCATGGACGTGGAGAAAATGGGAAGCAAAAGCTGCCAAGGGAGCAGCTGGGGCAGGAGGGGCAGTGCAGGTCAGAGACTGCAGCCCAGGGTAATGAAACCCCTCTGTGCTTTTGGAGACCACGTTCTGCTTTCCCTGGAGCATCCCTGTCTCCAGAATGGAAAACTGAGATTTCCCCTTCCCCAAGCCTTGCAGCAGGGCCCTCTGCAAGGCCCTGTGGGCCTGGCAGAGCATTAATTCCTTTATTCCTCTTTGGAGCAAACAACCAAGGGTTGAAAATCATCTCACTGAATTCTCAGAGCCATTGCTAATTCGAGGGGTTTGGTGCTTTTCCTTGCTCCAGATACTGAAATGGAAATGTCTCCCAGGCTCTTCCCTCTCTAAATTACTCCTCAGCCACCTTTGCTTATCTCTATTGTTTCTGAGAAAAACCTGTTCCTTTACAGACATCTGCACTGGTGATAAAGTGTGATTGAAAAGCTTGGCCTGTCAGATAGGGAGCTGTTATCACAGCTTGATTTGGAGCTGTGGAATTACACTGGATAATAGCAGCTCCAAACAACACTCCTCTCAAATGAATTTATGAATGGCCTTTGCCAGATCTGAGGATAAACTGGTGGTAATGGGAAAGAGGCTGTGAGCTGATGGATCAGCCCATCATCCATGAGCCCTGGATATGCTTATGCTGCACTGGGAATTTCATGGAGCAGGAGAAGTCCCTCTACACTAATTAAATGTCATAGATAAACTTCTTCAATTTTTAAATAATTTATCCTTCTTTCCATTCAGCTCAAAGCCCCAGGGAGCAGAAGGGATGGGACAGGAAGCACATTGCTATTGGGAATTGCCTGTGGCAGGGCAGAAACCCCTCCAGATGCCTCTGAGCAGGAGCTGCAGGCCTGCTGCTGCCAGGGACTGTGCCAGCAGCGTGGCCAGGAGCCTGCTCACACCTCTGGCCTTGGGGAAATCCAGGGAAATGCACAAATGCACAGTGCCCTGTGCCCTCAGCAGGCACTGGACAACCCCAGTGCCCCCCCTGAGCTGCTCAGGGCAGAGCTGGAGACAGGCAAGGACCTCCGAAGCTGAAGGAGTTCACAAATCCAGAACCTCCAAAGAGGGAAAAATGCCCCCCAACCCCTTTTGCCATCAACCCTTGCCACTGCAGTTGTGCCAGCTGCCCCAGCAGTGCCCTGCCAGGGTGCTGTGAGGACAGCTCTGGTGCCACACACACATTAGGGAATTTCTGCCTTAATAAGATGCTCAGATACAACATTAATAGGATCTGACATCCCATGGAGAAAAACAGCAAAGCTCCAGAATTTTAAAGAGGGAGCCTTGAGCAAACTCGGGAGTGCCGTGAAAGCTTGACTGCCTGCATCCTCAGGACTCTGAATTGGGATGGTCTGGGACAAACCCGTCCCCATGCAGGAGATGGAAGGTCTGCCAGGAGGTCACCCAGCCCATCTCTGTGCTCCAACAGCAAATAAACCAGCTCAGGATGTGACAGAGAGCTTCCACAGCCTCTCTGCCCAACCACAAATGAACTCACAGCACTGGAAATCATGAACTCACAGTGTCTGTGAAGTCTTCCTTTGGCCCTAAATAAAACTGATCACCACAAAAATGTTTTAGGATTATTTAACGACAGGAGAGCGTTCACATTCCCAGACAAGAGAATGAGTTCACACAAGTGGCCACAGCTGGCTGAACAAAATAACCTCCAGTTGGTGGGGAATTAATAATCTGATTACCCAGGTGAACCAGCTTCTCTGAGGTGGAGCACAAACAGCCTCCTGGTTTGGATCTGCAGAGCAGGGCACTGAGGTGCACACCAAACAACTCGCAGCTTGGGAATGACATCCACATCAGCCCCCCCAGAGCAGGGTTCCCTGGATCACTGGGGCTCAGGAGGGATAACTGAGTGCTGCCCTGTCCTTGCAGGGCTGCCTGGCATGGCCATCCCAGCCCAGAGCCAGCCTGGCACTGCCGGGGCCCAGCCAAGCTCCTGGTGGCTGCAGCTGCACCTCCTCCTGCGGGCCTCACCGCTCAGCACACCAGAAATAAAAACACCTCTCAGCCCTGGTCTGCGACTGAGAAAACCACAGAATGCCAGGATGGTTTGGGTTGGAGGGACCTTGGAGCCCACCCAGGGCCACCCCTGCCATGGCAGGGACACCTTCACTGTCCCAGGTGCTCCAGCCCTGTCCAGCCTGGCCTGGGACACCTCCAGGGATCCAGGGGCAGCCCCAGTAGGTTCCAGAAAGATTCCAGTCCCTGCTGGAGATGAGGGTGGGATCCCCCTGCTCCAGAGGCTCCCGAGTGAGGGTTTGGAGCCACACTGAGCACAGGGACTGGAGCCAAAGGATCAGGGTGGGTCACAAAAGAAGATAAAGCCAACAGCATCCCTTCTCCTACTGTCCCATAGAGAGCCACTAAAATACTGGGAAAACACCCCCAGAAATGTGCCCATGAAACTCTTGTGGGGTCACTGCAGCCCCCAGACAGCACCAGGGCAGCGAGGAGAGGCAAAGAGCAGCCAGGCTGCAGTGGTGCTGCCCAGAGCCTGGAAATACCTTAGAAAACCTTCACTGCAGTGAAAGTTCCCCAACACCCTAAAGAGCTCCTGCAGGAGCAGCCACAGCCATCAGTGAGGTGTTTAACAGCCGCCCCAGGAGCTGGATTTATGTAACAAACCTCAGGCTGACAGCAGCAAGGGCTTTCCTGCTCTTTCCTTCTCCCAGTCCCTATGTAAAAATCTTCCTCTCAGAGAACAGACACTTCCATGTACAGTAAGGTCATTAAAAAAATCTAAAAAGTAAAAAAAAGGAGTAAGTTCTTTAAAGTGCCTCCATCTCTGCCTTACGTAAGTCTCCTACAAACACTCTGCACCTCTGAGCAGCTCCTCCAGCCACGTCCCAGGGCCTGGCTCCAGGGGCAGCTCCACACGGATGGAGGGGCTGAGGGACCAAGGCCTGACATGTTTTATGAGTTAATTTGCTGTTATTTAGGGCCCTGCACAGCAGCATTAAATCTTCACATCCTTTTTACTGCTTTAAGTAATGCTTTGACTTCTTGGTAGCCACACAAGCTGGTGTTAATCCTTCTCTATTTATTGGTCCAGGCCCCTGGGGAGCTGCAGAGTCTTTGCTAGAGGATGAGCAATCCAATCCAAGTTATGGAGCTCCACTTTTTCAAGGCACTTTTCCCAATCAAACACAGATGAGAGAACTGGAAATAAGGGGGGAAAATTCCAAACCCCCCAATCCATTAAGTGCTCCTCCTTTGGAATGGCTGCTTTGTTACAGAACCCGATGAACATTTTCTACCTGAGCCACCCAGCTGAGGGACAGGACAGGGCTCCCCTATATTTTCCCTGATTCTGCTTTTCTTTATCATTTCCTCCTAACATGTCTGTAGTTCCCTACAGAATCTATACATTAAGAGGTACCTGGATCAGTGCATGATGAGCAGAGAGGAGGAAAGACCCCACAGCAGGTGTGAGGTTGTGTGATCCAAAGGTTGGAGCTGCACGGGTGAGTTGGCCATTGAGGGGTAGGTGATACAAACCAAGGTGACCCTGGGTGAGTCACAGAGAATCTCCCCAGGTGTGATCTTGCTAAATCCATAAACCCTACAAAGCTCCTCTGGCCTTTGATTCTGCTGTCTGAAGTTCCAGGTTGGAAATGTTTCCTTACCCAGGGAATGTTGGATAAATGGATTACTCCATCAAGTGTCATCCTGTGGTTAGTGCTCAGGAGACGTTTCTGCCATCTCTTAATAAAAACCCAGGATGACGTTCAAATCTTTTTCATTTTCAGCCCAGACTTCAGAGTTTAACTAAAAAGCTCGCCCTGAAGCCCCACAGCTCACAGGCCACAAGAATCTCAGGCAGGCTGGCCTTGGCTCCACTGGACATCCTCCACAGGAGCCTTTTTGTTTTCTTTTTCTAATTTATTAGCAGGAGTTCTTACGCTCGACTAAACTTAATGGAACAATTCCATTGTTCTGCTGCTGGCCATGAAAGTGGATTATTGTTGTTCCGTGGCACCAGTCTCACACAGGGGAAAATGCACCTTGAAGGAATTCTGCTTTTATCCAAGGATCCAAAGGCTCCTGCACCCAGACAGCACATCCAGCACAGAGCCCGAGTTTTATACTGAAATTACTGTTAAACACTGGGGAAAGGTCTCCTACTGCACAGGGACAGCAATGGAACAGGGTGACGGAACAGGCTCCCTTTTTATCCCTCGCTCTTTGATTTGAGATGCAAATTCTGTCCAACACAATTCTCCTTTTTTTGACTGAGTGAACATGATTTTTGTAAGGACAATAAAGACCTGGAGACCAGAGCTCAGCCTGTGCTACCAAGAGTGCTAAGCTAAATAAACATTTAAATTAATAAATACACAACATTAATTTATCAGAATTCAGGAGAAGTTAAAGTTCAGGCTTTAAGTTGGACTCCCAGGCAGCACCTAGCAATAAAACCAGCTACACCAAACGCCAGGGAGGTTGGAAGGCTGGAAAAGCTGGAAAAGCCCTCTGAGCTCACAGAGTCCAACCATCCCCAGCCCTGCCACGGCCACCCCTGCCCCTGTCCCCACGTGCCACACACAGACAGGGACTGCACATCACCCTGGGCAGCTGGGCCAGGGCTTGCCAACGTTTTCCATGAAGAAATGTTTGCTATTGACCAACCCACACTTCCCTGGCAGTGTTTGAGCTGTTCCCTCTGGGGACTCAGAGCAGAGCCCAGCTCCCAGCACTGAGGAGCCAGGGCACAGCCAGCGCCCCCAGAGCAGCCCCTGGGCACCTCCCAGCCCCAAAATCAGGGGTTCCAGGGGCTGCAGGGACGATCCAGGCCATGGGAGCCATGGTGGTGTTTGAGACAGGACAAGGAGGTGCAAACAAAGCAGGCTGAAGCGTTGCTTGGCTGATAAAAATGTGTCAGGATGTGCTGCTCAGCAGAGGAGGCTGCTCAGGGAGGTTATTAACTCAGCCTGCTCTAATTCCTGTCACAAGGGGCCAGCACAGAAATAGACACTTGGAGACTGCAGAGGTATCCCAGAGGTTCCCAGGAACAGCTTTAAAGGCTTTAACCTTTCACCAGTGGATGCTGCTTCTGATTCAGAGCACTCAGTCCCCGGGGAAAACAAAACCACCCCTTTTTTTTAAGCTTTACCCAGAGAATATTAAAGCGAATATTTTTTAAATCCACATTAATTACAGGCCAAAAATAACCATATAAAAATATCTCATAAAGAAGGTGAAACTGTTCTGAGGTAGAGCACATGTGATGAACCAGTGCTTCTAATTAGTTCTAAATTAAAATCTGCAGTAAACTGCCATGAATTATTTAAATTTATCTGGAAAGATAGCCAATTTTTAGGGGGAAAAAAGTTCTTTTACTCTGCATTTACTGTGCTCTCTTTTCCCAGCAACAAAGCTGCCTGATCAAAGGATTTCTCCCTGCCTTGCCTATTCCACAATGCCACGGCATTTCTCACATGAGAGCACTGAGCACAGAGCAGCACACCCTGCTGAGCTCCAGGAGACTCTGCTGAATAATTCACTTTGGGAAGAGAGCTCAGATTCCAGCCTGGAATGAAATGAGAGCCATGACGTGATGCTACGTGGGCAAACTCAGGCCTGGCACTGAATTTATTCAGTTCTGGGGATGAGCAAAGCCCAGGGCAGAGAGCCATGGAATGGGTTGGGTTGGAAGGACCTTAAATCTCATCCCATCCCACCCCTGCCATGGCAGGGACCCCTTCCACTGCCCCAGGGTGCTCAGAGCTCCATCCAAGCTAAAATTCCATCAGAGCACAGGAGGGAAAGGTGTTCAGTGAACTCCCAAAAAATCCTGCAAACACAAAGGCTTAAAGAAGCCACCTGAGCTTGGATGTCACCTCCAACAACCACGGGGGACAGTGACCATGACAATCCCTGTGCTGATGCCCCAGGGCCACCCCCACAGCCCAGGGTGGCAAAGCAGCCTGGATGGGCTCTGCAGGTCACAGGAGAAACAATAAACCCCTCCTAGGGGACACAAAGTGCCAGCTGGAGACAGGATTCCCTTCCACAACCTCAATCACTGGAAATTCCCTCAAGGGCTCTGTGCCCAGCAGAGAGGGAGTGGAATTTTGTGTGAGACAGGCAGGTGAGGACAATGCTTCCTAAAACCCCAAGTAATGCCCTGCACAGCTAAATCTGCTCAATCTCCTCAGCATCGTGAGCTGTCCTTTCACAGGCTGGTGCGCAGTTCTGGTGAACACCGTCTCGACTTCTTGAGGAGGAAATTGAATTAGAATCTTCATTCCAAAAGTGCTAAAAAATGGGTTGGTTTGGGCCGTATGAAAGCTATGGGTAAGAGCCAGGTGAGTGTGATCTCAACCAGCTCCTGGGAATTCTGAACTACACCTGCAGCTTGGTCCTGGGGCCAAACTGTGCAGGAAAATCTATTCTATGGGCACTGTGGATGGACACTCCTGAATTCCATCTTCTGATCCTCTCCTGAGTGATCCACTCATGGAGAAACAGCCAAAGTTCACACAAAAAATTGAATTAAAAATCAATACTCTTTTACTCAATGGGGTGTGACCCCTTTTCTCCCCCTGCCTATTTTTGCACCTCCTTTTCTTTCAGTTGGCCTGACCCCAGTGTTTAAACCCCTCATTTCCAGTCCCACAGCATGGCAGAGGGAAAAGCACAGGAATGTTTCCTGCAGATGAACCATGTACAAGGGAAACATACACACAACACACACAGAACCTGTTCTAAAAATAGCTATTGAAGAAAAATTGCAGGTTATTTACCTGCCCATCACAGCACCCACCAGCAGGCAATTAAGCCATTAGGGCAGAAAATCACAGATAATTTCCCCAAATTCCAGCACAGCTCCATGAAAGGTTTTGGAGCATCTGCCCTGAGAGCTCCAGGAGAGCCCTGGTTCTGTGCCAGGGGAGCAGAACTGTGCCAGGCCCTCCACTGCAATCAGGGCTGAACATTATCTCCATCCCAGAGGAGGTAATTGCACATGAAAACAGGATATGAGCTGGAAATAGGGATCTGAGCTGGAAACAGGCACAGCACAGCCAGGCAGGCTCAGCCCGGGCTGGGCACTGACATTTTCCCAGGAAATTGCCAGTTCATCCCTCCCTCACCTTTCCAGTTCAGCTCCCAGGCTGTGCCACCCAGAAGGAAACGTTCTTCCCTTCCCAGCTTTAAACACCAGAACTCCTAAAAGTTATTTATGGAATCCTAAGGGTCACCCATCAGTCAAATATTCAAATATTCCTCATTACAGGGGGTTCTGACCTTTGCTGTCAATTTGCAATTTCTGTACTTAAATAAATCCAAACATTTCCTAATCACTCTTTCCAACAGGAATTTCATGATTAGTTGGATAATTCCTTTAAAATATGCAATTATTCTTTCCTAATATACTCATTACTCTCTCAACACAGTATTCTTGAAATATTACAATTTCCCATTGAGAACATATTTCTGTATTCATTTCCATAAGACAGTTTTAAAAACTAGATTAATATACTTTCTACTTCCTATATTAAAAAAATCCTTTTTGATTAAATCTGAGTTAATAATTTGCAATTAATATCTCATTTGATGGGTTTAGGTTTTTTCTTCCCTCTCCTTGAAATTATCCTTACATGGTAGAAATCTTTCATCGCTTCATTCAAATTCCATCTGCAAGCCTTGAAATCTGAATTGTGACTAGTTCATAATATCTATTAGCTCATAATAATCACCTAAGTAGATATCTTCTAAAATCATTTCAAACAGCAGAGGAATGGAAAAGCCTGGTAGTCAAAACAGTTGAGAAATTTAAAAATTATCAATAAAAGCTACTGAGCAATTAGCAACTCTTAGAATTAACCCATTTTGCTAATCTAAAAATAAAAGTGTCCCTGAGTTCACTTAAGAAGACAGCTTGGAAGCTTCTTTCCCTGTATCCCAGTTTTGCAGTGCAGAGGACGCAGCAGAAGGGAAACCAGTGCAAAGCTGGAGCTGTGAGCTGGGCACTCACCCAAGCAGAAAGCACCACTCTATTCTTGGATGGTTTTGCCTCTGTGATGGCAAACCAGGAGTGAAATCCAATTATTCCCCCAAACCTTCGGTTTCCCAGCGTGCAATGAGCCCTCCCAAACTGGGATTCACAGATCTCACTCCTGAAGGATTTCCACGAAGCAGAACTTTATTAAACCAGTGCTTCCGGGGAATCACGGAATCTTTGGGCTGGGAATCAGTTTAAGATGGAATCCATTCATTAATGCAACACTGCCAAGGCCATGCACCCAGCCTGCAGACCCCCCCAGGAATGGGCACTTTGTACTGAACAGCTCCCAAAAGCAACAACTCCCAAAAGCACTGTAATTGCTGCTCAGAAATGCTTTGTTTCAATCCACTCCCCTCAGGATCACAGCTCCCAGCACCATCCCTGTCCCTGGAGCAGGGGGGATCCCTGAGCTCCAGCATCCCACAGGGAAACCCAGCAGAGCTGCCTCCAGCAGGTCAGGGCTCAGCGCCCTGCCCAGAAGAGAATCTGTGAAGTTCCTGCAAAGCCTCAAACTGCCAGACCCTGCACAAACACCAGCCCAGGGTGCACACACCAGCCCAGGGCGCACACACCAGCCCAGCCCCACTCCAGAGCCCTCTAGGGCATTCCCAAACACATCCCCCTAAGACACCCTCAGCAGGCTGTGAGAGGAGCCACAGCCAGCTCGTTTCTGGGCAATAAAAATCAATATTCATTTAGGAATTTCTGAGACAAGAAATGCTGGAAATGCTGTCATGGAATTTATGGATAAATATCCAGGCTTTAGCTCGTGACTCCCAGCTCCTGCTGGACAGGGTTTTCAGCAGCCTCAATGTTACTGCAGTAACATCAGCGTTACAATGGTGATGCTGTAAATTACTGCCACTGTTTTCCACACATCAAAACTACATCTCTATTGCTGGAAAATTCATAGCTCTGCCTGTTTGGAAATTCCTGTGTTAGCTCTAGAATAAAACCTCTGCCCCGAGTAAAGGACAATGTCACTTTTGGGTGCTGGGAGTTTGCTGGGCTGGAAATGTAACTGGGTACAAAAGGAAACCCAGAGGATGCTGAAGCCTGGAGCAGGGGACAGAGTTTGTGATCAGCCTGCACATGTCTGCCATTGGCCTGGCTCAATTACTTTGGGGTTTCCAGTGTAATTTGGGTATTTGGAGCTCCAGATCTACAAAACCACGGCCATGCCTGGGCTCTGCAGCTCCTCTGACAGACACATTCAGCCAGCTCATGGCTCTGACTTTGTGGTGGTGTTCACAGGGGTCCCAGGACCAGGGAAGAGATGAGAATCTTGACTCCATGTTTCAGAAGGCTGATTTATTATTTTATCATATATATTATATTAAAAGAAAATTCTATGCTAAAACTACACTAAAAGAATAGAAGAAAGGATTTCATCAGAAGGCTTGCAAGGAATAGAAAGGAATGGAATGATAATAAAATCTTGTGACTGGCCAGAGAGTCCGAGCCAGCTGGACTGTGATTGGCCATCAATTAAAAACAACCACATGAGCCCAATCACAGATGCACCTGTTGCATCCCACAGCAGCAGATAATCATTGTTTACATTTGGTTTCTGAGGCCTCTCAGCTTCTCAGGAGAAAAAATCCTAACGAAAGGATTTTTCATAAAACGTGTCTGTGACATGACTTCTCTCCTGAGGATGCCAAGCACATCATCCTCTGTGCCTCTGCTCCCTCTGACTGCCCCAGGAAACCACACAGAGCACTGGCAGCTGCAGAGGTGGGACAGGAAACGCAACAAGGCAGGAAAACTCCACGGTCCAGGCTCCACAAACACCACAAACACTCCCGGCTGCACCCCCGGTGCCCCTCTCAGAGCAGAGTGAAAATACCTGAATTTTGGGTAACCCCCCTCGCTGCCCTCTCACCCAGCCAGCTCTGAGGGGGGAGAGAGGCAGGACCCACTGCTCAGGGACAGGGAATAACCCACCCCTGCGTTACTGAGGGACGAGCGGGGGCTGCAGGGCTGTCCCACATCACCCTGCAGGGCCACACGCTCCTCACAGGGTGCTTCATCCCTGAGAAGTGGAAAATGGCATTTTCTGAAGGCTACACAGTCTGCCAGGGCTCTGACCACGGAACACAAGAGGCGCTGAGATTTGCAGTGATGCTTTCTGGTCATCCAAAGGGATCATTTTAGTCAAGTATCACATAACTCATGGGGAATTTACAGGGATCACCACTGGGAAAACATTTCTCCAATGTCTCCTTTTCTTAAAATACAAGATGTCTGATCCAAAATTGGGGGGGGGAAATTATGTCCTTTGCCACCTTCAGTTTTTTATGGCCAAGCTTTGATTTAGGAAAATCCCTTTACAAGTAACAGCTCTGTTTTTCAAAGCAGGGCACTTGGAAGCAACAACGTTCTGCAATACAGAGAATATATCAAGGAATTTTCATAATGCGCAATAAATTGATTTGGATTTTTCAAAGTGGTCAGATTTACACCCTTCTGATGACACAATGCCTGGAGAAAATCTATATTCT
>NW_005054420.1:1409817-1429158 GCF_000277835.1 Geospiza fortis | reverse complement strand
GTGCCAGAGCCCAGGATTTATTGGCAGAGAGGATGCAGAGGAGCACAAGAGTGAGCTGTTAGCTTTTGTGTAATGTCTAATTGAAAACTCCACCACAGCCCTGCAATTTAGGAGATTTATTGTGCACAGAGTCAAAAAAGTTGTGGACAAAGCATTACTAAAGCAGGACCACAAGGGGGATAAATGTCCACGAGTGGGGACGATCCAAAGGGCAGCAGTGGCTGCAGAGGTTCAGGGAGCTCAGCACCTTCCCAAACACCAGAGGAGTGTTCATCCTCTACAACACTGGAGTTCTTGCTCAAGTCTGTACTTATTTATTAATTTAAAAACTAATACAAATTATATTTAATCCCAAGTGACTCACATCCATCTTCAATCAGAATTCAAGATACTTCCAAACAAAAATAAAAGTTCATCTTTCTTTGGGGAAGTGTCCTGGCTTAAACTTCATTTAAACCTCCACATTTGCAATGGGCTCAACTCAATTTTGTTAGTTTTAGAAGGAAACAAAGCCTTGATTTCTTTTTTTTTTATAATTCCAGTGCAATATTCTGCCCTCCAGCAAGTCAAGGCAGTCTTTCCATGATCCCTGTGCTCCTTCCAACACCATTTCCTATTCTTATAAATATTTAGGTATTTTCCTTAAAAATACATTTCTTTCAGAAGCTCTGCAGTGAAGTGAAAACAGACAAAACTGGCTGGTCTGGAAATTCCTCAAGAATTAGTGATTTTTGAGGATTGAATGTTTTGAGCAGTTTTCCAGTTGGATGATAAAATAATGAACACAGAGACATCTCCCCTCAAAACAGATTCCATCCATAGCTGAAGGTATTGGAGAAATAAATAAATGAAGGGGGGAAAAGCTTTTAAATAAATTCTGGGGAATTCAGAGTTCCCCAAACCACCTTCTCAGTGGTCTGAAGGAAAACCCCTGAGCTCCAAGCTGCAGCTTCCCAGACCCACAGCTCCCTGTCCCTGAGCCAAAAATCACATTTACCACAGGCTGAGCCCGCAATGATCAAAGGTCCTGGAGCCAAATTGCCCAAATGTCAGTGCCCCTGTCAATCTGGGCAGCCCCAGCAGAGCAGGGAACTTTGCAGAGCTCTGCTCAGCCATGCACTGAACGAGAACATCTGCCCAAAGCGAGCCAGCACCAGGAAATAAACCTGGCTGCACAAACTGGGGACAAGGGAGAGCAAAGAGATCCATTCAGCAGAAAGCCAAGGCCCGGAGTGGACGTGGCTGTTATGCAAAGGAACCGAAATCTCCACAAAACAGGAGAGAAAATGTTAATTCTTCCAGGAAAATGTAACTATCTCTCAAGTCTGCAAAAGACAGCTGTGACTCGTGCCACAATCTGGAGTGTCAGTGACAGGAATTACAACTCCAGCAGTTATACACTCATTTTTAATCATCAAAAAGAGATTTCAGTCATCTCCTCGCGAGTCCCACTGCTGTTAACTTGTCCCATCACAGCCTGACTCTGTTTTCTGTGGCTTCTCAATTATTTCTGCTCTTCTTCCCAAGCCCAAGCTGCAAATCTGCATTCTGCAGGGTGTGCCAGCTCAGTACGTGCTCTGAACACAAATATTTTCAACTTCATGGGAGTTACCTGACCCCTCAGAGCCCCCATAAGCACAAAAATACCTGTGCAGGTGCTGCTCAATTTGAATGTATTTGTGGGGTGGGGATATTTGTTTTATCATCCAACTGGAAAACTGCTCAAAGCATTCAGTCCTCAAACCCTGCAGGAGCCCTGTGCTGGTCAGCAGGAGCCACCTCAGACACCCCACACTAAAGCTCTGGAACCCCTTTGGACCAGACTGATACAATCAATAAACGTGGTGATGGGCCTGGCTGATTGGGAATGGAATAATGAAATGAAATTAAATGAAATTAAATGCAAATTCATTGAGGATAGAAAGTCCTGGAAGATTTGGCTGCCGTGGGAGGTGCCAAACGCCCTCCATGGCTTTCCTTTAAGGGTTTTCCTTCAGTCACCTTGGTTTGGGCAGAGATTAAACTTCTCCTGACTGCCATGCCCATCACTGAAGTGTTTTACAGGCCTTGACTTTTCTCTGCCTTTTTTTATAACCCAGAGTGTGGCTTCCCCACAGAGCCACACAGTCCTGTGTGGCCCGAGCCCATAAATCTTCATTATGAAGATATTCAACTACAAGCACCTTGCAGGGAGAAAAAAGCCTTATTGCCACTGACAGAAAGGATGGCTGGCAGAGCATGATTTAAGGTAATGAGCACAATTAAGAGCCACAATTAGACAACAGAATATTAAAGGAGAAACATTAACACGTGGCAAATAAATACATGGCTGCAGCAGAGCTGATGCTCCTGAGTCACAGGCTGAGTGGCTCCTACAAAGTCTGCCATGGAGAATAACCTGGGCAAAGTCCCTTTGGGCGAGGCAGCATCTTTGTAAAGGATGAACAGATTCCACCTCTCTGAGGAGGGACCTTGTCACCATCACATTCTCTGAAAAATCTCTTTGCCCAGGATCTTCTCCTGGGAAGTTGAGAAGCCTCAGAGGAAAAGAAAAACAATTCTTATCTCATTTGTTTCTCCTGTGTTGTGCTCATGTGGAATGTGTTTGGGGATTGTTTACCCACAGGTGATTGTTTCATTGGATTCTGCTGTGAATTATTTTGACTCATTGGCCAATCAGGGCCAAGCTGTGTCAGGGCTCTGGAGAGAGTCAGGAGTTTTCATCATTATCTTTTTAGCCTTCTGTAAGTGTCCTTTCTGTATTCTTTAGTGTAGTTTAGTATCGTATTCTTTAATATAATATAGTATCATAAAATAATGAATTAGCCTTCTGAGCACATGGAGTCAGAGTCATCATTCCTCCCTGCCACGGGGCACCCCACAAATACACCAGGACCTGGTGGCACTGAGAGCCCAGGGGTGCCTGAGGAACAAAAAGAGAAATGCAAGATGTGTTCAACCCAGGAGAGCTCTGGGCTGGGAGGGAGGAGACACAAAACGTGCTGGGAACAGCCCTGGGACAGCCCTGGAGCCTGAGCCAGGCTTAGCTGATCCCTGGGCTGGAGCTGAGCAGAGTCTGGCCCAGGTGGGAACAGGAGACCCCAGAGGAGGAAATGACCCTGTTCTGAAGGCTTTGGTGAAGGTGCTGGTTTGCTCCTGTTCCACAGCTCTTTGGGACACTGCAAGAGCTCTTCTCTCCTGCATTTCCCCTTTCCAGCCTCACCAAGGCCATGATTCCAGCCAGGAGCTCCTGCAGACCCCACACATCCCCAGAGAGACCCACCCTAAACACAGCAAACCTTTCCTCACCAGCACAAACCCCACAGACAGCCCCAGGCCAGCAGCAGCAACCAGCAGCGGGGAGATTCTCCTGAATCCAACGGGAACATTCCCCTCAAACCCCAGGGATCCAACTGGAATATTCCCCTCAAACCCCAGGAATCCCATGGGAATATTCCTCTCAAGCCCCAGGAATCCCATTGGAACATTCCCCTCAAACCCCAGAAATCCCATGGGAATATTCCCCTCAAATCCCAGAAATCCCATGGGAATATTCTCCTCAAACCCCAGGAATCCCATGGGAATGCTCCTCTCAAGCCCCAGGAACCCAACTCCAGAGTGGCTCCGTTTTACTGCTGGGTGTGGGACACAGAGCCCTGCCTGGAGCTAAGTGAAAGATGCTGTTCAACAACAGGAATTCCTGTTAAACACCAGGAGCTCAGAAGTAAAAGAGCAGCAAACCAAGCGTGCTTCAGGTAGAATTTGCAATTAAAGAAGTTCAATCCTATTACACATCATTTTTCCAACAGGCAGAACACAAAGAGCTCAGTTCTCGATCTCGTGTATGATTTTGCACGTCTTTGCTCAAAACAGATGAATTTCAGTGCATACAAGGATTGCATGGATGATCAAGGAGTGGGAACAGAGGTGGAGATTAAAACAAAATTGCTTATTTAGCCTGGGAAATTAGCTGGGTTTGGTGGCAGTAAATAAATAAGGAAGAGGGAAGAAACAGTTCTACTGTAGGGCAAAGTTGCACAAGGGAAAAGTGAACTGCCTGACAACCAAGGGTGACAAATCAAGGTTTCTAACAATAACAAAAATTAAGTTCTGGAGTAAACTTCCAGCTCCAGGGAGAAGGAAGGGGGTGAAGATGTTCCGTGGTCAGGGGCTCCATCTGCTACCCCCTTGCTTCACTCCTGCGCTGTTGCTGGCTGCACCCACAGGCTCTCTGCAGATCTGGAGGCTCATTATTATTATTAATAATAACAATAATGGCAGCCTTTTAGTGCCTCCCCTTGAATTCCCTGTTTGCTCCTGGAGTTTGGTGCAGACAGACCCAAAACCCCAGCCCAGCCAGGCAGGTGAAATGCCAGAACAGCCTCCTGACTCAAAAGGCTTTGATAAATTGTCCTTATCAGGAAAAGCCCCAGCCCTACAGGGCAGGGATCAGACCCAGAGCCCCAGGCAGGAGCAGGGGTTGCTCACACTGTGGGCGCAGTCCAGCAAATTCTGATGCTGCTGCAGCAGCCCCTGGCCAGGAGCCCTGCCCTCCTCAAAACCCACCTTTGCACACTGGTTAATTAAAATAAAAGTCACTGAGACAAGGCTCTGAGTCAGCCAGGGCACAGAGATAAAACTTTATAGAAAGACATCAAAGACATTGCTACCTCTTCTGTTTAGACAGCAAACCACCACAACAGAGCTCTCCAAAGAGAAAAAAAATGCATTCTACTACGGTAAAATAGATTGAAAACACACAAATAAACCTACCTGCTTGTTATCTTCACTCTGCTCACACCTCCTGCTCATCCCAGCAGCCTCCAGAGGCCCAGAAAAGGCTTTTTGTGCCCTCGGGGTGCTGGTGAGAGCCCTCCTCACCCCAGAGAGAGCCCAAAGCACAGCTGAGCATCCCTGGGCTGCCCTGCCCCAGGTGAGCAGAGCCCAGCCCCACCCTCAGCCCCCGATTTGGCACCCACAGCTGCAGAATAATGGTGCTAAAGGCAGGAGCAGGTCAGGGGTGGTAAAGCAGCAAACCAGTCAGCTCCATCACAGGGATGCAGAACACACAGGGAAAGGGTGCCCTGCAGGACTCCTGTGCTCAGAGGCAAAAATAGAATAATATTTTATTTACAAAAGAGCCAAAAACCAGCTGTGCTGGAAGAAGTCATAAAGGGAGCAGAGCTGAACGTTAAAAATGAGAAACCCTCCCTTCTGCTTGGGGGATGAATGAAGGGTCTCTGCAGTCCCCAGCAGAGACGTTTCCCACACAGGCAGGACACGCTGTCCCTCAGCCCTGTGAGCACTCAGACACCCCATAAACCTCTCCAGTCCCAGAGCCACGGGCTGCAAGTGCCCCTGCTGCTGCTTTTTAAAGCCAGCAAATACTGACTGAGCTCCAGGCTGCTTTCAGGTGTGACAAAGCAGAGATGCAAACCAGAAATTTGTGTGGCTTCATGTTAATCAAGCTGGGCATAAACCAGAGAGTTTTCTTACCTGGGCACATAAAAAAACCCACTGAATTCACATTTATCTCTGTGCTTCATGTGAGATATTTGCTTTACTGCCTTCCCCTCCTTTCCTGCTCCAACTGCAGCATCCCATGGTTTGATTACAGCTAAAATTTTTGTTTGCAACTGACTTTTTCAAAGCCCCACAGAAATCCTCCCTGCACAACAGCAGAAAAATTCTGGGGTTCACTGGGGTTTTTTCTGCATTACAGGAATGGAAATTCAAACGTTCAGGACAATCCTGCAGATATGCTTTTTGGCTGCTGGGGGTTAACCCGGAGCTCTGACAGGTATTTCCACAGGCTGGGAAATGCTGTGGTGGGAACTGAGCCTGAATTCCCAGGTGCTCCTGGCTCATCTGCAGCACTCCCAGAGATCTCTCAATTGACACCTTGAAAAATGATGATGATCTGCTACAAGTTGGCTTAATTAATGGAAGTGTGCAGCCCCTCCTCCCCCCCATTAAACACCTGATGTGCAGAGTCACTAACTGGATAATTGCAGTGGGAGAGCAGGGACACGAGGCAGAGGGCAGGAAAACACAGGAGAGAGATTTTAGCTTCAAAATTCAGTAATCCATAGCAGAGAGCCCTGGGTGAACTGAACACCTAAACCCCATTTTTGCTGTGCCCAACAAACAAGCATTTAAATAGAATTTTTCTATAGAAGAGAGCAATATTCTGCAATCTCACTTCAGTGGCTCCCCAGCTCCAGAGGGCAGGGCTGGGTGGGATATTGGGAATTAGGAATTGTTCCCTGGGAGGGTGGGGAGGGGCTGGAATTGCCAGAGCAGCTGGGGCTGCCCCTGGATCCCTGGCAGTGCCCAAGGCCAGGCTGGACATTGGGGCTTGGAGCACCTGGGACAGTGGGAGGTGTCCCTGCCATGGCAGGGGTGGCGCTGGGTGGGATTTAGGGTCCCTCCCCGCCCAACCCAACCCATGCCATGGTTCTGTGACACCAAGGGCTCACTGTGGAACTCCATGGATATTTTTTCCTCTTTTTCCCAGATGGGCTGAACTGGGATTTCTAATCATGCTCAGAAACACCAAATTCTGGGGATATCCCAGCAGATCCCTCATCAGGGATCCAGGGCCTTGTGATCCCCCTGAAGCCTTCCCGTTGACAGAGTCCCAGTTCCCCTCCCAGGAGGCAAAGGTGTCACTGTTACATTTTCTGAAAAATCCTCTTTGCCCAGGATTCTTCTCCTGGGAAGCTGAGAAGCATCAGAGAGAAATGACAACAATAATTATCTGATTGCTTCTCCTGTGTTTGCTGCTTTGGAATGTGTTTGGAGATTGTTTACCAACTGGTCATTGTTTCATTGGTTTCATGTGAATTGTTTTGACTTAATCACCAGTCATGGTCCAGTTGAGTTGGGACTCTGAGGAGTCACGAGCTTTCATGATCATTGAAAATACCATTATAAACTTACAAAATATTATAAAATTATAAAATATTATTATTATAAAATATCATTATTAACTATCATGATCATTCTTGTTAAGCCTTCTGATGATATAATATGATATGATATATGATATATAATATGATATGATATGATATGATATGATATGATATGATATGATATGATACCTTTCTGTATTCTTTAGTATAGTAATATAATATAATATAATATAATATAATATAATATAATATAATATAATAGCCTTCTGAGAACACGAAGTCAGATTCCTTCAATTCCTTCCAATGCTGGGGCTGCTCATGGTGCTGTGCAGGCACAGGTGAGGCTGCTCAGGACAGGTGAGGCTGTTCAGGCACAGGTGAGGCTGTTCAGGACAGGTGAGGCTGCTCAGGACAGGTGGGGCTGCTCACGGTGCTGTGTGAGCAGATCTCCCCTCCCAGCAGTGATTTATTAACCCCGGTCATGCCCCACCCGCGGAGCCAAAGGAGGTGATTGCTGTGCCCAAAGCCCTCAGGCTCCCCTGTTCTCCGGCCAGCTCAGCCCTCAGCAGCCCCTGCAGGGCAGTTGGATCCCGAGCTCGCAGCTGCTCAGGCTGACGGGCAGTGGAACAGATGATTCCTGGCCCAGGAGAGCCCATCCATCCCGAACCTGCTGCTGCAGGAGCAGCCACTGCTGGCTCAGGCTCCAGCAGCAGCTCTCCCTGTGCTTGTAGAACACGAATTACAGCAAAAAATCATCTTTAGAGCCGGGCTTGGTGCTGTGTACAGCTAATTTATCAGTGCTCCTAACGCTCACATCACTCCTTGTGCTCTTCCCAGCTCTGGAACATCTTGATATGCCTGCAGTGAATATGAAATCCTGTCTTCTAGATAACCTGCATTTATTTGAATTCCTGTGTCTCTTTTGTCTGGCGCCTTTCCCAAACAAACAGATAAAACACGGATGTGTCAGGGAATCAGATCCCAGCAGCAGGATGTGCTCAGGAAACGCCTGATGTGTGATTGCCCATCCCAGCACCCTCCCTGTGCCAGCTGTGTGCATCCCTCCCCGTGCCTGCATCCCTCCCCGTGCCTGACAGGAGCAGGCAAACGCCTCCCAGGGGAGCAGAGCTGCCAGCTGAAGGTGCAGCACTGTCAGCAGCCTGGGGCTGCTCTCATTTGGTGCCTCTTGGCAGGGCTGGAGCGAGGGAAATGAGAGGCAATCACAGCATGAGAGCCTTTGCTACAACGAGGGATCATTTCCCTGCTCCAGGAGCTCCAGAACTGAGCCTGAAACCTGGCCTGAGTGAGCCTGAGAGCTGGCACAGCAACCTCCCTGCTCCTGCAGGAGGGATGCTGCCCTGGCCAGCTTAACCCCTGTGCTGGCCGTGGGTAGAGAGATGGAGGATGCCAATTCCAGCACAATCCCAGCACAATTCCAGCACAATCCCATTCCAATGCCATCTTAGTGCCATCCAATCCCATCCCCATCCCATCCCAATCCCAGCACGATCCCAATGCCATCCCAATTCCAGCACAATCCCATCCCAATTCCAATGCCATCCAATCCCAGCACAATCCCTGCCCAATCCCATCCCAGTCCCATCCCAATCCCAGCACAATCCTATCCCAATCCAGAAAAATCCCATCCCAATCCAATCCCAATCCCAATCCCATCCCAATCCCATCCCAATCCCATCCCCATCCCAGGGAATGCTGCAGAGCAGCTGCAGGCAGCAGGGGCTGAGCTCTCCCCAGCAGCCCCAGCCCCTGGCTCAGGGGGCTCTCAGCCCCACCCAGCCCTGCCCAGCCCCCTCAGGCTGCCCCCCAAATCAAGCCCTGAATCCCCCGGGGATGTGACGTGCATTTCCCGGAGCTGGGCAGGCTCAGGGGCCAGGCTGAGCTGAGTGCTGTGCCCGGAGGGCAGGAGCAGAGCCCAGCTCACCCCGTGTTTGCTCAGGCACTGCAGCCCCGAGCTCTGCTCGCACCCCTGGGCTCACCCTGTGTGTGTGTGTGTGGCACAGGCTCAGCACAGCCCAGCCCTGCCTGGGCACCCCAGGGCACCTTCCTGCCTGGCACTCTCCACTCAGAATAATTAGACATAAGGAGCTTTTTTCCCCTTTTTTTGGAGAACATCATTCGCTGCTTGATGAGCTGTGCTCATCACTCTAGAGGCCATAAACAGGGGAGGTGCTGAAATCTGGCAGAATGAAGGAAATAGGTGTAAAACACAGGGAAATGAGAGCATGTTACATAAGATAAAAATTAGGAGGGTTCTAAGAAGATAGAGAGGGCCTTTTTTGCCAAGTGGGGCTGTATTAACAACTAAGGCCTCTATCTTATTCAGATTAACTAGAATAAATAATATCTTGGTCTCTATTTTATTCAGATTTACCATAATAAATAATATCCTGGTGTGCTGATATCTCAGATGCTGGAAACACATCCCAACACATCATTGCACTCCCATTTTGTCTTTCTCACAATGGAATAGAATCCCAGACTGGTTTGGGTTGGAAATGACCTTAAATCCCATCCCATCCCACCCCTGCCATGGCAGGGACACCTCCCACTGCCCCAGGTGCTCCAGCCCCAGTGTCCAGCCTGGCCTTGGGCACTGCCAGGGATCTGGGGCACCCATCCTGTGCCAGGGCTGCCCACCCTCATGATAAAGATTTGTTCCTAATATCCCATCCAAACCTTCCCTCTGTCAGTTTGAAGCCATTCCCCCTTTGTCTTGTCAAAATGTTTTCTTCTCTCCAATGAATTACCAGAGAGATTTTGTTTCATATCTGGTGGGTTTAATGATGTTTAGGTGAGCAGCAGTTGACCAAAGGCAAACTGAGCAACAGATGCAGAAAACAAAAGTGAAAGAGCATTTGGAATACACTGAACTTTCAGGAAAACAGTCTGTGGCAGCTTTTAAATGTTATAGAACCATGTGGGATCATTTGGATCAGCTGCTGGTGGGGTTGGAACCTCCCACCAGTGAAGGAGCCAAGGGTGGCACTGCTGTGGAAATTCCTGATGTGCTCTCCTGGTGGTTCATTCCTTCATTTACAGTGTGAAGCCCATCCTGGGGATCTGTGTGACAGAGGAGCAGCAAGCTGGTTCTAATAATGTGATTTTCTGCAGCTGTTTTGAATCTGAGGTCCTGAGAGGTGCATTGTGTTGGAACAGGTCACCCAGAGCTGATCAATACTGCTCAGCTGCCAGGCTCCTGGGGAACACAGCACTTGACTTACCCAAGCCTTGCTCCTCCTGGGGGCTTTTGCTCTCTGCTGCTTTTCAGGAGGACAAGAAGATCAAAAAGGTAGGCAAGGATTTATTTTCATGTTAAATTCAAATACACCTGGTGCAAAAGCCAGCGCACAAAGGGCAGCCTTGGCTCAGAGAGAAGAGCAGACAGCAGACTCTGCACTGGTACAAGCAGAGCTTCTGCTACCTTGATTTGCATTTATCAATTAAAGCTCTTTGTATAATTAAGTTTTAGTTCCTTGTTAAACTCCAACCTGTTTGTTTCTGCTTTTATTATTCCTGCTATGCATTGAGCTGGGGCTGGACACAGCTCCGGGGTGATGGTCCCCAGTCACTGCAGGGATGCAGCAGAGAGCAGAGTGTGGGACAGGGCAGCACATCCTGCCCTGCCAGCTCTCCTCACCAGCATTCACTGCCCAGGGCCTTTGCTCTTCCACCCCTGCAGAAAAGTCCTTTCCCCAGTGCCCTGCCCGAGCTCCCCCAGGCACTTTGCCCTCCTCTGGGCAGTTGTAGTGCCTGTGCCCCCTGCAGCTCCTGCCCAGCTCACTGTCCTGCGCTGGCAGCAGCAGGGCCTGGCACCAGGACTGTAACCAGTGCTGTCCAGGAAAACAGAACCAAACAATTTATAAAACATTATTTGGCAGATTGCTCTGCTCTCCTTGCCCTCTTTCCAGCAGGTGAATTAGTAACTTTTTTTTTTCCAAAATATGGTTTTATAACAGAATCCCAGGATGGTTTGGGGAGGAAAGGACATTGAGGCCCATCCAGCCCACCCCAGGCACCTCCCACTGTATGAACCCCAAATCTCATTGCAGAGCATCAGGATGTGCAGGGAGGAGAATTCCCAGCCCTTCCCAAGCCCTGGGTGCTGACACAGAGCAGGATTTGGCTGCACCCCGCAGCGGATCCCTGTGGAGTCCAGCCAAGGGAGCAGCAGGGAGGCAGCTCCTGCTTTGGCTTTCATTCTGATTTTCGCTCACATAGGCAGGAATGATGGTTATTAATAGAAGAAATTAAGTAACCCAGTGTTCCCAATTATGTTCAGGGCGGGCAGGAAAGTGGAGGCGCCAGGACAACTGCTCCCTCCAGCTGAGTCAGGCAGATCTCACTCAGCAGGGTGTTATGCAAGGAGCCTTTCGTAGAATTGGGGAATATCCTAAAGGGAAGGGACCCCAGGGATCAGAACCCAACACCCCACAATGCCACCCTGCCCTGTCCAAGCACTCCTGGAGCTCTGGCAGGTGTGGAGCTGTCAGCACCCTCCTGTGCAGTCAATGAGAATTCATTACCTGGGGTCCCACTCTCCCTTTGCTCCTGGGGTTGCCTTTCCCCCCAGATCCCCATCTACACTGAAATCACACTTCCCTCCTGCTGCTTGCGGGAAGACGTGTCAGGAAGTGTTTTACTTGGAAACACTCAGAGAACATCTTGGAAAAGCAGAAAACAGAAGGAAAAGCCTGCTCTTGCCAAGAGATTTTCCTTTTCCATCCCGCTGCAGAGTGACACCCCCAGCCCTGGCAGATGAGAGAGGAACTCTGGGGCTTGCACAGCCTGAGTGCCACAGCAGCTCCTGGCTGTGGGATCTGGACAGAAACACCTTCCCTGCTCTAAATCTTTAACATCAGATTAAAAATAAAAACCAAACATTCATTTTTAAAGGATTTCTTAAAAATAAAAGATAAAATCAAACCGCTTTCAATTGCTGAAACCAACAGCCAGCTTCAGATCCCTTCCCCCTGGACTGCAGGAATTTCATATAAATACTGCAAAAGAAGATTTGTTACTACCCCTCATCACTCAGTGCCTGCAAGTTTATTCCAAATCCCAAAATCCATTGGAATGGGAGCTGGGTCCTGCAGGAGAGCAGCAGGGCACTATCCCCACCTCCAGGAACCAGGCTGGGGCTGCCTTCCCCTCCTGGAGCAGGGGCTAAAACCCCAGAATGGTTTGGGCTGGAAGGGAAGAGAAGGGTCTAAAACTCCAGAATGGTTTGGGTTCAAAAGGAGCAGCAGGGTCTAAAATCCCAGATGAGTTTAAGCTGAAAGGGAGCAGCAGGGTCTAAAATTCCAGATGAATTTGGGCTGGAAGGGAGCAGCAGGGTCTAAAATCCCAGAACGGTTTGGGTTCAAAGGGAGCAGCAGGGTCTAAAATCCCAGATGAGTTTGGGCTGGAAGGACCCTTCAATCCCATCTCACTCCAACCCCATGGGCACATTCCTATCTCCCAGAGAGGACTGGAATGGAGACGTTTCACTCCTTTCTCAGGCAGCCCTGCAGCACTTTTCAAGCACAACTTCAGGTGATGTTGCTGCTGTCACATGAGAACCAGCTTGAACTTCTTTTGCCTCTTAGGCAGAATAATGGGTGCCTACAAATGGCAAAGGAAACAGAGCCAGGGGGAGAGGGGAAGGGAGGGATGTGGGAGCTGGGAGAACAGCAAGACAGCATTAATTACACACAGCCTGACAGGTGGAGGAGAAAATTCTACACTGCTCAAAAGGTAAAGAATTAAGAGATGATGGAAAGCGAGGAAAAGTGGTAATTTCTTTGAGCTGTTTAAAGAGTTTACCAAGCTCCTACTGGAACTCTGCCTGTCAGAAAGAGATGGAAAACAATCCAGGACAAGAGGGAAATCTAGAAAATGCACAGATGTGGGATTCAGGAGAACTGGAGCAGATAAAAGGGGAAAAATAAGAGTGTGAAGGGCACTTGAAACTATTTTAGGTGTTAAAATTAGCTGGAAATCCTTGAGAATCCAAGGAAAAGGTCCCCACAGCTGGAAATACTCTGGCCCTCACCTGTCAGGGAGGGAGAAGGTACAAAAAACACCAGTGAAAACTTCAACCCAATATTTCCATTTAAAAATCCAACAGGCACAAACCAATGTTGTTTGTGGGGAAGGGCTGATGTGAAAACGTCCTGAACTGGCAGAACACAAAGCTGAAAAATTCTTCCATTCCAAAATAGAAAGAAAGTTAAAATTCAAACCTGATACAGATCAAAGTGCCTTGAAATACCCAGCAAATGGAACCTATTGCTTGCAGGAAAAGCAGCAATAAAGAAGCAAAACCACTCACCTCAGTTTGGGCAGGGAGAGCTTCTGAAAACAATTTCACTGAGATGCTCCTGAGGGAAAGCAGGAGAATATGGATTATTGAATTGGATATTCAATTTATTAAAACAAGACAAGAACACATCGTGGTGTTACCTTTGGCTGTGAAAGGCAGGAATGAGGACAGGGCCAGATCCAGAGGAGCAGCTCCCAGACACGCTCGCAGTTCTTGTGAGGGACAGGAGGGAGCTCCGTGCAGCCCCTCCTGCCATTCGAAGCTTTTGCATCAACAGTGAAACGTCAAGGGCCAAAAGAAAGGGTGTGGAACGTGAGGTGGGTAAATAAAAAACCTCCACAGGGAGTGAGCAGGGAACCACACAAGGTTTGGGTTGGGAGGGACCTTAAATCCCACACAGTGCCACAGCAGGGACACCCCCACTGTCCCAGGTGCTCCCAGCTGTCACAGACATATTTTCTGAATAAAATCCTTTGCTAAGAGGTTTTCTCCTGAGAAGCCTCAGAGGAAAAGAAAAACAATAATGACCTGCTGCTGTGGGATGCAGCAGGTGCCTCTGTGATTGGCCCCTGTGGGCTGTTTTACTTGGTGACCAACGACAGCCACCTGTGTCAAGGCTGTGAGCAGTCACAAGATTTTATCATTCCGTGCCTTCCTTTGCTAGCTTTCTGATGATCATCCTTCCTTCTATTCGTTAGTGTAGTTTTAATATATCATTTTCTTTTAATATAATATATATCATAAAATACCAAATCAGCCTTCTGAAACATGGAGTCAGGATTCTCATCTCTTCCCTCGTCCTGGGACCCCTGAGAACAGCACCACACCCAGCCCCAGTGCCCATCCTGGCCTTGGGCACTGCCAGGGACCCAGGGGCAGCCCCAGCTGCTCTGGTAGCTTTATTTCCCCAATATTTTATCTAAACCCCCCGTTTGGGCTGCATGTGTCCCAAAGTGCAGAGGCAGAGCTGAAGGGCCTGACTGTGAGGAGTGAAATGAATTCACACAAACATCCATCACGGAGATGGAGTTACCACTGGTATTTTGGGAAAGGGAACTGCTAAATGACTCAGGGTGGAGAAGGGCTATAAAAAGCCATCAAAAAGATTGTGCAGGGATCCCTGGATAGTTTAAAACAAATATTTTAACTCCGCTCTATTTTGAAAGTGTCTTAAAATAATGTGAGAGTGGATATTTTTATGGTGAAAGCAATGGCACATCCTGCTAATCCAAGTTATTTGTATGCAGAGAGAATGCCAATCTTGTGCATTATGGATTTGGGAATGTCCTTCCAGCTCTGGTTTATTTAACTCCTTCTGTGCTCCCCGAGAAGATCCAGAACACTTCCACTGTGGTTTGCTCCCAGTTATTGCTGCCTGTCAGCCTGCTGTCCCAGCCACACTGGGGCAGGGATACTCACCATCTCCCAGGGTGGATCCAGAGCATTACCAGCATTTCAGAACTCCACATCTGCAAGGAACCACTTGGAAAAGCTCTAAAAAAACCCAGAAAAACTCTGGAAAACTGGAATTTGGGCAAACTCCAATGCAAGGCAATTGCACAGCAGCTGCAGAAGGAGCAGAGGGGGAGCTCGAATGGCAGCAGCAAAGAATGGGTCAGAATTTCCTCCCAGGGATGGTGATCCCAGCACATCAGCTCCTGCTTTGGGTCCTTCCCCCCTGAGCTCAGGGTTCAGTGCAGGGAAGGTTTTGTTGCACCCCCATGGGCTTTCCCAGCTGTTTGAATTTCTGTTTGATGCCAAATCTCCTCTTGACTCCCCAGCTCCTGCTCCTCTCTCCTGCTTCTCCCCTGTATCCATGGGATCTGTGTGCCAGCCCTGCCCCGCTCCAGATGAGAGACAGGAAAGTTCTCCAGACAGGAAAATCTCCGGATTTCTCAGGGAGGAGCAGCACTCCTGGCATTACAAAAGGGATCACAGAGATGGTGAAAAGGGGAGTGAAATACAGCTGGGAAGCTGGATAAAGGAGCCTTGTTTTACCAGGGGGAAAAAGAACTGAGGTTGTAGGGAAAGGAAAGTGGACGAGCATTGTGATCCCCGGAAAATTAGCAGGGTGTGATTGGAACAAACCACACAAAGCAGGAGGGGAACAGAGGATGAAACTGTTTAATCTGTCCAGGCTGCCCAGGGCAGTGGGAGTGTCCCCATCCCTGGAGGGGTTTTGAGGTTGTGGATGTGGCACTTGGGGACATGGGCACTGCTGGGAGAGCAGCTGGACCCAGCGATCCCAGAGGCCTTGGCCAGTCTGAATAACCCTGGGACACAGGATATTTTGATTTCTGTGCATGAGATCCATCCTGGATGGACATAAAGAAGAAACTATTCCAATTCTTCTCTTTTTTCCCCTGGTTGATATGAAGAGATGGGCACCACTGCCAAGTGAGCTCCGGGGGAAGATCACTCCATCAGGTGGAGCTGAGTTTTACCCATGAGTGGAGGTTCAGAGGGCCCTACCCCTCAGCACTTACCAAACTTGTATTTTATCAGCGCAATGCATGCAGCACTGGCATTAGAATATTGAATAAAACATTCCTAAAAGGAAAAGCTTTGTGAAAACATCTCCTTTTGCTCTCAGGTAGCATCAGAGGTGAATGACAGGGCTGTGTTTGTCTGTTCCAGCCTGAACAGTTGAAACAAAGAGCAATTGAAGGGAAATTCATGGGAAACTGCCCAATTTGCCCACACATTACTTGAATCCCGTGAATGGATCTTTCTCTTGCAGCAGGCACGAGGCAATCAGCCTTACATAAACGCCCTACATCATCCCCGTAGTCACTTTCTGCTCCTCCAAATCCAACAGAATTATTTATAGCCTGCCATGAAATATTCATGGGAAAGTGTCCATTGCCTGAATTTCTGCTAAAGAGTAATTTAACTTGGGTTTTTGCTTTTCTTGCTATCAGAATAATTTAGGTCAGGCAAGAACCAACAATATCATTTGCCTACAAACCCCTTGTGAGGAGCATGGCAAAGCTTTAGGGTTTGGAGTGGGTATTGTGTGAAAACCACGGTGAACAATGGGCCAGTCCAGCTCAAGTCAATGATCAGCCCAATATTTCCAGCTATTTCAGCCTGCTGCAGCCTCAGAAGCATTTTTAATTGCCACAGCTGATTGTCCCCACATCCAAAGTGCTGTTACAGGCATCAGAGCAGGCACAGCAAATCTGCATTTCCTGGGGCCAGGAAGAAACCAAAGCAGCCCCATCCCCTGCCAGGGCCTGCAGCAGAATCCTCTCCTGGTTTGGAACTCCTGGAAGAACAACTCCAAAGGCACAGGAGCAGCCTGGCTCCTGCTCTGGGGCTCAGTGCACTGAAAATCGGTGCTGTAACCTCAAGGGTTGTTGAACGGGGGCCAAATAATGTCATCTTTGTGCTGACATATTTCACATTAGCACTGAATAAATCTCCTGGCTAAATAAATATTCCTTTCCCCCCCATCTTCAATATTTTATAGATTTATTTTTTTACTAATATGCTCATCTTTACCTGCAGATAATAAATATGCAATAAAGCAGAAGCAGTAGATGGGGGGAACATTAAAGTGCAGTACAATAAATAGATATTGGTGTGTCAACCAAAGCTGCAAGTCCATATATTTATTTATTTATGTGTGTCTTACAAGGGATTATCATTTCCACAGGCTTTGAAGTGCCACTTTCCCTGGAAGGAGTTGAGGTTTTATGGCTGGCAGATGTCATAAAAACATCTCCACTGGCACTTGCCAGCAGGAGCTGCTCGCAGCCCTCCCTGCAGGCTCTGCTGTGGGCACGGAGAGCCCTGCAGTGCATGGGATCTCACTCAGGGCTGGTACCTGCTGAGGGTTGATCCTACTCCAAACCCAAGAGCTTTGCCATGCTCCTCGCAAGGGGCTTAAGGTTTTATGGCTGGCAGATGTCATAAAAACATCTCCACTGGCACTTGCCAGCAGGAGCTGCTCGCAGCCCTCCCTGCAGGCTCTGCTGTGGGCACGGAGAGCCCTGCAGTGCATGGGATCTCACTCAGGGCTGGTACCTGCTGAGGGTTGATCCTACTCCAAACCCTAAAGCTTTGCCATGCTCCTCACAAGGGGCTTGCAGGCAAAAGGTATTGCTGGTTCTTGCCTGACCTAAACGATTCTGATAGCAAGAAAAGCACAAACCCACCCAACACCTGGGAGAAACGAGGGATGGAAATGTCCCCAAACCCTCTGTGTCCCCCTGAGAGCCTGGCCTCTCACAGCTGGGCTGGGGTGGCACAGGGCTGCTCCCTCCCTGCTGGGGTTTGCCAGTTGTGCCCCTGGGGACCAGCCCAGGCGTGTCTGCCCAGCCCCAAACCCCCCAGGCAGCCCCAGGGGCACACTGCCCCTGCTTGTGCTGCTGTGCTCGCTGCCAGGGCACAGGGAGGGCTCTGGAGTGACAGAATCCATCCCCAGCATCCCCCATTGCCACCCAGCCCTGCTCTGCTCACTGCCAGGGCACAGGGGATGCTCTGGAGGGTGACAGGATCCATCTCCATCCCCAGCATCCCCCATTCCCACCCTTCTCATCCCTGCTCTGCTCGCTGCCAGGGCACAGGGGATGCTCTGGGGGGTGACAGGATCCATCCCCATCCCCACATTCCCCATTCCCACCCTTCTCATCCCTGCTCTGCTCGCTGCCAGGGCACAGGGGATGCTCTGGGGGGTGACAGGATCCATCTCCATCCCCACATTCCCCATTCCCACCCAGGCAGGAGCCCCATCCTGGCAGGAACTCTGCCTGGCATCCCAACAGAGCCCTGGGAAATGCCCCGTGGCCAGCTCAGCCCCTCCCCTTGGAGCAGATCTGCAAGGAATGCAAGAGTGCCCTGATTGGGTATTTCGCTTTACAGACACCTTAATACTGTAAAAAAATCATCTAAAAACACCCCAAACAACCCTATAAATCACCAAATACTAGTAAAACTTACATATAAGAACTTTAAGAGGGTTTTCATGTGATAGATTTAAGCATCTAAAGAACTCCTGTACCTAGAAAAACACATGACAAATATAAATATTACACAGCAACTGTTTAGACAGTCAGACAGAAAAATGCCTTTTCAGAATGGCACTGCCTGTCAATCTAAATGTCACATTTCTCAATCAAATTAAAACACACCTCTGAATATTTCAGCACTAATTTTGCAAACTTCCCACAGCACAGTGGTTCCAAGCCATTCCTCCTGCTCTGCTCTCCTCTTGCTCCTGTCAATTTTGCCTGCCTGCATATTAGATGTGTATTTATAATTAAAAAGCAGCCTTTGCTGCAGTGTTAGCCCAGAAAGGTTCTGTACATCACATGCTACAGGATGTAATGGATAAATAATGGGATATTTCTCCCTCACCTCGGGAAGCTGCTCCCACACGATGGAAAGGGAATCAAACAACACACCTGAATGTCAAGGAGTGGAACAAGAGGAATCAAAAATTCCCTGCTCCTGCACAGGGCTGTCATCACCATTGGAAATAATCCATCTCCCCCCAAATTCCTGCGGATAATGAAAAGGAAGAGGTGTTCTCAGCAAGCAGGTGTTTTTCCCATTGCTACCAAATAATTTAGGGCAGAATGTAATATTTTGACAGCGTGGCTATGTGGGAGTGTGAGCAGCTGTCAGGCAGGAATTCCCCTCCCAGACAAAGCTGTGTGCAGGAACAATCTGGAAGGACATCAAAGGCTCCCCAGCCCAGGAGGTGGAGCAGAGACCAGGATGTGACACACAGCATCACATCCTCGGGAGCGGCTTGTTTGTTTTACCAAACAGGGGGAATTAGCTCTCCTTTGCAATTCTGTCTCCTCAGCCCCCACAAAGCCAACCCATGGAAGGAGCTGGGAGCTCAAATGGTTTGGTTAATAAGGCACTGGGATGGTGATTTGGATTTCACTGCCCATGGAGGCTCCACATGTTCTGAGGCATTTTATGACGCCACTGAAATCCTCATCCCTTTTCTCACAATTCTGGGCTGCAGCCAGGTAGGAACTGTAAATTTCAGATCCTAACTGCAAAGCAAGCTCAGGCCAGCCCAGTAATAAGTATCTTGAAAAAGGTGACTGAAAATCAATAGATTTTGGGATCAGCTTGGGTTCAGCA